>NC_140084.1:1202500-1561976 GCF_964194135.1 Talpa europaea | reverse complement strand
CCAACAAGAAGTGAAAGAGGGGCGGGCGCGCCCACTGAAATCCCACGGTTCTCTGTGAGGGCAGCCAGGGTCCGGCCTTGGCCTCCCAGGGACTGCCCACGCCCCCTCCCACGCCGGTGTGACCAAGCTCGACACCTGCGACACTTGGGTCACCTTTCCACCTGTGAAGTAGCTACAGAAGCGGATTTAAAAACAGAGGCACGCCCTGAGGAGTCAAGGCGGGGCAGCTCAGCCACAGCCGGCGGGGAAGCTGGCCCGGCCAGCCCAGCCCGGCGAGGCCCAGCCCACGGACCCTCTGCAGGGGTGCAAGGCCAGGGGAAAGAGACCCAGGAGACAGTCACTCCACCGTGGCACTGGCTGTCAGACAGACACAGGTCGCTTGCTGGCTCGCGGGCACCGTGGCTGCCGGGCCCAGCGAGGCCTGGGGGAGGTCCGTTTCTTGATGTGGGTGGACACTTGCTGCGGACTATTACTGTAGCTTACACCTTAATGGGCTTTTTATTTTTTTTAAAGATTTATTTATTTATGCATACAAGAGCTGGGGTGCAGGCTAGAGGTGTGGGGGCTGAGAGGACTCCCCAGAGACAGAGGGGGAGCAGAACAGGCAGACTGACTGAAACACACTGCTGAGGGGAGCAGCGGGGAGGCGGGAGAGGTCTGCTGTGCCATGTGGGTAGCTCCCTGGCTGGAGACTGAACTCAGGCTGCTGTGGCTGCGGACAGCTTCATAGTGCTGAGACTCAAGCCCTGCGCCACCAGAGAGGCCCTGAACAGTCTTTTTTGGGGGGCAGGGGCTGCATTTGGAGGTGGCAGGGGTCTGGGCAGCCTTGCATGGGATTCAAGAGCACGCATGGTTAGGGCTTAAGGCTCAGGCCTGGCTGGTCACTGACCAGCTCCCTGTCTCCGGCCAGTCACTTTGCTTTCCTAGGCCTCTGTGTTCTTATCTGTAAAACGGGGGGCACTGCCAGAACCATTTGCTGAGAGCAGAAAAGGAAGGGGCTGGGCCTGGGGGGGCTGGTCCAGAGGCGCTCAGTCAAGAGCCGGCTGGCTCTGCTGTCAGAGGAGGGAAGTCCCACCGCAAGTCTCAAGGGTGAGCTAACCCGGATGCCCGCCGTGCCACCCCGCCAGCCCAGGAAGGCCTTCCAGCGAGGGGGGATTAGCGGGTGCAGCTCTCAGCCTCCTTGGGGCGCTGGAGGGATTAAGCCTTTCCATAAATACACCACCTCCTCCCGCCCAGGCAGAGGAGGGAGTCCCCGGGGCAGGGGACACAGCCCAGGGAGGGTGCGGCCTGGCAGGTGAGGGGTGCTGCCGGGGTTAACCCAGAGGGGCACAGGGCGCGGGCAGGAAACCCCGGGCCTCACCCCTCCGAGATGGGTGTCTCCCACCAAGGCTGCCCTTCAGCTGGTGCCCGCCGGCTGCGCGCACAGCCCCTGGGCCTCAGGGCCCGGCGCCCCCAGAGAGCAGGCGGCGCCCCCAGAGAGCAGGCGGCGCCCCCAGAGAGCAGGCCCCGCCCCCCCCCCCCCCCCCCCCCCCCCGGCCCCGGGTTCCGCCGGCCCGCGGGGTGCGATCGCGCCGGCCGCCCTCTGCGGTCGGAGCTGCTTTGATGCCGGGGGGCGCGGCCCCAGCGCGCGGCTCATGAATAACACACGCCGAGGAGCTGGGGGGGCGGGGGGCGGCCCCCCAGGCCCGCCGCCGCCCGCCCGCGCCGCTCCTCTCCCTCCGCGCGGCGCTCGGTTCCCACGGAGCGCGCGGGGGGCCGGGGCCACGCGGGGACACACCCCGGCCCGCCCGCGCGGCCGAGGGGCCGCCTTTCCCGAGCCCTCGTCCCCGCGGAAAAGTCTGCGAGAAGTTGGGGGCGCCCCGTCCGCGGGGCCCCCGCCCCGCCCGGGACCTGCGGGCCGCGGGAGCCGCCCATGCGCGGGAGCCGCCCAGGTGCGGGGCGGGCGGGCGCGGGGCCGGCGGGGCGCGCGGGGTGCGGGGCGCGCGGGGTGCGGGGCGCGCGGGGTGCGGGGCGGGCGGGCGCGGGGCCGGCGGGGCGCGCGGGGTGCGGGGCGCGCGGGGTGCGGGGCGCGCGGGGTGCGGGGCCGGCGGGGCGGGCGGGGCGCGGGGCCGGCGGCTCCCCGGGAGGGGAGGGGAGGGCAGGGAGGGGGGCGCGGGGCGCGGGGCGCGGGGCGGGGCGCGGGGTCACTCACTCACCGCGCTGCGCTCACTGCGGGGCCCGCGCGGGCGCCGGTGGCCGCGGGGACCCGGGGCGGCGGGCCGCGGCGACGAGCCTGCGAGCGGGAGCGGCGGGGGTCATGGCCCGGCCGGGCAGTGCGCGGGGCCGCTCCGCCCCGGCCGCGCTCCGGGCCGCCGCGCCTCCCGCGCCCCCTCCCCGGGCCCTGGGGCGGCGCCGCCGCGGCCCCGCCCCGCCCGCGGGCGCCGGGAGGGCTCGGCCGGGCGCGGGGGCGGGGCGGGCCGCCCGCGCCTCCCCGGGGACCGTGCCAGGGGCGCGCCCGGCGCCCGCCGCGGCCTCCCCGACTTCCCCGCCGCCCCGGCTTCCTCTCGGCCCCGCGCGGGCCGGGAAAGTTTCAGCTCCCGCCCCGGGGGCGCGTCGCCAGGCGCCCCTCCCCGGAGTCGGCGCGGCGGGTCGCCCCTTTCCAGGGGGCCGTGCTGGGGCGACCCCGGCGCCCGGCTGCGAGCGGGCGAGGGCGCCCCCGCCTCGCGTCCCCGGTCCCGGCCCTGCGCTGCCCCAGGGGACCCGCGAGCCGTGCAAACGCCCGCTCAGGCCTGTCCCCGAGGCTCGGCGGGCCCTGGTGACCCCCGCCCCTGGAGATCGCGGCCCCGGGTGACCCCGGTCCCTGGTGATCGGGGTGCTGCCGGCCCCGGGCCAGCGGGTAGCGACTGACTCTTGGACTCTGCATTTGCTCGTGCACCCCACTCTGCGGAGGGCGCCCGCGACGGAGAGTTAAGGCTTGCCTTCTGCTAGGCCAGGCGGCCTTGGGTTTCTGGGACTCCCAGCAGGGAGTCACTCCTGGTTCCCCACATGTGGGTGCAGAGGCCTTTCATCCAGACGGCTCCTCAGGAGGCCCCCCAGCCCCAGCCCTCTGCAGGCACTGGCCCAGCTGGCCCAGGGACAAAGCCGTCCCCTCCCACCTGCTTCTCCTGCCACTGCCACAGCCTGTCACACTGGCTCCACCAGCCCAGGGTCTCCACACCCTGCCCTCGATGTACACCTGGGCGTGGAGGGGGAAACTGAGTCACAGAGCAGGCCAGTGACATTCCTTTGGCAAGTGCAGGAGAGTTGAGCTGCACCCCGCTTGTCCTCTCTAGGGTAGCCCTAAAGGCGGCACAGTGTTTTGGTTCCCCTGACCTTATCCATTCCAGAGGGACTGGCAGAAACCACGTCCCCCGCGTGGGACAGAGGGGCAGGGTTAGAGACAGGAGGTACCGTCCCCAGCCTCTACCAGCACCCCTGGCGGGGGATGGGCTGTCAGGGTCCTGTGTCTTTGTCCCTGGGGGACCTCAGATGGGACTGCCTCCAATCACCTTACCTGATGGTGGTGACAGAGGCCTGGGCAGGTGGGCATGGCCACCCACATCCTTGCTCCGGAAGAGACAGAGCAGCCTGGAACAGCCAGTGCTGCTCTCTGGTGATGGAGAAGCCAGTGTCCGGCGCTGGCCATGACATCTACCTGCCTCTGGGCCCTGTTCCCTCTAGGAGAAATGGGGGGTCATTCGTTTCAGACCTCACTTGGGGCTCCTGAGTGCGGCATCTGGTGTGAGCATGGCCTCTGCCACCGGCCAGAGCCAAGCAGAGTCCCGGTGAGACCCGCAGGCCATGCAGCCGTGGGCGGTGCACTCTGACCCGTGCCCATGCCCCCCGGGCCCCGCCTGCATGTGCACTGGGACAGGGGATGCAGCACTAATGAGAACCAAGAACGAGGATACATCTTCCAGCTCTGGGCTTGAGAATGAGGCACTGACGGAATCCAGTTTAATTTGCCTTCTCCCCGAGAGGCCGTGCCCCTGGAGAGCTGTGGGCTTCAGTGTCAGAATTTCTCCCTGGTGGCATTTTGACTTTTGGGGGCAGATGATTTTGCCCGGCGGCCCGTCCTGGGGCCTGCAGGATGGTGAGCAGTGTCCCTGTCCTCCACCTACTTCGTGCCAGCACGGCACCCCCTCCCCACGCTGTGACAACCCTAACGCCTCCAGACATCGCCAGCAGTCTGGGGGGAGTGGGGCACGTCACTTGGGCAGACCAGGAACCCCTGAGTACATTCCAGAGGTTCCCGGCCCTACCAGCATGCCAGGATCACCTGGGAGATTAACAAATAAATAAGTAAAAAGGAATCAGGCAAACACCTGGCCCAGGCCTCCCCCAAGGGATTCTGGCCTAATTGGTCCAGGTAGGGCCCAGGTTTGGGTGTTTTGTAAAAGCTCCCAGGGGGCGCTCATCTGCTGCTACCTGGGAGAGCCTCAGACCCGGGGGCAGGGCCCACTCGAGCCCAGAGACAAGTCAGCCGAAGACAGCAGGGGCACCTCTGAGGTCTGGATTCAAATAAACCCACGAGAAAGGAGATTTGAGGCAACAGCCACAAGCAGCACCCCCAGTCCAGATGACGTTGGTCGTGGCACCCGAGGTGGAGAGCGGTGGAGGGCTTGAGCCGAGTGAGGAGGGAGGCCGAGCCCGAGCAGTGTTGAGGGGATTCTCATGAGCACTAGGTCGGCTTTAAAAGACCCCACGAGGGATCTCCCTGGTGGCGCAGGGGTTAAAGTCTCAGCACTACCAAGCTATCTGCAGCCGCTGCAGCACAAGTTCAATTCCCCGCCAGGGAGCTACCCACACGGCACAGCAGACCTCTCCTGTCTCCCCGCTGCTCCCCTCAGCAGGGGCTTTCAGTCATTCTGTCTGTTCTGCTCCCCGCTCTGTCTCTGGTGAGTCCTCTCACCCCCCCGCACCTCTGGCCTGCACCCCAGTTCCTGTATGCATAAATAATTCTTAAAAAACAAATAAATAAAAATAAAAGCTGCAGGGAAACAAAAAGTGGCAGGTGGAGGGGAGAGATGGAGCAGGGGGTTAAGTGGCGCTGGAGTGGTGGTGAGGGAGGCGTTGCCTTCTCTCTACTGTTGTATTAGTTTGAAATTTTCCCCAAGGGCAAAGGCTTATAGTAAAAGCGAAAGAGCGAGCCCTTGGGCTGTCTTCCTGGGCACAGATGAGGCGCGCACCCCAGGGAGCCTGGTCTTGGTTTGGGGATGGGAGCGGGTAGAGCGGCCCCATGGGTGTCAGGAGAGTGGGGTAGTGGGCTCTCTGCACCCCGCCCCCAACCTGGAAACGCTGCAGCAATTCTTGAAATGGAGTGGGGCAGGGGCCAGCCTCGACCCCACAGACCTGGAGATTAGGTGGGGCAGCGACCCCACACCTGTCTGTGCTCACAGTCCCCTGGAGCTTTGGGAAGGCAGGTGGGGCGTGGGGAGGTGGCAATGTCAGGGCCCTGACATCTGTCCCCCAAGCCTTCCCTTCTCAGCCAAGGCCTCTTGGCCTGCAGAAGCAGGACAGTAATCCGGGCATCCCTCCTTCCCCCAGGGATTAACGGCTGGAGAGCAGCTTCCTGTGCATGAGTCAGGCCTGCATGTGCACACAGGGCTGGGCTCCGAGAATCCGGTGGCGAGGCGCCCTTGCGGGACCTCCCCACCCTGGATGACAGTGGCCCAGTGCCTTGGGGGATGCCAGGCTGGGCGCTGTGAAGGATGCATGGGGGGAGCTAAACTTTCAGACAGAGACACTCTGAGAAGGTGGCCTTTGGGGAGGGACTCCCCTGGGCAGTGGGGAGTGGCGCACTGTGGGCTCAGGAGGAAGGCCTGCGTAGGGTACAGTGTGAAGAAAGCAGAAGAGGACAGGCCTGCAGCCCTCCTGAAAGGTCTGGCCTCTCCCCCAGACCCCCAACGCATTCGTCACTTTGATCCCAGCTCACTCTGGCGTCCAGCGCGGCCTCCTCACCGTCACGGACAGTCTGTCTGCCGCTAGCAGAGTACCCTGTAGACAGGAGCAGGCGGGCTTTGCTGCTGCCTCTCCCAGGTGGGCATGGAGCCATGAACGCCACCCAGGGCTCCGGGGAGACCAGGCACCAGCGCGTCACAGAAGCCGAGGCCAGGCTCTGCTCCCGTGGAGGCGGGGCTGCTGCCTGGGCACTGGGCTGTGCCCAAAGCCTGGAGGAGGAGGTCCTGGCTGCCCTGCTCTGCACTGCGCCTCTGGGCCCTGGAGTGCCAGCATGGATGGTGAGTGCAGTGGTGGCCACCTGGGCGAGGAGAGCAGAAGCCAAGGGAGGACAGCTAAGCAGACATTAGCCTGCAGGTGTGGACACTTGCTGGCCCCAGGAAGAAGCAGGCTCAGGCCCAGCAGGGGCCAGAGGCAGGTGGAAGGCCATCCCAGGCGGCCTGTGAGCCGTCCCTCAGAGCCCCTCCTGTCAGCTGGGCGGAGAGTGGGGGTCCTGCGGGCTTGGCCCTCGTGCATCATGTGGGTCTGAGAAGCCTGGGCCTCCTGGGCGCATGGTCCACTTCCCCTGGTCCCGGGGCACCAGCCGGTCACACGTGCTGTGGCAGGGTTGGGGCGGAAGGGCACAGCGTGGTTCACAGGGTCACAGAGGCTGGGGAGCAGGGCTGGCGCAAGGCCTTCATGTTCCTGCCCACCGCCAGCAAATTCCTGCTTGGAGGCAAGTCTGCGCATGTTACTTGCCAAGCAGAGGGCCAGGCTAGAGGCGGCGACAAGTCCGTCCTCCCCACTCAGAGGCCAGGCTGTTCTTCCCTCCTCCTGGGGTCGAGGTCTCTGTGCCCAGTGGCCCACAGGCAGCGCGGGAAGCCCCGAGAGTGCAGCACCGGGAGGGACGGCTTGCAGGACCATCCCACCCCTCCGCCCGGGCAGAGGAGGTCAGTACCCCAGGGGTCTTGGGAGCAGGTAGGGGAACCCCACGGGTGTCAGGAGAGTGCGCCAGCGGGCTGGAAGGAGCAGCCAAGGAGCCCAGAGAAGCCGCCCACCCGGTGCGTGAGCCGGTGGGTCCTGCAGCCCAGCAGGTCCCCACTGGTGACAGCAGGTGTCCCGCATCCCCGAGAGCCACCTGGCCAAGCCCAGGCCACCCAAGAGTCGGCAGAAAATATGAAAAGCCACTAAGCTTTGGGCGTGGCTGCCCAGCCCTGGACAGCCATGACATGCCCCCCAAAGGCCGGCCGCGACGTGAGCGCAGGCACCACTACTTCTGCTTGGATTTGCTGCTATTGCCCATCCCCCGTCTCTGAAAATCATGGACTGTGAGAAAGCGTACCTCCGTACCCGCCCTGCCTGTGCCAGCTGGCCACACTGGCTGTGGGCGCTTTGTCCCAAGGCATGCTTGTTGGGTACTCCAAGCCGTGCGTCCCTGCCTGTCCATCCCCCCGTGCCCATCCCGCCCGGGGCTGCCCCTCCCGCCACTTGTCACTGCCCAGGTCCCGCCCACGGCAGAGGAAGCCAGGCGCAGAGGGGCAGAGGGCGGGCAGAGGGCAGCTGCTGGGGGGCGGCTGAGCGGGCCTCTCCCGGGGCTTGCTGACACGGGACCGGGCTGGGCGTGTGACTACGGGACCGCAGGACCGTGGGCCAAGGGAGCGACACGGCGCAGCGCCTGGGATTCTCTCAGTGGATGGAGGATGGTGCCCGTTGTTTGAAAATCCCCCAAATAAAGGTTTGAGTAGAAACACGGGCCCTGGGGAGTCAGGCCCGGGAGGTAGAGCGGGCCCATAAGGCGGCCTTGTCTGCCTAGAAGGTCACTGACTGGTCTCGCGGTGCTGGTGGCCTTCCCCGGCTGGAGCAGCCCTCCTCAGTCTCCCCACGGCCCCGTGGTCCTCGCTCGGGCCACACCAGGCGGCAGAGCTGTCTCCCAGGCCGAGGGCCAGTGCGGGCTGGCGGTGACCCAGTGTCTGAGCACCTTCCCCAGCCCGGTGCCCAGTGTCCTGGGGCCATGGGGGGCCGGGACAGCGCCCACCTGAGCTTGTGAGTGGCACGCATCTCACCGTACCTTCCAGGAGCAGCCACTCAGGCGCGGGCAGAGGTTCGGGATCCCCGCCTCCCTCCCCCGACCCAGGCTGAAGGCTCAGCAAGTCCCCTCACGGCAGTAAGTCGCCCAGACTTCCAAGTCTCAACTTTTTACCCCAAAGTGGGGCGAGGAGGCCCTGCTCAGAGGGCTGCGGGCAGGACCGAGGAGTGAGTTGCAGAACCAGGCCAGCCAAAGGTGTTTGGAGCCAGGCGGTTGGCAGGTAGCAAGTGCTGAATTTGCACGGCCTCCTGGGGGTCTGTCACCAGCCTCCCAGGCCTGTGACCAGGTCCTGGAGTAGTACCAAGCTCGCCCCAGGCCTTGGGCAAGGGGTCTCCCCAGATGTAGGCACCCATGAAGTCAGCATCCCCTACCCGGGGACTGTCAGGGGCCACCCATGTCTGAGGGAGACAGCAGGGAACAGTCCCAAAGCCCAGGACACAGCAGCCCGCCGAGAAGGCAGTGCCAGCAGATGGAAAGTCACAGGACTCCGCGGCCACTTCATCAAAATTAAAAATGTCAGAAGACACCATTAAGAAAATGAAATGCCAAGTCACGGACCAGGCAAACACATTTGCAAATCCTACATCCAACAAAGGACAATACATGACGAACCCTTAGAACTCAAGAACAAGCAGGCAAATGGCTCAATTAGAAACTTAAATCTGAATTAAAAATTAAACTCATAAAATTGTTCCAGGAGGTATTCCACCAAAAACAAAACACCAACAAAAACTGCATCTGGTCCAGATGCCCAAGGAAAGGCGTTCCCTCGGGTCCCCACTGGGAGATGCGGCCTCCCGCCCACGAGGGAGGCGACGATGAAAGGATGACAGTGAAGGTCGGTGAGGAGGCGCAGGATGCGTCCATTGCTGCTGGGGGGATAAAATGACGCAGCCACTTGGGAAAGCAGCTCGGGGAGGCTTAGAAAGTTTGACATTCACGTACCAAACTGTCCATCGGCTCCACTACTGGGTTGTTCGCTGAGAGGATGGAAACAGATGCCCACTTCATCCACAGTCACCCCAGGTGCAGCCACCCCAGCCCATCAATGCCAGGTTGAGCCCCTGGGCCACCCACCCGTGGAATGGCATCTGCCCTAAGGAGGGCGGAGGTGTGATCGGCCACACCGGGGAGGCCCCGCAAGGCCGTCGTGCAGTGGATGGGTGGCCCTGCCGCGTGTGGTCCGTCTCTAGGCAGTGGCGGGACAGGGCATCCAGAGCGTGGAGAGCTGCGCCGGGCGGAGGGGCACCGCAACAGCGAGCGGCTAAATGTTTCCTCACAATGAGTGAATCGTGCAGGTGAGAAAGGTAAGGTGTATGGCGAGAGCGACACCTCGTTAGAGCCGTGACACAGTCACAGCATCAGCAGTGACCCCCGTCACACCTCCAAGGAGCCGAGGGAGGCGGCAGCTCCCCTGGGTGCGGAGGATGTTGCAGAGATGGGCAGGGGTAGGGCATAGGCCTCTGGGCTTGGAAGGACCCAAGGTGACTAAGCCCCAGCGGCACTGGGGCTGGCTCTCAGCAGAAAGAGCACAGAGCCTTGGTGGGGGCTGCGCCCCTGCAGAAGAGCCAGGGACCAAAGCCAAGGGTGGGAGGAAGCCCGGGGAAGGAGGGAGACGAGAGGGAAACCAGGCGGGGGAGCATGATGAAGAGGAAATAGGAGCAGCCCCTGGAAGCCCCCGGGACATGGATGAGGGCGGCTGGGCCGCCCGCTGTGAGCCTGGGGTCGCCAGCCCGCCCGGGGACCACGACAGTGTGTTCCTTGATTCAGAACATACTTCTGGGCATCCCAGCAGCACCTGCACTCTGTCCCCCAGAAATCCAGCTCCTTTTGAAACTGAAACCAGGAGAGTGGTTACCCAGCTGAAGGCTAAATGAAGAAATATAAACCCCTGGGTTCTGAAATAGAGTGAAAGCTGCAAAATAGAAGCTATTAAGAGTTGGCCCAGGGCCTCCCCTGGTGGTGCAGGTGGTTGAGCGCAGCGCTGTGAAGCTGTCCGCAGCCTCTGCAGTGCCGGTTCCATCCCTGCTGGCCGCGGAGATACCCTCATGGCGGGGCAGACCTCTCCTGTCTCCCCGCTGCTCCCCTCAGCAGTGGATTTCATCAGTCTGCCTGTTCTGCTCCCCGCTCTGTCTCTGGTGAATCCTCTCACGCTCCCGCGTGCCTGGCCTGTACCCCGGTTCTTGTATGCATGAATAAATTAATCTTTTTTTAAAAAAAAGTTTGCCCAGACATGGTAACCCCTCGCTGAATTCAGCCCTGGAGAAGGTTCAGGACCTTTGAGATGAAGGTGCAAGGGCCGGGCCGGGCAGGCCCCCCAGCGCTCACGCCAGCGTCAACAAGCCGCTTCTAGCCAAACGTTTCCAATGCCAAATTGCAAAAGTTACTTAAAAAAGCTTCAGAGCCTACGGTATTTAATGGTGGGTGTGGGTGGGGCATTCTGGCCCCGTAGGACCTCCCGAGGCAGGCCCTGGACGGGCCTGTGACCTGTGGGTTGGGGGGCGGGCAGCAGGCGGGAGGAATCAGGCCCCACTCTTGCTCCTCCACCCTCGGGCGAGTTTGCCATGTTGAATTATTTTCACCTCTCCAAACCTGAGGAAGGAGCAGATCTCAGACCCACGTTAAAGACGAGAGATTGGCCCCGCGGGGCCTGGGGGTGTGCCGTCTCACAGGCACTTCTGTTCAGGCGAGGGAGGAGATGCTGCCCACGCCAAGGCTCTGTGCTGCGGGGCTCAGAGGCAAGTCCTGGCCCAAGCTCAGACCTCACTCACGGTCGCGGCTCAGCCCAGCCTGGGGACACTTCAGAGGGAAGCTGGGGGTGCAGCTGCCCCAAGGCAGCATGAAGCTGGTGAGGAGCCTGGACCTCCGAGGAGCAAAGAGCTAAGGAAGGCAGACCCAAGACTCCGCGTGGCTCTTAGGGACAGTGACAAAGACCAGTCCTGCTCTACCGTCCGCCTGGGCCTTGCGGTCGCTGTGGTCCTGGGAGGCGGCTCAGAGTCCCGTAAACGCCCCCGGCTGACACCATTAAAGCGCAGTGAAGCCATGTGCCCGCAGGGGCTGTGGGCGCAGGGGCCATGCCGCCGCCAGCGAGGTGGCACACACCTCCCCTGGGTAAGGTTACGCACATCTGTGGCTAGGGGGGTACATGGCTGAGCCCAGTGTGCTTCCCATGTGCTCCCACCACGGGCTTCCCAGGTCCTCAGGCTGGCGTCGGAGCTCTTTGGTCCAGCTCCGCCCGCCTCAGCCGCTGGGCCAGCAGCTTCAAAGTTAACCTTTCTGGAGGCATCAAAGCAGGTGCCTGGTGTGAGTGGTGCGCAGGCCTGGGCTTGTGCCCAGGGGCCCAGCCGGCTCGGGCACTCTCCAGGAGGCTCGGACGACGGAGGGCTGGCGCCCTCTCTCCTGGTGCCCTGGAGGAACACTCAAGGGCCCGTGCCGCCAGGGTAGGGTGTCGCAGGCAGCGAGGAGAGGCCCGGAGTGCTCACTAGACTCCAGTGGGGCCCGCGCTGCTCCAGGGCGCTGCCCTGGTCATCACAGGCTTTCCCGTAGGCCTGTGCAGGGGAGGCCGCTGGAGGGCCGGTCTCTCCTCCACAGGGGGCGCCTCCCAGGACCCCTGCCTGCCTCCCCCTGGGGCAGGAGTGGAGGGGAGGCTTTGGAGGTTCTCCCGCAAGGGCCCAGTCTGCGCAGTCTGAGAACACAAGGATGGGGCCACAGGGCAGCCGGGCACACTGCAGGTGTCCTGTTCTCAGGCCTCTGGCCATGCACGCTGCATTTGCCCGCTCGCGCACTCGGCGGGTCCCAGCCTCCCGGAGAGAGCCCGCCCAGGGGCTTCCTTCCCTGCCTGCCCTCCTTGCACGGCACGTCCCCCTACACACGCTGGTTTGTGGGGTGGGAAGAAGCTGCTTTTCAGCACAGGCGCCCGCGGGCTGCACGTTAAACCAGCGACCCGGCAGGAGTCCCAGGGCCCGTGTGTGAGAAGACGGCGGGACGCGGCCGTGTCCTGGCAGAGGCAGGAGCCGGACGGGAGCGGGCGGGGCTGGGGGTGCGAGGACCGGACCTTCCCTCCCAGCCCTGCGGCGCCTGGAGCCTCCAAGCGCTAGGGGAGGCCAGCGGTGGGCTCCAGGCTCGGGCTGGGCACGGTCAGTTCCTCGGGGCGGCCATTTGGGCTGCCCTGTCCTCTCCTCTCCAAGTTTGTCGGCTCTGCCCGGTTGGGCTAAATGCCCGGGCTTGGCAGAGAAGGGAAATCGTCTTCAATCATCTTCAAGCTCAGGCCTCCCCGTTGCCCCTGTGCGCTCTGAAGCTCACCAGGTGCCAGGAATCCCCCTCTTGCGCCCCAGTCTCTGACGCGAGGGTGGCCTAGGGAGCGCGGGCAGAAGACAGGCTCCCATGGGTGAAGGAAGGGCGCGGCGGTGGAGGGGCCTCTCTGAAAGGTTCCCCTGGGGAGTGGCCGGGGGACCCTGGTGGCCCGAGCGTGACGGCGGGGCTGGAGGCGCTTCAGGAAGGGGCTAAAAGCAGGAGACATTCCTGCCATCACAACCTGGAGGTTGGGAATTTGGGTGTTCGTGGGCGGGGGTGGGAAGGCCTGATACCTTAAGCGCCTCCCCCTGGGGCAGGGGTGCAGGGGACGGTTTGGAGGTTTTCCTGCAAGGTCTGAGTCAAAGCTCGGGGTTATTGAAAAAGTGACCGGAATCCACTTGCTAAAAATGCAGACTTTTGGGTTTGGAATCTCAATAAACCTGAATTCTGCAGGCTGGAGCCCAGGAATCTGCACATTTATTCTAGAATTTTCCTTGTAATTCCTAGGAAGCAGTAGTTGCCTCTGAAGTTTCAGTGCAGCGGGAGCACCTCACAAGCAGGCACAACCTCCACTTTGTGTCAACAGTCAGGACTACAGGGCCTCGCACGATGCCTGCATCTCACTCCTAGCCTTCTCCGTGGAGGGGAGCACAGCCCGGGAGAGGGGTTCAGCCTCTCCCCGCTTTCCCGATGGCGCTGCAGTGAGGAGAGCACCCCCGGCTGGGGACAGCCTCCCTGGAGAGGCTCCTCTGTTCATGAGTGCTTGGGGGTCACTGTCTGGGCCTGGGCCCCCCGGGGCATGCAGAGAGCGAGGCCTGCCCCCCCCCGCCCCCCACTGCCCTGAGACAGCACGGAGGCAGCTGGAAACAAGAGGGTTGTGGAAGCAGAGGTTGCTGCCCTTTCCAGGGCGAAGCCTTTTCCTCACAGGCTTTACACAGTCTACCTCCTGGTCCTCCCCTCGGGGCCCCCTGGCCGAGAGTGTGCTCTGGAAGGCGAGCCGTTTGGAACGGCTTTCAGCGCAGCCCTAACACATTCAGGTGCAGTGCAGGTGTTCCCTGGACTTCATCCTCCTGGCAAGCGTCTCACCCTCACTTTCCAGACAAGACGTGGGAGGGACCGTGCCCTGGCCAGAGCTGGAAGGTGGCAGTGAGTAGACCCCACCAGCACCGCTGACACCCCCCGCACCCCCGGACTGGCCAGGGTGCCTCTGGGGGGCACTTAAGAATGGGGGAGGGGCTGGCGAGTCCCGGGGAAGAAGAATCCTTTCCAGAATGTGCTAGTAGGCCCGGCCCACGCTCCTTTACCTGAGGTGGTGACCCGGAGGGCATGGGATGTGGCCCACTCTAGGCTCCAAGTCCTCCCCTGGGGCGTGTCAGGTCTTGGTGCGCTGCAGGGCGGTGCCCTGCCCGGACGCCACAGCCTGCGGGCCAGCGTCCTGACACGCCAGCATCGACGCATTCGCCGTGGTCTCCAGAGTGCCTCCCGGAGACGCCATTCTGCCCGTGAGGCAGCAGCTCCAGCCAAGGGCTTCCTCCAGCCCGGCTCAAGCGAAGGCTTCACTGGCCCCCGTCACACGACGGACAGGAGACGCGGGAGGGCAGTTCCTGGCCACTCCGAGGCTGGACTAGAGCTCAGTCTGGAGAACAGGCTTCAGGAGAGGTCCACCCCCGGATGTCAACCCCTGGGGAAAGGCTCCTTGGGAGAATGATTTAGGACATCACCCCCTCAGTCGGGTTCTGCGCGCCACTCAGGGAGCTCAAGGACAACAGGCAGAGCTGAGGAGGGAAATGCTGAAGCTACCCTGAACTCCGTCCGAAGTCAGACGAACACGGCACGCCTGAGGGGCGGCCGGGGGACACAGACCCACGCCGGCTGCCAGGCTTTCTGCCGCACTGGGGAGAAATCCAGCGCTGGGCAGGAACGGGGATGATGGAAAGCCCCAAGAAAGTCAATCAGCAAAGCGGAAGTCTATTTTTAAATCCAGCTCTCTTCATTAAAATGGCTAAAAATGTCCACAGGGATGGAGCTTAATGCCCAGGGCTATTTTTCTTGCTTCCCCCTACCTGCTGGCAGACACTAGCTACTCTCTGAAGGTAGAGAAAAAACTAAAAAGGGCAGTTTTGGAAGCGGGAATTTTTTGGGACATAAATTGTAAAGGTATGTTAGAAAAGCAGAATTACCAGACACAGGCACGATCGGTTTTCTAAACACTAGCAAAAAAAAGCAGCTACTAAATCAAGGACTTTATACACTGAGGAAGTTTACATATCCCAGGTCCCTGGGACACTGACTTGGACGGCTAAATGAGCCAAGGTTTCGGTGCTCAACCTGCCATTCGAATGAGCGGAATAGTTTCCCTTAGCGCGCACGTACATGGCCTTGATTATGTATGAAGTTAGCTCTCTGTGTTTAGTATCCTCAGTTCTTATCGTGAGTAGACATGGAAAACGACAGAGTAATCCCTTGTGCTACTCACCTCCTGATGGATGGTGTTCGGGAGGATACTTGTCCCCCAGGGCGCTCTGCAGCGCGGCCAGCTCTCAACGGGGAGCACCCGCCCCCACCCCTTCAGACTGAAGAGCTAGTTAAGAACCTTACCGGGCAAAGGATTTTCCATGCACAAGTAAATCATGTTGCTCCGGTCGACCTTTTCTCCTAAAAAGACTTTTTTCTAAAAAGGCGGAGTATGAACACAGCCAGGGGGTTGGCTATTTAAGTGGCTCTCACTGGGACCCCAGCAGGGAGCAATGAGGTGACTTAGAGGCCACAGAGACCAGCGGCCAGGGCAGTGCAGGGGCTGGGGGCCCAACGGAGGCTTTGGCTATTCTTAGGAGAGGTGCCCACGCCGCAGAAGTCTGCTCTGGTCTTTCACATACGGTCTTTCCTTCCCGGTCACGTGCGCCTGAGGCGAGCCGGGCTGGCTCTGAGCACGGGGGCTGGGGGCCGGTTCCAGGCCGGAGGCCCAGATGCAGGGCGGGGCGTGAAGTTGGCGGGAGGCTCGAGTGAAGAATCTGCAGAAGTGAGTGCGAGCAACACCCCTGGTCTTTATGGGCCTCCCCAATGGGGCTCAGTCGTAGCTCCACCCCAAGCAGCTCCTTCAGTCCCCCAGACCTTGACCCCGAAGTGGCGCTGGCTCGCTGGGGACCCAGGAGACAGCTTCTGCTGTGGCAGACGCTGGGCTGCCTCCTCCAGCGTCTGTTGAGACAGACACACCAAACTGGACCCGGACTGCCCCAGTGTCCCTCAGCGCGCGCCCGGCTCCTGTGACCGGGAGCCCCCAGCCTTTCATGTGTGTTTCCTGTGTGAAGGGATGTCAACTTAAAATTAGGAGCGTTCGCACAAGAGAGAGAATTTAGGAATTCAAAGCAAGCATAGGTATCATAAGCAATGTCTGACGCTTTTTCCTATCTTTTCAGAGAAAATACAGCAGGAAAGTTACTATTCTCTGAACTCGGGACAATAATTCACGCAGAAAAGAAAGGCAGGGAGTGGGACCCTCACGTTTCCCGGACAACTCTCTGACGGGGCTGAGAAGTTCGACCAGTGTTCCCAGTATGAGCGTTACAGACGGTTCTCCGTACAGCCCCGGGAGTCTAAGTTTTGCTTTGCTTTTGTTGCTTCAAATACAAAAGGAACAATTATTACGAAGACGGATGAGAACTGTTTGGAAAATGACACCAGTCACTCAGCAGCGTGACCCGAGCGCGGCCCCTCTCCGGCGGGTCACCAGCGTCTGGGCTCAGGCTGCCATCGCCTGTGAGGCTGTTTCTGCCCCAGCGACGGCGGTTTCCCGGCACAGCGCAGCGCTCCCCTGCGTGCCAGCTGCTCTTCCGAGCCTCAGCTCCTACCGCGCCGGCAGCGGCCTTCAGACAGGGCCCTGCCCCGTCCCGGGCGCGCCACACGAGCTCGAGCGGGAGGAAGGCTCACCACACTCGCGTTCGGGCTCAGAGATGGTTTTGCTTTTTGAAAAGGATAGTTTATAAGCCTTAAAAAGTATTCTCTCCAGATTATAAAAGGTTAGTTAAAACTGTTTAATAGGAACAATCTCGGACAAGCAGCAACCGCGTTCGTTTGCAGGATCACAGCCACGTACAACTGGGAGGGGCTCCACAGAGCTGGCCGGGCCTCTCCTGGAGATGCAGAAGGGCCAGCGACGGGACACGCGGCCCTCTGTCAAGGCACACACCACTTCTGAAAACTGGCAGCTCTCCACACAGGCTATGAGAGATTTAATTTACACTTAAAAATAGCTTTTCTTCTTCATCGCAGTGGAATGCCCGGAGGCCAGCACGCCACCCGCCCTAACACAGGTGCAGAACCGCCTTATTGATCTCTGGGTTTGTCCAGTCATTGCGAATGTCATCCAGGTGGTTATCGAAGTCCACGAGGGTCTCGTAGGACCGGCTGTCCAGGAGAGACGCTGAGATCCTCTGGGCCTCTGGCCAGTCTTCACAGTAATCACTAGAGCAAAACAGGAGAGATCAGCCTTAACAACCGCACGTTAAGTGTGCACAGAGCCCAGAGCCCGGTGCGTGCAGCGTGGTATGAAGGCAGGTCAGGGACACCAGCACGCGGTGCTGGCCAGAGACCGTCAGGCGCGGTTAAAAGGGCATACTCTGAGGAGACCGGAAAGGCTGGAGGCGGGGCCTGATGGCTTTGGCGTGTTTGCAAATAAACCAAACACCTGGAAAGGGGGTTCAGCGTGGGAAAGGGGCCTTGGGGTCAAAAGTGGGAGACCCCCGGGCCTCAGTCTTCAGGGAGTCCTCTGGGAGGCAAGGGACACGCACGGTTTCAAAGGTCCCCCGGCACGCATGCAAGCCTGAAAGCACAGGTGAGGGTGGCCCTCTGTGGGGCAGGGGCCGGCCGCCCAGCGCACATGCCCGAGCACACAGCACTCACTAGTGTGGGTCTCTGCACCGCCACTTGTTTTCATGGTGCTCGTACACATGGATGGTGGGCACTACGCAGTCCATCGTGAACTTGGTGTTGTCTACCTGCGCACGAGACAAAGGGCGCGCATGACGGGGCGTCCCGACACCATGGCTGGCACCTTTCTGGAGTCCTCAGGCACCTCCTCGGGCCCTAGCAGAGGGCTGCCCTATTGTGGGCCACGCCTGGGTGCAGCCTGAGGCAAGCAGGCTGCTCTGCAGGAGAAACCCTGGGTGCTTCACTGTTTTCTGCAGAAGAGGGGTGCTTGCATCCCCATCAGAGCTGTGTCTGCACTGAGACCGGCAGTGCCACCCCTCTGCCATCCCTCCCACAGGCTATGCCTGCTGCTCCAGCTCGGTGCTCTCACTCTTGGGCACACCTCAGAGAACCTGAACTCCAATGTCCTCCCCGACCACCTGTGTGGCTGCTGCATGCCTCGCCCCGTGGCCCAACACCACAGCATCATGTCCCACGGGGAGAGGCATGCAACAGGCGGCGAGGGCCTGAGGGCGCCGCAGAAGGATGCCACAAGCACAGCAGAGTTCCAGGGAGCAAGAGGACTAGGAGAGCTTGTCCCGGGGCACTTACCATGATAAGCGCCGTGTCGCTGAAGCCCTCGGCGATCCTGGAAGCCACCTTTTCTGCAACCTGGTTTGGGCTGCAGAAGAAGGACCAGAGGTTCATCAAAGGCCATTCAAGATCATTTACCTCAGGCACAGCTGGCGCCGCCCAGAGTTAGCGAGCAATGACAGCAGACTGAGCATGCCTGCCCCAGCCCTTGGCGACTGTGTCCTTCCTCTAGGACTTACGCCGCAGAGAGGGACGGCAGTGGGGAGCATCATGCCAGGTGGGCGGCACTGAACAGGCCCTCGCCTTGTTCCACCCGGGGCGTCCCTGAACAGAAAGGCTCTCAGGCCCCGGTGCAGCAGGCCACCACGACAGGGGCAGGTGCCACCCGCCGAGCTCTGGTTGCCTCCGCAGCTCACTGGCTCCCTCTGCCTGCCAGCAAAGGGACTCTGCCCACCGCAAGACAGCTGGAAAGTCAGCCTATCATGTGGCCATTCCTTCAGCCCAGAGGTGTGGCACGGCATACCTGGCATCCTTGACTCGTTCATTAGCTTGATAATAGCCAGCAATCACGTAGCTATTGTCTTTGCACCATGAGTCAATCTGAAAAAGGAACAAAAATTGGGTAAAGATGAGTGATTTTCTCTTAAGTATCGGGTTGCAATAAACACAGGAGACCCCCAGGGCCCAAAGTTGGGACGAGATACGCTACAGTCTGTGTATCCATCTCCCCGAAGAAAGGCCACGAGATACAACAGGCGCTCACAACTTGCTGCCAACGAGACAGAGCGCACCGACGAGACAGGCCTGGGCCTCATCCTCGCTGGGATGGGGTGTCCTTCGGGAGCGACCACCTCCCCTTGTCTTGCGGAGGCTCAGTGTGCACATCTGCCGAATGGGCAGAGCCTCGAGAATGGCCGGAGGGAAATGACCTCCTCTCCCCTTCCCTGCCAACAGAAAGAACCAGGGCATCCGGCGCCCCCACAGCCCTAGGGCGTGCAACGTCAGTCCTAAGCGAGCCGGGTCTGGAGCTCAGGGGCAGTGCACAGGCAGACAGGGAGCAGCACGGCTGTTTGGGATTTTAAATCTCTTGTAAAACCAGGTCTGTTATAGTGCATTTCCATATTCAGTGTGCCCAGGAGCTACCGCGACACTCCTCACGCAGGGATGTGGGCTCTCAGGTGCGTGCACCCACCTGGCCTCTCTGGAGTCCCTGTGCGCTACCTTTAAATGGGAACAGGGTGGCCCGACCTGGAAATTGCTTGGTTTTATAATGCAACTTTTCTCTCATCCCATTTACCTTCCCGCGGGTCTAATGACGTTATTAAAAACAGCAAAAGGTCATCCTAACTGCCTTGCCATAATGGAATTTTAATACACTGCAATAAATTCTATTCTCAGTTGGCCAAAGAGGAAACAAAATTGATTCTCAATTTTTTCACAGTGAATTAACTGGTTAAAAGTGTCTCCCCCCGCAAATCCCTGTTGCTCTTTTTCTGGACGTCTGGTCTGGTCTCTGACAATGTCCTCAAAGACTAAAAGCAGGCCCCACGGTCCACGGCTCCCTGACTCCCGAGGGTCAGCATGATAATCCTGGCCGCCTAAGAGCTCACAGGTCACCAGTGGGTCAAAATCAAGGCTCGCTGAACCAATTAGCTGTTCCGGTCATCCCCAAAAGATGAGGACCGCGGCTCCGAGTGTTTATAGTGGGTCTCTCACTGTCTCTTTGCCACACCTCACTCCAGAGCTGCTGATGCTCGAAGGACGACCTTAAAGTGCGTCTTCCCGCAGAGTGGGTCCCCCCTCCCCCGGTCCCTTTCCTGGCTCTCTGATGTGGGCTGACCTGTCTCCAGAGTCGGGACTAGAGGGGTCTCCCCTGGTTTCCTTATACAGAGGTACGAGCGGGTCGGCAGGGCTGACTCCTGGAGACTCTAGGGGAGAGGCCCTCCCTGGCCTTTCCAGCGTCGAGCGGTGGCCCCTATTCCTCGGTCTGTGGCTGCATCACTCTGCCTTCTGCTTCTGCAGCCTCACTGGTCCCTCAGTCTCCTGCCTCCATGGGACTACACTGTGCCCACTGGACTGTCCAGGCCACCTCACACCTCAAGATTCTTAAGAATTAACTTAATTAAGTCTCTTTGGCCACGTAAAATAACATATTCATGGGTTCTGGGGACCTTTGGGGGTAGGGTAGAGGGGTCATTTTTTGGGTACTACAGCTATGTTTACTATGAGGATCATTATTTGCCGCTGCCAACACCAGAGCGCCCCGAGCAGCTGTCTAGACACTCCCACACGCTGTTCCTGGGCTAAAGGCAAGACAGCCAACACTCGTGCTGCTTCCCACCTGCCGGAGGAAGCTCAGAAAGCACCTGGCAGGGGGATGATGCTGGCGGCAAACACCACGCACACCTTGACTGATAGCTGCCCTGGTGAGGGCGTGGCTACGTAAAAAACCCCGAGAGCCTAGCCAAGTTCCACAGGAAAAATAATGTCATGAACTTAAACTTCTAGAACTCTTTGCAGAGGCTGCCCCGAAAGCAAACCGGGTCACAGCACACATCTGATAAGAGGTTCATTTCCAAAATACATGACGTCCTTATGCAACCCAGCAAGTACAAGCCAATAAAAATTGTGCAAAGACCTAAAGACACTTTTCTCTAAAGAAGACATTCAGATGGCCAAAAGGCACAGAAAATATCGTTTGACATCGCTTATTACAAGAGAAACGCAAATCAAAACCACAAGGAGACACCCCCTCACCCCTGTGACAATGACCCATAGTACACAGACCGGGAACTACCAGCGTTGGCAAGGGCGTGGAGAAAAAGGAGGCGTCTTCCGCTGTTGGCGGGAACACACAATCTGGCGCAGTCTCTACGGAGGTATCTGGGGGGCCGGCGGGTAGAGAAAGAAATTCCTTACGATCCAGCAACACCTCTGCGAGGTATGTACCTCAAGAATGTGAGAACACCCACACGAAGGCCCACGCACGCCTGGGCTCACAGCAGCACTGCCCACGGTGGCCAAGGCATGGAGCCAACTAAGTGCCCGTCGGGGACTGGCGAGAGACACCGCGGAGTCTATGCCCAGCGCAGCGCTGTCAGCCAGCCAAGAGACGGGGCAGCGACCTCTGGCACTAACGGGACGGACCCTGAGGTGCTGGTGCTAAGTCAGTCAGAAGGCGAAAGACAGCGGCAGGCGTCACTGCTCTGAGGAATATAAATCACCAAAAAACATTCGCTGGCAAAACACAAAACCAGTTCTTAAAGACGCGACGGAGCGGACCCTGGAAACCAGACTGCATGGGGTGGGGGGCAGGCGAGGGGGAGGGCGCCGGCCGGGGGCGCGCAGGCTGCGCACGGAGGACGCCACGACTGCCCAGGTACGAGACATGGAAACGACCGGTGAACTGAGTAATAACGAACCGGGCAAAGGAGAACCGTCAGGCTAACTGGACGGCCGCCACGACGGGCTGATGACGGGCCTGCGGCAGCCGCCAGAGCCACAGCGGCCCGCGAACGGCTTGACCGGGAGGGCGTTTTCCGGGACGGCCGCAGGAACGGCAGCGGTCCCCGGCAGGGGCGCGCAGCCTGGGCGGTGTGGGCAGGGCGGGCCGGGGCAGGGCAGGGCTGGAGGGGCTCCAGCACCTTCCCGGGAACATGACGGCCCGCCGAGGAAAAGCCAGAGATGGGAGAGGCGGCCTGTCCGGTGCGGGCCGCGGGCCGCGGGCAGGAGAGGCGCGAGAGGCTGTGTGTCCTCGCGCGGGAGCCTGCTCGGCTCCCCTTGCCTGCCGCCGGGACGCCCGCCCGGCCCGCTGACACCTGAAGGCAAAGGCTAGTGATGACCACAGCGTCCAAATTCTGCATTTTCTCAGGCCGTCCCTCTGCCCTTCCCTCTGGAAAGGCGAACGCTTCCGCCGTCCTCTGTTCAACACTGCTCCAGGCTCCTCCGCTCCGGAGACTCGCAGGGAAGGCGGTGCAGGGGTCAGCCCATTTGCTCCCAGCGAGGCTCTGCACAAAGCAGCTTCTCTCAGCAAACCTGCTGACGCTTGCATGCACAAGGCCCATCATCATTTTCACGGCACTGCCCCTGCCTCCGCCTCCCTCGGGTGACCCACCATAACCAGGCTGCAGGCAAGGCGGCGGCCTGACAGGAGAGTCCCCTGAGGAGGGCCCACCTCCCACACTGGTGCTCCCAAAGGACTGGGGGAGGGGCTGTGCCTGAGCCTCCCCACCTGAGGCAACGAGTGGGCCTTGGGGCATTATTTTCACTGAGAAGAAAGTCCTTCTTAAGTCAGCAGCTTCATGTACAGGATGAAAAGGAACTGGATCCATGAAAGGTGAGCTCTGGAGGTAGCAAGACGGGATGAAGGGGGCTGGGGGCAAGACCTGGCTCCACCCCCAGGCTCCGCACAGAGAGTCTGGAGACACACAATAGGGAGGAGGAAGCAGGCCTTAGGCAGGGCCGGGGGCACAGCAGCCAGTGCAGATGAGCAGACAAGGCTCCACCGAGAGGCAGCGGAAAGAATTCCAGAGCATCTTTCATACTAGGCACCGGGGGAGGAAGCCGTCCCAGCAGAAGGCAAGGGGCCACGGCGAGGGGAAAGAACGAAAGGGCTTAGAGCAGCAGCAGGTCGGGCAGGAGGGTCCCACCATTAGGAATCATTCCGTCACCGCCCACATCAAAGGGTGAGATAACAGGCACAAGCACTTAAAATAAAAACAAAAAGCACCCAGAAATGCAAGGATATTTTTAAAAATGGAAAATTATGAGGAAAAGCTTTTCACAAGGGCCTGCCGAGGCCTGATGGCTTATCGAGTCCGCCTCATGGAGTCCGCCTCCCACTCTTCATCAATGGTTACAAAATGACTCCCCGGAGAGAAAAGAGCCACGTGTACAAGGCTTTGCTATCGCTTTATGGTTTTAGATGTTTGATTAAAATCACACCCTCCATATACTCATAAAATAGGGCCCCCCACACTGAGATTTTCAGTCTTCAGGTTTAAAGGTGTCAAGTTGGTAACGGAGTAATGTAAGTAGCGATTATAAGAAAAAAATTGGGGGAGACTCAGTCTGCACACTTTCCTTCGTAAGTGTTCTCTGAAAGTCAGTCAGTGGGCAGCCCACCGCATCCCTTTCCCACCCGCCAGGCACGGAGGCACGGGCGCCAAGGCTGGTCACTGTGGGGACAGCCAGCACAGAGCACTGCGGCCCGGCCCGGTCCAGCAGAACGCTGGCCGCTCTGGTGCGAGAAGAAGCGCTCGCAGGCCAGCGGGGCGTTCGGAGACGACAGGGGCGTGCTGCGGGGAGTGCCGCCGCTTGAGAGGGGCCTGCGGGTGAGTGTTAAGGAACGGGGAGCAAGACCAGCAGGACTGAGGCCTTCCACCTCTTCAGGAGTTGGCGGCAGTGGGCTCTCTTGGCTCTTCAGAGTCAGGAAGCCTCTTCCCTCCCCGGGGGCTGGGCAGCAGCCCTGTTTCTTGGGGGAGAGTCATACAGAGGTGACTCAGGCTGCTCGCAGTCAGCACTGATTCCCTCAAGCAGTGCATCCACATCTCAGACGAGACTACAACCCTCAACTCTCATGTCGACGTTACTTAAAAATGAGAAGAATTAGTAATAGTCTGACAATTCCCAGGGAGGCTCTTTTAGGCACGTGCAGGTACATTTGATAGGACGTCCAGGGTTGAAAGGAACATACTCTCTCCGGCCCTTCCGGGTTGGTCTGCCAACTTGTTTCGCCCACTGCCTAGAAGACGGGCGTCCGGGGTGGGGGGGGTCCTGCTGTACCCCTCATTCCATGTCCGCCCCTGAAGTGACTGCGCTCCTGGCTGGAGTGACTGAGAACTACTGGCTCCCGATATACATGTTCGTCCCACAGTCTTCTGAGCGCTGGCCCCACTTCTCAGCTCCTAACGGGGCCTCTTCACCGTCCCACAATGAATGACACTCCCGCCCTCCCCGGCCTAAGTTGCACGTGGAGGCGACAGCTTGCTTCCTTGTCCCGTGACCACATCTGACTCACGCTGTCCTGCAGACTGTCCCTCCCCGCACTGTTCTCTCCTGCATCCCCGCTGCACTGTCGCCATCACCTCAGCCTCTAGTCTGGCGTGCCCCGCCGCTGGCCTCCTCCTTGCCGCGGGCTACAGCAGTGGCGCCAAGACACACACCTCCCTGTGCAGCCCTCTCAGGCTTCCCTCTGTCCTACGGCGGTCCTGAAACTGCTCTGTGTGAAATCTGTCCACGGTTCAGCTCTCTGCCCAGCCTCCTTAAGCTCCCTCAGATCCATACTCCGGCTTTCTCCCGGGCCCTGCACATGCTGCTGCCTCTGCCTTGGGTGCTCTGCCCCAGCCCCTGGGCTGCCACCGCTGGCACACTGGGCCCGCGTACATGCCCCCTTCTCTGGGCAGCTCGCCTTCTCTGACTCTGAAGCCTGGGTTGGCTGATTTTTCTGACTCTTCACCACTTCCTGCTTAGAACATGGCACTTACTCTTTGGCACCGTCCTTGTCTGCCTGTGTGAGTTCAGCTGCGAAGCAGGTGCTGTATTTGATGCAGCTATGCCCTCCCGCAGCCCAGGCCTGGCAGTAGTGGAGAACTGAATAATCCTGCAGCTAAGGGTAAATAATTCCCTGCCAGGTAACACATTCTACAAATCCAATCATCCTGCAATTCCCTCGGTATTAATTAAGACAGCTGAAAAGCCTTGCACTGAAACACACGCACACTGGTGGTGCAGGGATACCAACAGCACGTTTCTTCAGGAGCTAAAATGGCTGACTATATAAATGCCATCGACTTCTTACCTATTTCCTGCTCAGTGATACGGAGACATTCACACAATGACTCGATTTAGCTGCCACTCCCGATATGCCCATTGGCCGGACAGTCTGCCCTCAGGTACTGCCTGCTTGCTATGAATTTTTCTTTTTCTTTATTTAAAAAAAGATGTATTCATGCATACAAGAGCTGGGGTGTAGGCCAGAGGTGCAGGGGGTGAGAGGACTCCCCAGAGACAGAGTGGGGAGCAGAACAGGCAGAGCTACTGAAATCCACTGCTGAGGGGAGCAGTGGGGAGACAGGAGAGGTCTGCTGCGCCCTGTGGGTCGGCTCCCTGGCCGGGGATCGAACTCGGGCTGCAGTGGCTGTGGACAGCTTCACAGTGCGGGGATGAGCCCATGTGCCAACAGGGAGGCCCCTCACTATGAATTTTCATGTTGTCATGACAGATAAATGAGAAAATGGATTCTAGTTGGTGGGAGGCACAGAGGACTTTCTCCCCACACTTCGTGAAACGTAACTACTTTTTTGTGAATCAGCTAATATTTATTCATGGTGTAGTTTATACTTAACGTGAAAACTAACCTCGGCTCAGGTAGGGGGCAGGCCTGAGACGGCAGTTTAAGGCTCCCTAAGGTTCTAACACCTGCTGACAACCCCGTCACAGGCACTTCACCCGAGCGCTGGATGGTCTCTCCTCTGCCCAACCCGGTACGGCCCTGCTTTTCTTTATCCACTTTCTACTACGTGACAACTTTTCACTCCCACTAAGTAATTTACCACTTAGACGCCCATTTACTTCTCTTGAACCGTAAACAGACACCGCCTTCTCTAGCCTCACAGGAATCTCCAGCTTTGACGGCCAGGGCGCTGCAGACAGGACCCCGGGAGCAGCCCCGCGCGCCCGGGCCAGCGGCGTCAAGGCTCTTTCTAGGCCCGTTTCCATCCCGGGGTTCCCGGGCACCCCCAGCCACGGCCCCGAAGCGCAGACGCCGCTCGGGTGGGGCGGACTCTGCGAAGGGGCGCCCGCCGGCCCCCCGAGAAGCGCCGTCGAGCCGTGACGCCGCCGCCACGGCTGGTTTCTAAGGGCCCCGTTTCGGCTGCACTGACGGTCACTCGCCGCCCAAAGCGCCTCTCGGGACGCGACGGCCGGCGCCGGCGGCGCCCCCCGCAGCCCCCCCCGGGCCCCCTCACCAGGGTGAGCGCCACCTCCAGCATGGGCGCGAGGGCCAGCGTGCCGTGGAAGAGCGGGATGCAGTCCACGAAGAGCGTGGGGTGCGCGCCCGGGCCGCCCAGGGGCAGGTGCTCCTTGCGCGGCTTCTGCCTCTCGGCCACCAGCAGCCCGTTGACGGCGCAGTGCGGGTACTTGGCGCCGTGCAGCACCATCTTGCAGTAGGCCTGGGTGGTCAGCTTCACGCCGGGCATGCTGCGCCCGGGCGGGCCCGGGGCCCCGGCAGGCCGGCTCGGCCTGGGTGCGCTGCCCGGCCGCGCGGCGCCGCGGCGGGCGAGGGGGGCGCGGCGGCGGCTGCCCGGCGCGGCCGGCGGAGACCCCCGCGGGGCTGGCGCGCTCGGGGCTCGGCGGCGCCCCCGGCAGAGAGACCGACGCGCCCGCCTCGAGCCCACGTCGCGCGGCCTCCGGGCGCCGCCGGGGCCGCCGGAAGGCGCTCCCGCGGCGCCCGCCGGAAAGCAGCGCGGCGCGGCCTTTTACGACGTTCGCGACGCGCCCGGCTTCCGCCCGGTGACCTCCGCGCGGCCGGGCGCGGGGCGGAGTCCTCCTCGATCCCGTGGGGCTGCGCGCGCGGCCTCGCTCTCTTCCGGTCGCGGCAGCCGGGGCGTAGAGGGCGGTCGCGGCGGGCGCGGCAGGTGAGGCGGGCGCGGCAGGTGAGGCGGGCGGCGGCGGCGGCGGCGGGGTCGGCGGGCGAGGCGGGCGGGGGGTCGCGCCGCCGGGCCGGGGGCGGCGGGGGCCGAGGCCGCCGCTCGGGCTGCGAGCTCGGGGCCGGCGCCGGCGCGGCCGGGCGCAGCCGGGGCCTGGGGCCCGGTGACATTGAGGCGGGGGCGCGGGGCCGGGCCGGGGGCGCCGGGCGCGGCCGGGGGCGCCCCGGGAGAGTGAGGCGCGGCCGGCCCGCTC
Source organism: Talpa europaea (assembly GCF_964194135.1). NCBI lineage: Eukaryota > Metazoa > Chordata > Mammalia > Eulipotyphla > Talpidae > Talpa > Talpa europaea. The sequence continues at coordinate 1,535,242 of NC_140084.1, read as the reverse complement.
CGCGCGGCGCTCCGGGGCCCGGCGGGGCCTCTGACCTTGGCGCGCCCGCTGACGGACGGCGCGGGCCCGAGGCGCAGCTCGCCCTGCGGGCCGCCCGGCCCCCGCCCCGGGCCCTCCCCGCGGGGCCTAACGGGCTCGGGGAGCCCCACCCGCGCCCCACGCCCGGCCGGGCCGCGGGGGAGGGGAGGGGAGGCGGCGCGGCCGGCCCTGGCGGGGCTGCGGTGGCTGCTGCCCTGACGGGGTGCAGGGGGTGCTCTCCCGGCGCCTCGGAACCGTCTTGCCCACAGTAGCCCCGCAGGCCCGCTTTTCACAGAGGCGTGGGCCGCGCCGCGGGCCCAAATCCGGGCGGGTCCTCGAGGTCATCCCTCGTCCTGGGGTTTCAAGAGGACCAGCCGACCAGCCGAGGGTGCCGCCCTCCTGCCTTGGCTTCCCTTCCCGCCCCTGCACACGTTAGGTTTTCGAACAAATACCAGGTCGAAGGCGGTGCCTGGCCAGCCCCTGCGAGCTGTTTCCTTCCTCCACCCGTCCCCGCCCACGGAGAGCCCATCGCGCCGCAGACAGCTTTGCTGCAGTCTCCTGATTCATCCCCCCACCCCCATTTTTATTTTTTTTAAATAATAAATTTTATTTTTATATTCCCCATACAATTTCAACCCCCCCATTCTGACCCCAATCCCTCCCCTCCCGCCTCCCCACCCCCCCAACGAGTGTCTCTGGTTCATAGTTTTTTGTTGATTTTGATTTTCACTTTCTTACAGTTATTCATTTTCCTTATTTAAGTTTTCTAGATTCCTGCTATGAGTGAGACCATCGGGTATTTTTCTTTTTCTTTTTGGCTTATTTCGCTGAGCATGATCCCTTCCAGCGCCATCCATGTTGCTGCAATTGGCATGTGTTTATCTTTTTTGAATGCTGAGTAATATTCCATGGTGTATATGGACCACATCTTGATCCAGTCTATTTTTGGGCATTTGGGTTGTTTCCATAACTCAGCTATTGTCAACAGTGCTGCTGTAAACATAGGGGTGCAGGTGCTCTTTGGAATTGATATGTCTGTGTCCTTTGCCACCCCCATTTTTAAAGACGACAGGGTTTCTAATTGCTGGACACCTGCATATCTCACCCCTCTTGGTTTATAATGAAGGGTCCACAAAAACGCTCTGCTAAGAAAAACCTTGTCCTAGATTTTGCGAATTCAGAGTCCATCCTGAAGAGGGGATCGTTTATGTTGGGGAACAGAGAACAAGAGAATGGCGCTGCCTTCCTGAATGCAGTGGGTTGAAAGAAGAGTCGTTGCTGCTTGGCGTTTGCTCTGGTTCACAGAGAAGGCGTCCCGTTGTGTCTTTCAGAATGTTGGCCACCAGAGTACTGAGCCTGATTGGCAAGCGAGCCATCTCCACCTCGGTGTGTGCCCGCGCACACGGTAAGTGAAGCTGTCCTTGCTTCTCAGCAGGCTTTCCCGCTCTGTGCTGGAGTTTCAGACACTATCCGGAGATACAAATACTTGAGGGGGTGTATATGTGAATATGGGTGATTAAAGACTTGGTGAATATGGGTCAGGACCTTTGCTTATGCTGATATTTCCTCCCTTTCCTGTTCGCTGCCCATTTTTTCAGGTTTGATTTTCACCCTTTCGAGAGGTCCTCTCCATCATACCTGACTTTAATGCCTCCCCCTCCCCAGTGGCCCCCCAAACCCCTTCCCTTTAAAAAAAAAAAAAAAAGCAATGTTTGCTTTCTTAATCTTTATTCCCCATTTGCTGGGGCACCAAGTCCCAAGTGCTGAAGAACCCTGGCAGCCCTGATCACAAATTGCCTGTTGTTGTTCTAGAATTTGCCAGTCTGTCCTTAGAGTGGGCCAACTTGTAAGCACTGACATCTTTGGAACGACTTTATTGAGACAGCATTCTCATCACACACTCAGCCCAGGTGGTTTTAGTCTATTCCCAGAGCTGTGCCAGCATTGCCACAGTCAAGTTTATAGCATTTTTATCACCCATTTTACTCTAGTTTACATAATTCTTGTGAACTCAGTTTCACATCGTTGGAAGGCTTTTTTTTTTTTTTTTTAAGGCTGCTCTGGTAAGAATTTTCAGTACAATCATTCTTTGTAGTACATTCATCCTTTAATAGAATCTTCAAATTTCAAAATTGGGAAACAGTTTTAGTCATTCTCTCAGTCCTGTGGGGATAAGGCAGACTGTCCATTGATAAGCTTGCTAGACCTTTGCCTGGCACAGTCATGTAAGGAACCGCCACTTTGCTTAAGCTTTCGTCTTTACGCCCCTGTTGTTCCTATGAGTCGAGAGGTTCCAATCACTGGGATGAAGCGAACGAAGGCGAAACGTTTATGTGGGACTTCAGAGCTCCAGACGGCTTTGGAGCGTAAAGCATTCTTGCACGTGTTGGATAGACTGAAGAAGACAGCTGTAAACAGCGGGAAACCTTAGCTGAAGATTAAGATACTCGTTCCTTGCTTCGTGTCTGCGCTTCTCCCGTTTGCTGGGGTGATGTGCAGGCGCGCTCGTTTTCAGGCCTCCATTTCTCCTCTGACCAGAAACCATAGTTTCATTTCTTTCTGCTGATAACTTGGGTTCATTTCGCCAGGAGTTTTGTGTTTAGTGTCACGTATGTCAGTGTACGTGCATGTGCAGATGTCAAGACTATTGACATGAAATTGTAAGCTGGAATTACTCGGCGCTGCCCTGGACTCGTGCACACGCCCGCCCCGTCGCTGTCGGAGCCGCCCCCGGCCCCGCCTCTGTGTTTCCCCGTGTCAGTGCGCTGTCTCCTGACGGGCTCTGGGGTTTGCACATCTGTTTATTGTGTCCCACCTCTAGAGTGTAAGTGCCAGCAGTCAGGCCTCTGCTCCCCGTGATCCTGATTGTGTCCAGCCGTGCTCGGCATGGAGGAGGTGCTGGCAAACAGTGGGGAGCAGGGGAGGGCGTGGCTCCACGCCATGCCTTCCTCAGGGCTGGCGCGTGGGCCATGGTGACGGCCACAGTGACACCGGTTCCTGCTCTGCTTTCTTGGCTGGAAGAAGTAGCCGCAGGGGCCATGTTTTCACACGTCTGTGTTTCTGGACTTTGAACTTGTTTCTTTAGGTTTTAAGTTGTCCTTCTTCATTACTCTGAGTCACTTGCTGAAGGACCTTCATTTAGTCTCGCCTCCAGCCCGGGCATGGCCCTGAGCCCGTGTACTCTCTGCAGGAAGCTGCCTGCTGGCTCCTGCCAGGGCTTCATTTTTGCTCCAAGGAGTGCTGCTGAGCGTCTGCCGCCGTCCTTGCCACGGCCCTTGGGGTGCGCCTGTTCTGCCGTCCGCAGCAGTGGCGTTGGCCCCCTGGAGTGACAAGTTTTTGGGGTTTGCGCATGTGTTCATTTTGGTTTCTAGAAGCACTGCCTTGTTTGCACCTCTGGATCTTTGTGACTTTCAAACGCCTGTCCCCTGTGTCTTAGGGAGTGTTGTGAAGAGTGAGGACTATGCGCTCCCCACTTACGTGGATCGGCGTGACTACCCCCTGCCTGACGTGGCCCACGTCAAGAACCTGTCCGCCAGCCAGAAGGCCTTGAAGGAGAAGGAGAAGGCCGCCTGGAGCTCCCTGTCCCTCGATGAGAAGGTGGAATGTGGGTATTGCGGGCAAGTCCGGGCCCCTCAGCATCCCTGGGGAGCGGGAGAATTCCTGCTGGTCCGGGGCGCTGAGCTCAGGCTCTGTCTAAGGCCGGCACCCAGGGAGGTTGGGGTGTTGTGTTTCTGTGCTCCCCCTGCTGGCTGGGCCTCTGCGTGGGCCCCTGTGAGTTTAGGGGACCCCAGCCCGCCCTGCGAGGAACGTGTGGGTGCCGCCTGCTTCCTCTGCTGCGGGGCAGGGGCCTGTACGGACGGTCGGCGGGACACTACTGGGTAGGAAAGCGGGGCCGGAAGTCCTTGTTAAAGAGACCTTGGGCTGTCAAGGAGGAAGCAGCTCGCTGTTTTCTCCCACCCAAGGCGAGTGCCGGGAGCCTTCTTCCCTCTCTGCCCCTCGGTTGGTGCCCGCGCACATGCGCCAGGCCTGGCTTTGGCCGAGCCCCTTGGCTCCTGGCTGTGGTTGTGGTGGGAATGGTCGAGTGCCGCAGACGGTTCGTGCCTGCAAGCGGCCCTTCCTTTTGTCCCCAGTGTATCGCATTAAGTTCAATGAGAGCTTTGCTGAGATGAACAGGGGCACCAATGAGTGGAAGACGGTCGTGGGTGCTGCCATGTTCTTCCTTGGCTTCACTGCCCTCATCCTGATCTGGGAGAAGCGCTATGGTGAGTGGAGGGGAGATGGGCGGAGCGTCCTAGCGGGGGCTGGGGGGAACGCCCTTAGCACACAGACAGCTCCAGCGCAGCGGGGGTGGGGCCTGCCTTGCTGGCAAGGCCTGGGGAGCTGGCTCGTGCTAACCCAGAGCCTTACAGTAGAGTCTGGCCTAGTCCCTGTGGGCTGCGCTGGCTTGCGGGGCTTCCGTACTCTTGTTTGGCCCCACATCTCCACGCGCTTTGCCTCTCAGCTCTCAGCAGGCTTGATGGCTCTGCCTCACCTGGGCCGTCGCCGCCGTGTGGGGGCTGCATCTCCATGCAGGTCTGGGTCTCCAGACCGAACGTTTCTGCATTCGTGCTGGGCTGCCCGCTCATTCCAGCTGTCTTTCTGGTTCTCCTGTCCAGGCACAGTGGGCACGATCCCTGAGTAGGTGATGTCCTGTGCTCGCGTGGACGTGGGCAGGAACAGCCCCGGTCCTTTGGCCCTTGCCTGGGCTCTGCGCCAGCCTGAAAAGACTTTGCTGGTGCAGAGACTTTGCTTTTGGCTTGGGCTTTTGCTCGCTTTTACAAGTGAAGGACTAGTTTGGAGATAGCGAGAGTTGTTGGTGCCCAGCATCCGGGATCAGTGGGTCGGTGTGGGGCTGGCGGGTAGCAGGTGACGGCGGGCCTGCTGCACTGCACTGGGCCAGAAACGACTTCTCAGCCCAGGGCCGCCTCGCGGCGTTGTTTTGCTCCGCAGTGTATGGCCCTGTCCCGCATACCTTCGACCAGGACTGGGTGGCCATGCAGACCAAGCGGATGCTGGACATGAAGGTTAGCCCAGTCCAGGGCTTCTCTGCCAAGTGGGACTACGACAAGAACGAGTGGAAGAAATAAGATCTCTGCTCCGCCTCTGAACCCCAGCCTCTCCTGCCCCGTGCAGCTCGGCCTGTCACCGGGAGTCGTGTGTCACAGCACCCATGCTAATAAAGAAACAGTTTATGTGACATCCGTGTGGCCTCCTCTTTTGCTAGCTCAAAGAAACGTCTGTTTGAAACAGTAGGTTTCTCCCAGGTGCCCTCAGGTCTTCTGGGTCTGGCCTACCCCTTGAGGTGGTCAGCACTGCTTGCAGTGGGTTGGCAGAGCTCTGACTTCTGCTGAGGTTTCAGTGCCAGGTGTGGGTCTCAAGGTCAGCTTGGGGCCTGCTCTGCTCCTCAGCCTTTTTAACTCAAGAGAACAGGGTGGCCGATGCCGGCACTAGCTTGCCTGGCTGTGAGTTCCTGCGTGGTCCTGGCTGCAGCTGCCAGCGTACCTCCCACCAGGTGATGCCATTTCTAGCTCCTTCCCAGGTGGACTCCTTGGTGGAGTGGAGGTTCCTGATCTGGCCCAGGGTCACTTGGGCCCATCACCTGGCTCTTCTGACCTGTGTCTGACTGTCGGTGAGACATGTACGAGACACACACCTAGGCCAGGCCTTCCTTGGCTGGAGGTTAGCTTGACAGTCTAGCCCATAGGTGACAACACTCAGTGGTCCCGTGGCTGAGTTTGAGGGGTGCAGGCTGTCTATATGACTGTGGGGACCTCTTCCTTGGTGTGATGTTTCCATCTTGGTTGGGGGGAGGTGCAGCGTCGTGCTGTGGAAGCTCGCAGCCGAGGAGTGGAGCGGGCAGGGTCGTCCAGGCCTGCGAGATGGACCGTGACCGCGAGGCGGCCTACCTCCGCTTCAGCCCCTCTCCGGGCTCGGCTGCTGGTTGCTGCAGACTATTTCGGCTTGGCTGCCTGGCTTAGCCTCTGCTGCTGGGGACCCTCGGGAAGCCCAAAGACTGGAGGAGAAAGGCGCGCTTCCTGTTGGCTCCCTATTCCCTGTCTGCGTCCTTTTGGTTTCCTACCTGCTTCCTCTGCTGCTTGTTTCCTCTCAGCCGCCTCTGCTTCCACTCTGCGTGCTCTTCCTGTGTACTTCCGGTCTCTTCCTGCGTGCCCGTACTCCCCGGGTGTTGTCTGGCGTGCTCACCCACTTCCTGTCCGTTGCAGTTGTCCCCAGATGGAGGAGCGGCCCCAGCATGTTCCCGATGAGTCCTGGCTCTGGGGGCCTTGACTGCGCGCCAGGGTCGTCGAGGGGTTTCTGCCAAGCCCTGTGCAGCTCAGAGCCCTCAGGTTCCAGGAGGGTGGGCCTGGGAGGCATCTTGGTTTGTCCTTTGCCCCCCGGAGCGCGGCTTGGGTGCCTTGTGAAGGGTCCTCGGCTACGGGACCTGCGTCCTGGAGCGGCCACTGCACTCCCCGTTCTGGACAGCAGAGGGCAGGCTGACACTAGGCTGTTTGTGGAGGTGGCAGGCTCAGCCCTCAGGGCACAGCAGCGGGCTCCCTCCCGCCTGGGGCGGGCGGAGGGGCCCACCTTCTCAGCTCCTTGGGCCACAGGCTGGGCGCTGGCAGCATGGCTCTGCAGTTTCCCTGTGGCACGTCCCCTGTCCCCAGCTGCAGGGGCGGCTCTGCGGGCTGATCACTCGCCACCAGGGAGCTAAACTGGTGCACACCCCCAAAAGGAAATGCACCGTTCACGGGGTTGAAATCCTGTGTGGGGGCCATTAGCTCCTGGCTCTGCTGCACCCAGTCAGCGGGCGAGGGCCTCGTTCTGCAGGTGGTCTGTCGGGTGTCCCGCCACGCATCGGCTGCCTGGGTGCTAGCCCTGGCTGGCTGTTCCGGGTGCGCTCGCCTCCTCATTCTGGCTGTGAGGTTATGTTCCCCGTTGGATAGATGAAAGGATAGGGGTTTTGTCCACGTCACGCCGCGGCCTGGCCAGCCGCCGGCTCTGCCCACAGTCTGGCTCTTGCTGTGAGAGCACCTGGCGCAGCACCTGGCGCTGGATGTTCAGTGACAGTTTATTGAACAAACATGTCCAAACCCGGGAAGTGACTCAGCCTCCGGGGTCTTTTCAAATGATTTCCTCATCTGTGGGCTTTTTTCCCTGCAATGGTCCTCCCTCCCTCTGAGCCTAATCAAAGTTCACCCCCACTCAGTTAAACTCATGCCTACTGCCCTCCAACTGACCGGGACCTCCGGGCCACCCCTTCCTGGCTGGCCTCCAGGTAGCACCTCGTCATTCCCTCCATGACACAGCGGTGTGACTGTCAGACTCCGCCCAGTGACCCCTGGGGCATGTGGATCAGGGTGGAAGTAGGGTTCTCATCCTGGGGGTCATGGACCCCATCCTGAAGCTGATGGCTGCGGAGCTGCTGCTCTCGTGTGGCCCAGACCCTGTGGGTCCAGCGTGCGTCTGAGGAGCAGGGTGCCCACCTCACCTGGGCTTTCTGGCACCTCTCAGTCCTAGTGCTAGGGTCCTGGGCGCCTAGTACTGTCATTTAGCTGAATAGTTCTGCTGGCCGCCTTGGTGCTGCTCTCCTGTTGGGACCTGGGCGGGACAGGCTTGCCCAGGTCCCAACAGGAGCAGGACACAACCCAGCAAGCACAGGACGTGTCCTTGCAGGACACCTCACCTGGGGCATCTGGGTCCTGGGCTGACCAGAAGGGCCGGTCTCAGCGTGAGGAGCCGCGTCCGGAGCAGGTGCCCCTCCCGAGGACGGCTACTGTGTCAGGGGATTCTGGTGAGGACAGGCCTTCATTCGGGGTTGCTCAGCCCGGCAGCGGGCAACTAGTTAAATGTGTCGAGGCACGGGCCTTACCTCAGAAGCATCTGTAGGGCTTAAAATAAATCTCCTCCCAGTGATTTAAACGCAAGCCCAGGCCCACTGCGTTCATCCTCAGTTGCCTGGGAAGCTGGTTGGAAACAGGCCATCCTGAGTCAGCATCTTCATGGGAGGGAACCAGCGGTTGGGGTGGGAACCCGGTAGCCCCTGGCCAAGGAGCCTGAGAGCGAGGGGGATCCCAGCTGCTGAATCAGGCTGGCAGGGAGGCCTAGGAGGGTCTGTACATATGAGATTGCTGTTGCTAAGGGAACTTCCTCCCCCTGCCCGGCGCCCACCTGCGCGTGTTGAATCTCCCGCAGAGGCAGGTGGGGCTGGCGGTCATGTCCCATGGGCCCACCAGGTGGCGCCAAGGCCCCCACGCTACTAAATATTTTCTTCTCAAACTTGCTCTTGTTAAACTCCTGTACTTCAGCTTGTGCCAGTCGGTTTTGGGGGCAACAGATTTACTGTCCTACCATGCATGTGACACGCACTTGTGTTTGATCTTGAAAATCCATGGCGATTTGGGCCTCCCCAGTGGCTCAGGTGGTTGAGCGCAGCGCTATGAAGCTGTCCCTAGCCTCTGCAGTGCAGGTTCGATCCTGGCCGGCCGGGGAGATGCCCACATGGCGCAGCAGACCTCTCCTGTCTCGCCCGCTGCTCCCCTCAGCAGTGCATTTCATCAGTCTGCCTGTTCTGCTCCCCGCTCTGTCTCTGGTGAATCATCTCACCCTCCCGTGCATCTGGCCTGTACCCCAGCTCTTTTTTTTAAAAAAAGAAACTCCACGGCGATTTGTATTTGACTCCACGTCAGTGCTGTAGGTTTTAATAGAGAAACACTTATTTTCACACATTACAAGTAAAGTCTCCCCAGAAAGTGTACTGGCTTTGCAGGCTCATTGGCGCCACATGCCTCTGAGGCAAAAGCCTCTGGTTTGAGGAGCTCAGCTCTATGTGGCCGGGCCACCATCCTGACATGCACGGGAGGGCGAGATGGGCCGCCTGGCCCTTCATTCTCCTCCGTCCCACTCAGCTCCTCCCACGGGAGAAGATCCTTCCTGGAACAGGTGAGAAGGCTTTTCACCTGCTCAAGAAAGTTCTCTTCTGAACACGTGTTGTCACCAAGTCTGCGTGAGCTGCTTCCGCGCCCATGCTTTGAGGATGGCTGTGGGGTGGCGGCCTGCCAGCGCCTGAGACGGGGCTCACGGACTCACCTTAGAAGCGGGGAGATGACACGGAGCTGCAGGCAGGGAGGCCTGACACGCGGGGCAGGTGTTGGCTCCAGGGCCTGGGCAGCTGGGCTGGGCTCCGGCCCTCACCCCGCCGTGTGAATGTGGGGCGGCCGGAGGGGCTGGGTGTGTGGCCGGGGTCTTGAGAGCCGCAGGGATAAAGCGGGCTGCCTCGTTGGGGCATCATTTCATTCACTTTTGGGGAAAAGTTTTAAGTGTCTCTAAGTGAGACAAACGCGCAGGCACTGGGCTGCAAGAACAGGCTCAAGTGGTTTTCAAAGAGAAAACTCATGCCTGCAGAGCGGGCTGCCAGCGCCCGTGCGCCCTCCGGGAGGCCCTCTTGGTTCAAAGCAGCCTGAAGACGAGGGTGGTCGCCGCACACTGCCGCCGCGAGGAGGCTGTGCCAGACCCCGGGGGGCCGGGAGCGAGAGATGCGTCTTCCTGGGGGATCCGGGGCCTGAGGAGCCTCAGCTTGGACTTCCTCCTCCTCCTCCTCCTCCTCCCCCCACCGCCGCTGTCATCTCACCGCCACCACTGCGGGCCCCACCCCGGCTCCACCGTCACCATCATGTCCACCTCCCGCCGGCCCTGTCCGCACCCCGTCTCCACATCGTTTCCCTTGTCAGCATCTCCTCCCTCTTTAAAGCACCCGCCGCTTTTGTCCGGCAGGGAGGCCCCAGCGTTCAGGGCACAGCCGGCCACATGTTGGGCCCTCGGTAAATATTTACTGAACGGACCCGTGGCCGACATTGCACTTCCTGCACCCTCCCACGGTCTGCTCCACACGGGGGTGCGGAGAGGCTGAACGGCTTCCGCAGGCTGCGTGCCAAGCAGCTCTCAGAGTCCGGATCCACACCCTGTCCAAAGTCTGTCCAGTTGCAGGTTCTGGGTGTTCCACTCTGGTGGCCAGGGGCTGCTGGCACAGCCGTCAGGTGGGACCTGGCCGCAGGGACACGAGCCCCGGATGCTGGCTGGGTCAGGGGGCCCGGATTTGGCTTTCTTTTGGAAATTCCACTGGCATCTGTTGGCCCGAGGTAACCCCGCGTCCAAATGCCAGAGCGTGCCAGCTGGAGTCCACCGTGGTGTCCGAGGGCGCGGGCGGCAGGGGGTCTCGGCAGCAGCGCCGTGTTCGGGTTCCTGACCCGTAGCCACGTGGCCCTGGTGCTGTCGAGGCGTGTCTGCACACGCTGTAGCTGCGCTAGGCCCAGGGGCCCTTGTGGGGTTTCCCCTTTGATCGGTAACCTGCCTGGGGTCACCCGAGAAATAGTGCCCTAGCCTCCCCAAAGGACTTTCCCAGCCATTAGGGCAGTCACTTCCTCCACTTCCTCCAGCGTCCCTGGGGGCCTGGTGGAAAACACCAGGCTGCATCCTCAAGAGCCTGGAGCCGGGGAGGGCGGGCGAGGCCGAGGACCCATGTGGCGCGGGGAACCTGGATGCAATGCTAGGCCACAGCCAGAGGTCAGGGTGGGATGGAGAGTCTCGTGGCTGTGTGACAGATGACCCCAGTCTGGGGCCTTGCCAACAACAGAAGTAGATGCGCTCTTGGCTCTGGAGGCCAGGAGCCTGAAATTCGGTGTGGGCACGGCCGCCCTCCCTCCACCTGCAGGTGCTCCGGGAGGACTCCTCCTGGCTCAAGGCGGCTCCAGGCCTGCTGGGCTGCTGGCCACGTTCCTGCAGCCTCTGGCTGCCTTCGCACACCCTCTCCTCGGGTCTGTCTAGGCCCCTCTCCTTCCTCTCGAGGACACCTGGCGTTGAAGTGAGGGCCCGCTACTCCCATCTGACCTCATCTCCACCTGACGACGCCTGCAAAGACTCTTTCAAGATGAGGTCTCACTTGTGGGTCCTGGCATCAGGACTTCAATGTCTCTTTGGGGGGGACACACTTCAGCCCCAAACAGTCAACAATGAGGCTACCGTCAGCCATCCCTGAAGACGGCACTCCATCCCTGAAGACGGCACTCGCTGGCCAGGGCTTGCCTGTGGCTGTGACAGTCAGCCATCCCGGAGGCTGCCCTGGGGCCCAGGAGCCGGGACCATTTCTGGGGGTGACTCATCAGTCCCAGGGCCAGGGCTGGCAGTGGGGCCTGGCCCACCAAGCATCCCGGTCCTCTGTGCTGGGGATTTGTTCCTGGAGCAGTGAGAAGTTTCCCTTCTGAACACGTGTTGTCACCAAGTCTGCGTGAGCTGCTTCCGCGCCCATGCTTTGAGGATGGCTGTGGGGTGGCGGCCTGCCAGCGCCTGAGACGGGGCTCACGGACTCACCTTAGAAGCGGGGAGATGACACGGAGCTGCAGGCAGGGAGGCCTGACACGCGGGGCAGGTGTTGGCTCCAGGGCCTGGGCCTGATCCCCTGCTTGCAGGACCTCTGCTGAAAGGTGAGGTGAAGACCCCCTTCTGCACCTGGGGACCAGGTGGGTGTGAGCCTGGTTCTGCTGGGGGCTGCAGTGGGGCAGACCATCTGAGGGGGAGCCAGAGACACAGGGGGACAGGGCCTGACTGGAGCTCTGGACCCAGCCTTACCTGACCCCAGCCCATCCTAGACCTTTTGCTTAAATGACCAACAGATTCTCTTCCCCTTTCAAAGCCACTCTGAGTAGCCTTCTTGGGGGGGGGGGTGTGTGTGTCATTCAAGCGTCTGATTGAAACACATGGGTTTAAGGACGTCTAAAGTCACTGCCCTCTTTGAGAATCTACGGAAAGCTAAGAATCATCCTCCCGGGAATATGCACAGCCAGGTAGACATTGGCACAGACCGAGCTCCTGGGCTCAGGGCATCTTTCATGGAGCGTCCAGGACCACGGAAGCCCAGGCTGAAATTCGTTTGGACAAATGTTGACGTCGTTGCAAGGGTGCATCAGACCTTCCAGACCGTGAGTCGTTGGGCCAAGCCCAGTGCAGCTGCCCAGCTCCCGCGCCTGGCACAGCCTGCGCTGGCCTGGTCAGACCTCCTTGCTCTTCTGCCCCTCGTTGCCCTGCGTGCACGTGCTCAGTCACCGCTGGGCCTGGGGTCGCGTGGTGTGACCACATCGAGGGGTGCAGGTTTAAAGTGGGAGGAAACCAGGACCCACCAGAGCATCTGTCAGGAGGGTTGTGGAGAGATGAATCTGCGTGTGGCCGCCCCAGGGACTGGCATCTGGTGGTTAATCTGGAAACAGCTGTGAGTGTGGATAGAGGGTCTCAGGACCCCTGTGGGGAAGGGACAAGAGCAATGTGGTCAGCCCCTGAGCCAGGGCAGCTCCTGATGTGGCACAGGATGGCCCTTGCAGCACCTCCAATCCCAGCAGCAGCTGACGTGCTTGGCGCGCAGGGGCGCACCTTCAGGAAAGGGGCCGCCCTGGGGCTGGGAGGGGCTGCGGAACACGCGGCTCCACTTGCTCTGCGGGTTCAGTCTTCACCAGAGTCTGACGCGGGCACTGCCACAACCCCCTGGGAAGTGAGGCCTTGGGAGCCCGAGCACACACACCCGCAGAGGCCCACGTGGGCCGACATGTGACAGATACACTGCACACACAGTGCACACACATGCACCCCCACACTGCACGCACACACACGCTGTCATCACTGAGCTTCATGTGAGTCTCCACACCCGGCGCGCGGGGCCCACCTAGGCCTCCGTGTGTGGGCCCGTAGACGCCTTCCCCACTTAGACAGGAGCGTGGGCTTCTGTCACTTGTGGCCGGAGACTCCTGACTCCAGTGCAGTTCGTGGAGTGACGTGGGCCTTGGGCCTCCCAGTGGCCTTTAGACTGGGATCCTGCTCCTCCTCTGCCCGACCCCTGCCAGAGGGGCCGCTGGGCTCAGCCGTGAGCTGCTCCTGTGAGCAACCCCAGCGCATCGGGAGCCCGGCAGGTGCTGCCCCGCAGGTGGAGCGTGAGTTGTGCTCCTTCCCCGCACGGCACAGGCGGCCGCGCAGATGTTTACGTGATAAGGAGCCCTGAAGGCCTCTCAGCAGAGCCTGTGCCCCTGCGTTTTTCTGTCCCTGGGTCAGAACACTCAGGGGTTCCCCAGTCCAGTCTGGGTTGCTATGTCAGCAGCCCCTGGGGGCTCAGAGAGGAGGGGGCGGGGGAGGGGTATGGCAACCCGTCGGGGGTGCCCCACTTTGCTCCTTGTTGTCTCTGGGCCTTGGTCCCCGGGGTGCTCTTGGACGACGGGCTCGGTGGCGGGCGCAGAGACCAGTGGCCCTTGCTCGGCGGCGGGGCCTGTGTCCGGGCGTCCTCCTTGAAGCCCGCGCGAAACCTCTCAAGCGCCCGAGCGCTCGTGGAGGGGAGGACAGTCAGCCTGGGCCCTGTCGCCTGAGTCAGGACCCCTCGCTCCCCACAGTGACGCGGTGTCTTCCCTGGGTGTTCTCTCCACCCTTGCCCCTGTCATTTCCTTCTAAAAGGGGGAGCGGGGGGGGTGCTTCACTTTAACAAAGGCCTCCCGAGGCCGCCTTTACCTGCAGCCCCTGGACAGTCGGGCGGGCTGTGCCGGGGGGCCCATGTGGGTGAGTGGGTGAGCGCTGGCTGACTGGGTCACGGTCGCCCCCCTGACCTGCCTCGTTTCCTCCTCTACCCCATGGGGTCACCGTGGGCCTGCTGGGGGGCTGCCTGCAGGGGGTGGGCGCAGCTGTCTCTGTCATGGTGACCCCCGCGGGCGCAGCTCTCAGGACGGGGGAGGGGCGTGCTGTCTCTCCCGAGTGGGGGGGGTGTGCTGGCTGTCCCCTCGTCAACAGACCGCGCTGGACTCCTTCCCCAAAATAAAAAAGCAAAAGAAAGGGGTTTCTTCATAAACTGTTTAGCAACTGGTGCGGCGGGGTTGGGGGGGGAGAGGGGAAAACAATCAGAGACCTGGAAACAGCTCTGGGGGTGTCTGCTGTGCGGAGGGCCCGCAGAGCCCCGCCACACACTGCCCTGGCTAACCCCTCTTGGGAAAAGGGGAACAGGAAAGCCTGGCGGGTTGAGCAACTGGCCCAGATTGGGGCCAGGCGACCACAGCCAGGACGCGGCCTCCAGCTATGCACAGGAAGCGCCCCAGCAGGCCCGAGGCCCCTCTGTGCAGGGCAGGCATCTCTGTCCTCCTTCAGGTGGCTAGCCGCAGGAGCGCACCCCTCCCCTGGGGCGGCTCCCCTCATATTCCCCGGTCTACCCCCAGCCTGCCTCTCTGGGCGCCTTAGCCCCGGCAGCCTTCTTCTCTCGCTTCTGCCCTCCTCCCTGAGCCTGCGTCCCTGACGTCGGCTGCAGACGTGACATAAAAGCTCCGCCACAGCCAATTTAGGGACGGAACACCTGCTGCCCACTGCCCCGTGACCCGCACCCCAAGCCGGGCCGTCACCGGGCGCTGCCATCGCAGACTTTGCCAGGCCTGCCCCTGCTTGCCAGGCTGGCGCCCAGGAGCTGCGTGCAGCTCCATGCCCCAAAGGCGCAGCCCACGGGCCCTCCTCACGCTGGACCCGCACCTCTGTTTTATTCGTAAGTTTTTAAAGTGTTTTAAGGTGGAAACATTTCCAAATGCTCGATACCAGAGTGACGGGTGACAGGAGTCCTCATGTTCTCCTTGCACCGTTTCAGCGAGTTTCTGCCACACGGCTGGCACTTGACCGTGGTGGGACGCAGACCGCACGACCCAGCGCTGCAGCCACCTGTCCGCGTCCACTTCGCTGGTTTCGGGCCGGGCTGCCACCACCGCCGCGGCCAGCGACTCTCCATCTCCCGGGACCCAACTCCGTTGCCGGCACACGCCGCAGCCCTGGTCGCCCCTGGCCCGGGCAACCTCTCGCCCACTCTCCGCCCGTGAATTCCTCCCCCTCGGGGCCTTCCAGGCGCAGCCAGAACGTCGGCCTCTTTGACTCGGGATCAAGCCTGTGGTCCCCCTGCGGTGCCCACGCCCCGTTTCGTTTTTACAACCAAGTAGCGGCCGCTGGCGTGCGCGCCCTCCCGGGCTGGTGGGACCCGGTGTTTTCAAGGCAATTCCAGACGTTGTCTCCATCCACCCCCGACGCGTCTGAGCGCTCTGGACGTGAGCGCTGCTCTCAAGTCTCTGCAGCGCTGCGGGCCCCTCCAGAAGCGTGACGGCCACTCATCGGTGTGGATGTTCCCGGCGGCCCCGTGGACGTCTCTCTGATGGGGATTTGCTTGAATTAGGATCCAAAAAAGGCCGATGTCTCCTCAGCCTCCTCCCGCCACTTGCCCCCCGTCGCGGAGGACACCGGGTTGGGGGAGTGACTGTCTTGAGCCCGCGCCATGGCGTCTTCCGTTCCCTGGGGCTGGACGTGCCCGGACTCTGGTCAGCTGTGGCCAGGGGTGTGAGTCCCCCCAGTTGTATTGGGGCACCTAAGTCCTCTTGCTCACTTGACATTTTGCTCGTTTTTGGTTTCTCCCCTTCACATTTACTGCCGCCGTGTACTGTGAAACTCTTTCTAGCTCACAGAAGCTGGAGGCCTTTCACGGACTCGCCCAGAGACCCCCACCCGGGGTTCGCAGGCGGGGGACGTGGGCCCAGCCACGGGTCCCGGGGGCCGAGAGGACCAGTCTTCCCCGGGAGGCTCGGCGCTTCCCGGCGGTCACAGGCTTGACGAGTTCGGGCGTTACAGACCGTAGGCTTCCGTGACGTTCTTTGGGAACGGGGCCACGTGCTTCCCGGAGCCGCCCGCCGGGGCCAGCGCATCCGCTGGGCTTCTCCACCCGAAGGTGCTTCCCCTCCGGACTTTTGCGTGTGGTCTTTATTTTGTGAGAGACCATTCGTGGCCGTGTAACCCCCGCCCGTCAGCCCTCCTCCGCCGGTGCGAGCGCCCATGAAGTCGTGTTTTGGTTCGCGGCGGCTGCAGGACGGCCAGGTGGCGGCTCTGTAGCCCCACCGTGCGCACAGCAGCGCGCCTCTCCTGTGGGAAGCGCCTTCCCGCCTCCTCCTCAACGTGCCGCTGACGCCAGCAGGCACCCAGGGGTCCCCGCTTATCCAAAGCCCAGCCTTGTGACTGGTGGACGTTGCCATCATGCCTTATTGTCGTCCTCAGCTGCCCGTGTGGCGTCCCTGCGCGTCGTCAGGCGGCCATCTGCCACAGCCCACCCCGCAGCCGGATGGCGGGCGCCCCTCTCCAGGCGCGCTGGCTGCCCCACCGCGCCATGGTCCACCCACAGTCGCTCGGTCTGCTCCGGTCTCCCCAACAACACTGCAGCGAATGTCCTTGAGGGACACCCTGTTCCCTGGGCAGGGGGTGGGAGGGTGTAATTCTGTTTTAGGAAGTGTGAATTGCTAGAAGTTTCTCCCTTCTTTTGGTCCCAAGTCTAGCTCCTTGAAGCCTCCGCCCAGCCAGGGACCCAGCTCTGGTCACAGAGCCCTAAAGCCCAAAGCTCGCCCCCTGGCAGGTCATCGACCAGGTGAGGCCCTCGGTGGGTCCCTTTACAGTTCCCACCCCCAGTTACAGGGTGGTTCTCCCGCCCCCTCCCGCACGGCCTCAGGCCCCTCTGGCCCTGCACTCTGCTTACAGTGCCTGGCGAACACAGGCCTCCCTGGGCCGACCAGAGCGGCTGGCAGACCTCTCTGCCCCTCCTTGGAGTCCTGGGGCCTCCTGTCAGATGCTGCTGGCTGCCCTGCGGCCTCGGCCTCTGGCCACCACTGGCTCACGGTCAGCAAGCGCCCTGCTGCCGTCTGCACAGAGCTTGCCCTCGGTGGTGAACCTCATGTCCACCTTCAATGGACTCCACACGTGCCTGCGAATAGGTGCTGACACCCACCTTCACAGACCAGGACGCAGCCTCTCTGGGTGCTGTCGGGGGCCCTGCAGGGAGCACACTCTCAACCGGACAGTTCAAAGGCATGTTGTTCAAGGGAGACTCGTTTCAGAACCTGAGGACGTGCTCAGGACCCTGGGCTGGAAGCTCTGGGGCTGCCCGGGGGCAGGGAGCAGGGGAGGGAGAGGGAGCAGTGACCAACCGTGGCCTGCCCCGGGGCTCCCTGAGCTGGGTTCCCGGCTGCTGACTGGATGCGGGCCTGTCTCCCCGCCGCTGGCCCTTCCTCCAGAGCAGGTGCTGGGCGCCTGCCTTGGCTTGCTCACCTGCTTCCCGGACCAGGAGCCCTAGGGCTGCGTGCTGTCAGCCCCGCGCTCGGCTGCATAGGAGGGAGGCAGGATGGAGCGAGGGGGGCGGAGGGAAGGCTAGGGAAACGAGGGCATACAGTTCTTTCCCTGGATGGGTCACGTCTCTCCTGCAGGGTAAATAGGAAAAGTGGCATCTCTGAGGCCAGCAGATCCCAGGGAAGCAGGTTCACGGGACAAGGAACAAACGCCATCCGAGGGTGTCCCGGAGAGGGCCAGCTGGTCCCCAGCCACCTCTGAGGTCTGCGTCCCGGATCCTCCTCCGCCGTGGCCAGTGCTGTGTTGGGGTGTCAGGATGGGGCCCGGGATTCTGGGTGCCGGAGCTCCTTGCCAGCATCTCCCTGACCTCTCTGGAAGGCGCAGTGCGCTGTGCAGACGGTGAACAGTGGTGCACTCAGCGGGGCAGCCGTCCCGGAGCCCAGCCTCTTGCACTCAGAGCGGCCAGCGCCTCTGACCAGCACACGAGCCGGCTCAGTGCGGAGCATGGGCGGTGCCCCTGGGGAGCCCAGCAGCAGCCCTGGGTAATCCTGGGCCGCGGGGTCCCTTGCTGCTCACTGTGCGTGGGGGTTGGCTCCCCACCCCCGGCGCCTGAGACCAAGGCCCTGGGGGAAGTCTCAGAAGCTCCCGTGGAAGCGGACACATCGTGCCATGGAGGAACATAGGGCACAGGGTCCTGCAGTTGGGGTGCACTTGGGGTGCAGTGGGGGTCCACGCAGGGCATTCGTGGATCTGCAAGGTCCAGGAGTCGGCCGTGTCCTTGCAGCCTCACTGCTGTAGCTCTGAGTCTTTTCACACTGCCAGGGAGCCACGCAGGTCAGAGCCTAGACAGTGGGTCACCGAGAACAGGAGCCGCCGCCTGATAGCACGAAAAGTTTGAAGCCACTGGAAGATGGTCTTTGTCTGCCCAGGCCTTCGACACAACCCAGGGGGCTGGACACGGGCTGGGACGGGCTCACGGTGCATCACTGTCCCTCAGGGTGGGCAATGAGTCCTGCGTGGGGTCAGAAGGCTGGAGGGGTCACACGGCACCGTCACCCCCACCTTGAAATTGCCAGGCCAGCCTGATGGGCTCCCAAGCCCGCGAGACACTCAACCTGAAAGTGTGATGAGAAGGTGGCTCTTCGAAGCAGGGGGAAGGCAGGGCTGGCCGCGGCGGGGGCTCCCCTGTGAGCAGGTGCCGTCGTGGCCTACATGGGTCCCGGCCTGTGAGGTGGATCCGGGGTCTCCATCGAAACGCTCAGAATGAAAGAAAGAGCGACGTCAAAACTGGTTCTGATTCGACGCTGGAGTCCAGTCGACACCGAAAAAGAGGAGTGAGTGCTGCTCTGAGAATGCACAGCCAGGTCAGACCGTGAACCAGGACATTTAAAAACCCCGCTTCGGAGACACACGGCGACGCTAAGAAACACGTCGCGACAGAGAGGACTGAAGCAACTCGGCTCCCGGCGCGTCCTCCGGCTGGGGGTCTGCACCTGCGGACGGCAGGCTCTGGGTGTCCCGGGTGCGCAGCAGGTCCCGGCCCCAGAGCAGGAAATGGCCCTTGAAGGTTAGGAGTCTCCATGCAAATCTTCATCTCCCGCCCCCCCGCAGCCTCCGGCCAGCCCTGGGGAGAGCCTGCCCCAGCTTCAGCGCAGGGAAGCCGAGAGCCAGGCTCAGGCCCTGCAAACCTAACTCTCCGGGGGACCAGGCCTCGGGCCCTGCACGGCCTGGGGGCTCTCCTGGGGGGCAGGCCTGGCCCTCCACACTCAGGCCCCTGAGATGCCCACCCTCGAGGCTTCCTGGGCTCCACAGGCAGGGAGTTGGGGTGACTCCCCAGAGAACAGAGGTCAGAATAAATGAAACCCGGAGTCGGAGAGCACAGGCAGCACGACAGCTGTGGCGCGTCTTCCCTACGGATGTCTTCACTAAGAGGCCCGTTCCCATGGGTGACGGTCCTGACATGTCACAGCCCGGGCTGTCACTGAGCACGTGTGTAAGGGTCATGGCTGTTGTTAATCCCACATCTCAGGGCCAGGGTTGGGGAGCCCAGGCCTAGGCACTGGATTGGGGCCAGCATCAGGGCTCCTGCGCAAGGTCAAAGGGTGTGGAAGAGAGTGGAGACCCCTGGACCCGTCCCCATGCAGGGCCAGATAGGACCCACTGCCACGGGGGTGTGGGACACTCTGCCTGCCCCTGGCCACGGCCTCGCCAGTGATCTGGGTGTGCACTTGGGTGCCAACAACCACGGCTTCAGTGCCTGGTTGTTAAGGAAGACCTTTGGGTGCTGTTCAGCCAGGCTGTGTGCGTGGGAGCGTGGACGCCAGGGAATCAGGTGGTGCTGGAGACACGACGGGGGAACGAAACATAAGCCTGATTTGGCTTTGGCCTTGTCCCGGGCTGGGTCCTGCCCTCCTCTCCCCCACTGGGTCAGGCCCCCCCACTCCAGCTGGGTCAGGCTGCTGTTTTTCAGTTCCCCATCGGCCTCCATTCCCAGGCTGCTGCTGACCAAGCCAGCTGGAAGGCTGGGGGAGGGGCCTGCGGTCCTGCCCCTGTGGACTTCTGGAAGCTGGGACTGGGGCTCTGCGTGTCTGTCCCAGCCCCATGGGGACACCGCAGGCCAGGCTGGCTGTGAGTGTGGGGTGCAGGGGAAGGCGGGTCCTGGTGTTCTGGCCCGAGCCGTGTTCTGTTATCACCTGTCGGGGGGCCACAGACCACAGAGGGTTGCTGGGAGGATTGACTGGGACAAAACACTGCATCCCCTGCCCCTGCTTTCTCTTTGGATCTCCCAATCCGCCCCCGATCCCCACCCCAGGCCCCTGGCCCTTCCTGCACCGGACATCTCGCCACACTGCTCAGCTCTGGTGCAGCCCCCTCAGCTCTGCCTCCGCCCACACCGGAGCATCCCTCGCCTGGCCCCGAGGCTGGGTGAAAGAGCGGCAGAGGCCTCTGCCCCTTTGGCCTTGATGTGCAGGAGACCTGCAGAGGGGCTGTGGTCCCCCAGACCCTCTCCGGCCCAGGAGGAAGCCTTGGCCAGCCTTGGCTGCGCCGTGGCGCTTTCCACTGGGGAGACCCCGGGCCTTGTTTGGGTGCCCCCACCAGGACGCGGGTTCCTGATTCTTCCCCACGACAGCAGTTAAGGCCGAATCTCAGCTGATCACCCCCAGTCAGCCCTCTGTGCTGCAGCTTGAATGGGGGGCTCTGTTCTAGGTCTGGGTCCTTTTCCTTCTCCGCCTTTCTCCCTCAGGGGTGCCCTTCACGCCTCCAGCCTGGCCACAGGCGCCCTCCCTCTGGGGCCCGGAACAGCCTTTCTCAAACTGCCTCCCACAACCTGCTGAACCAATTGTCCCCCTAGAAGCCAGGCCGCTGCACTGTGCAGGGTACAGGCTAAGCTCTGCTCTGCCCCACCCTGCTCCTAGCAGGGGTCCTAGGCGGGCCGCCTCACCCACTTTCTGGGCTGCCAGCTAGACCGAGTGTGGGTGCACGAGGGTTGTCATGGGGACCACAGGGCCACAGGGCACGGGAGGGCCCAGGAACCAGGGGCCCCAAACTGGAGCAGCTCTTTCCCTCCAGCAACTTGGGGAGAGGCTTCATCTCCTCTGTGGCACACTCTTGTCATGCTGCAGTGCAGGCGCTGGAGATGCTCCCTGCAAGCAGCTTCTGGAAGGCGCGGAAGGCTTTGGATGACGTGGGGATCTTGAGACGGCTTTGCTGGTGCTGTTTGTTGATGGGCTGGCGCCAGCCCCGCTCCATAGCCGTGGCTTCTCTGGCTTGCTCTGGCCAGGGACCCTGAGTACTTTCTGGAAAGTGCTCCTGGGCATGCATGGGATCTAGGGGCCTCTGTGTGCTAACACCCTCACGCCTGCCCTGAGCAGGTGCTGTGGGGCACAGCATGTAGATATGTACATTTCCCCACCTGCGAGCCTCCCCTTTAAACCACACACTCCGGGTTGACCCGCCCGGGCCAGGAGCCAGGGTGTTTATGGGCTTCCGTGACTGGTTCGGATGCCCCCATCGGGGTCAGGTGCCGGCACCCCCAGCCTCCTGGGACTGCAGCCAGGTGAGGCGTTCCTCTCCTGCCGAAACCGATCCCCTCCGCACGGGGTGGAAAGGTTTCCTGTGAGTCTCTCAGAAATGTCCCCCGTGTGGCTAAAGCAGAGTGAGGCGGGCGCCTCCCGCTGATGCGCTCTGTGGGGCCAGGCTGGGGCTGCTGGGGCCGTGGTCACCCGCACAGCAGCGCGGCCTCCAGCTGCGCACGCGCGTGTTCCGGGAGCCAGGACGGAGAGCAGGGTGGCGCGGGGCCAAGCTCCCTCCAGAGGTGCGGCGGGAAGGCCCCTGCCCTGCTCCACCTCCAGGCGGGGGCAGCCTCCCTGCTGGCTGGGGCTCCCGGATGGTCAGGCCAGCCTCCACCTCTGCATCACGCGCCGCCTGTCCCCCGGGCCCGGGCCCCAATTCCCTCACCTGCAAGGACCCCGGCGGTTGGACTGGGGCCCACCCTCCTCCGGCTGACCTGGGTCAACTCCACTAGGTCTGCAGGGACTTGTTTCCCAACAGGTCGAGGTGCGAGGGTTAGGATGTCAGCACATGGTGTTGGAGGGACGCAGCTCGGCCCACGACACAAAGGGGAACTGAGTCCATTTTGGTGTTTGTGTTTATTGACTCCCGATCGGCATCCAGGCAGCTTCCCCTGGAGACGTTCACTGTGAAGCCTTCGGGGCGCGGCGCGGCTGGCTGCTCTGCTCGGTTCTAGCCCTTTCTCTGCCAAGTCGTGCTCTCGCCAGCTTGTCATCCACTTTACGTGGCCTCTTACTGGCCTGTGTGCTGGTTTTTAAAAGTCCCCACTGGGCACCCTCCCTCTTCCTCTCGGGCTGCAGCTCATGGAGAAAGCGTGAGCCCTCCTGGCTCAGGGCCGCCTGCGCCACCCCAGCTGGCCTTGGGCCTGCGCCCTCATCTGCAGGGACAGTAGTGTCTGCTGGAGTTGGGGGAGAGGCCTCAGTGACTCTCCAGTCCTCCAGGCCCCCAGCACCTATGCCCCCCCGCAGGAGGTTGAATCCGTCCCCTGGGTTTGGCTTTTGCTGCTTGCACTTTGCGATGTGCTGGGGTGACACTCGGCGCCAGCTCGAAGCAGAAATCCCACCCCGGGTCAGCCCCGAGGTGTGGACCTGGTGGGTGGGAAGTCCCTGCCTTGGAGTGGGCCTTCAGGGTGTTGCCCGCCCCTAGGTGCCCTCCGGAGACGCCCGACTCCGCCCACCTCATCGGGCACCCCCATCCCTGTGAAGGACGCCAGGCTAGCAGGGCCCTGAGGCGGGCGGGCGAGGCTCCTCCTTCCCGACACCAGAGTCCCGGGTCTGGGCACAGGGGTCCTCAATGGCAGGCCAGGGCCCCTGGGGAGCGCACATTCTGCGGGGACGGCCTGTGGGGGTGGTGTCAGCTCCCGGTCCTGCCACCTCTGAGCTGGGCACAAGTCACCGACCGTCACCAGCTTGTTTCCCATCTATCAAATCGGCTCAATGATCGCAGCTGCCTTGGAGCACCTCAGCAGGCTGGGATGGCCTGTGCGCCCCGAGGGCCAGCCCTGAGGCTGTCTGAGAGGCCTCCCCGCTCACAGGCACTGAGGTGTGAGCATTTTGCTGGGTCATGAGAAGTGCTGAGGCAGAACCGAGAGGGGCGGGGGGGGGGATCAACGACAGGCCATGGGGGTGGTCGGCCCCGTGCTCCTCCCGCCCCCGGGAGGGTGAGCCCCTCCGTGCAGGCACGAAGCTGCCGGAGCGAGCTGCACTTGACGGCCGCACGCTCAGGAAAGCAAGGCCTTGTCCCTGACCGCCCAAGTGCGAGGGAGAAGCTTTTATTAGAAACAACGTTTTCAGCAAATCCAGAGTATTTTTTCCCCTCGCCTTCCCCCCTGAAATTGTGACATGTCTACACCAGCCGGCCGCAGGAAGGAAGCCCATATAAGAGGCTATTTTGTGAACATCCCTTCCCGTGGCGGATTTCGCAACATGGCTTAGATGGAGGGACGGAGGCTTCCTGCCCACGGGAGCTGGCGTTGGGAAGTGGGGCGCCGCCAGGAGCCCCTCACAGACAGGAAATGTCAGAATGGGGGGGGCTAATATTTACTTTAGAGGAGTCTTAGACTGAAGCGACTGAATCCTTCTGGAAAGGAGCCTGCAGGGGAGGTGAACTCAGCCTGCAAGGGGGAGGCTCCGAGCGTAGAGAAGGGCGAGACAAGAATGGGGCGACCGGGTTGCGGGAGAGGCCGGTGCCCGGCTGCCCCCTTCACCAGAGCTGGGCGCCCGGGCACATGACCTGGGCTGGGCAGCCCATGCTGGGCGCCCGCACAGCACCCACCGCCTGGCGCAGGGCACACGTGGGCACGGAGCGGCCCGCTGTGGCCTCCCACCTGTCTGGCCCTGTGGGCTGCATTGAGTTTGCACCAAGGCTTTCTGCCCTTGAAAGCACAATGGCAGCATGGAGGCCGCCAGGAAGCCCTGGGCAGGGCCTGCTACCGGTGGCCTCTCGTGCCCTCTGCGCCGTGCGGGCCGCAGCCCTGTGGACTCCAGCTCACTCGCCCTCGTGACAGCTCTTCGAGGAGCATGTTTCTACCTGCAGCCTGCAAAGGAGGACACAGGCCCAGGTGGACAGAGGGGCTTGTGGGTAAGGGGTGAGGCTATGGGAAGCAAGATCTGGCGTGGGGGGAGCAGTGGTCTAACGGCTCCTCCACGATGCGTTCAGTCCCCGCAGAGGCCAAGCTTGACTCCAGGCTCCGGTGTGTGCCCTTTGCTACGGCAGCGTGCTGCTCCCTCCAACGTCCGGGGGCTCTCGAGGCCGCCAACTCTGCAGCCGTTCCCGTTCCCCTGGTTCACCGACGGGCTCTGGTCTGAGGAGCGCGAGGGGGAGAGCCTGCGTCCTCGCAGGACACAGACCCCGTCCGCGCAGCCGTCTCCCCGCCTCTGTCCCCAGTGTCTCATGGTGGGAGGGCCCGGCCCGCAGGGGACGTTCCTGGCTGCTGTGCCGTTGGCCACAAACCCACGCGTGAAACAGCACACGCGGTCGCCTCGCAGTTCTGCTCTGGAAGGCCCGAAGTCGGGGGCTGGTGGGGCTGGGTCCCTCCTGAGGCCCCTGGCCGGCTGCTTCCTTCTCGCCCAGCCCAGCGCAGCCGCGGCTCCGGCCTCCTCCGGGTGGAAGCATGGCCGTGCCAGTCTCCCCCCACCTCTGCTTCCAGAGTCGCCTCTCGCTCCGCTCGTCCTCCAGCTCCCCTCAGAGCCCCGGTCATGAGCCCGCCTGGAAACCAGATCTCCTCCCACCTCAGGCCCTGGCTTAGTGTCACCTCTCGGCACCTCCTTGCCCACCTCCTCCCTCCCCCTCCTCCCTCCCCCTCCTCCCTCCTCCTCCTCCCTCCCCCTCCCCCCTCCTCCTCCTCCCTCCCCCTCCTCCCTCTCCCTCCTCCCCCTCCCTCCTCCCCCTCCTCCCTCTCCCTCCTCCCCCTCCTTCCTTCTCTCTCTCCACCTCTCTCCCCATCCCTCCTCCCTCTCTCTTCCTCTCCTCCCTCTCCCTCCTCGCTCTCCATCCTCCCTCTTCTCTCCTCCCTCCTCCCCCCATGCCCATCATTCTTCTTTCCAGAGGCCTTCCCGGCTGGTGGCCACTGTCCTGTGGGTGGCTGCACTCCTGGGTCTAAGAAGCACGTTGGTGGGATCAGCCTCCCTGAGGGCTCCCCTCCTCCCCCCTCCTCCCCCCTCGTCCCCCCTCGTCCCCCCTCCCCCCCTCCTCCCCCCTCCTTCCTTCGCAGGCCACGCACTGGGCCGGTGAGACAGGAGGCGGCTCCCCTCCACCCTGGGCTCTCCAGCCTGCCTCTGGGAACACACTCCGGCGCCTTGGCCTGGGACGCCACGCCACGCGGTGGGCAGTGCCAGGCTGGGCCGGGGTGCGTCTCAGGCCACGTGCTGCCTCTCCAGTCGCTTCGACTTTCTAGCTGAGATAGGACAAGACCAAGGGGTGCTGGAGGCCGGAGGAGAGAGGGGCAGGCGGTCGCTGTCCAGGAGGGAGGGAGAGGCTGGAGACACAGGCGCGGGAGGGCCTGGTGGGGCTCACGGCCGAGGTGGGAAGGCGGTGGCCGGCGGCCGGCGTGGGCACGGAGAGTTGGCAGGAGAGGTGGCATTTAGCCAGGCTGGTGTTTGCCCAGCGGCAGGCTGTGGGGACAGCTTCCCCTTCCTTTTCTGCAAAGTGGATTCCCCTGTGGATTGAGGGTGGCAGAGTGGGAGGCGGTAGGAGCGCTTGCGTCCATCCAGAACATCCTCCCCAGAGCCCAGGAAACCAAGTGGACTTCCCCGAGGCTGCCCTGCGCCGCCTGACCTCCCGTGGCCACGGCAGGAGGGGGTGCCCGAGCTGGCTGGCGCTCAGCACACCTGGCCCGCCCACCCGCCCCCCTGGCCGAGCGCCCCCACATGCCTGGAGGGTGGCTGTGTGGCGTGGCTGTCCCCAGAAACTGGTTGGAGCAGGCGGCTGAGGTGGGAACACGGCCACACGGACGCGCCGGGCGCAGCGGGCGCAGCGTTATTCCCCCGGCCCCGGGAGATGCACCGCTCGCGCCCCCAGGCCATGGGGAAAACCAGGGGCCAAGAGTCTGAGCACAAGTTTCTGTCTGGGCTTCGGGTCATGCCTGGCAGGTGTGTTCTGATGCCTTTTGTGGGTCACATCTGTGACTCAGGCGTCCGAGGGGCTCCCCCGGCTTCCGCCTCTGTCGTCCTGCTGATGGGAAGTGGGGCCCACACTGCACTTTCCTTTCAGGTCAGTTCTTCTGAGCCCTGCGTCTGGCACTCCCCGCCGCAGGGACGCCCCTCCAGGCTTCTGGTGCTCCCGCTCCGCCGGCTCCGGCTCCAGGACCTGGGCGTCCTCTGGGGCGGCCCGCTGCGCCCTGCCCGGGGTGCGCTCCTCAGGCCCGCGTGGCGGCTCTGGCCCTGCTGCTGGCAGAGCCTTCTCCTCGGCCGCCCGCTGGGGGTCTGCAGCTTCCAGGGCAGCGCCAGGAGGGCAACTGCAGTGTGGGGCGGGAGGCGAGGAAGAGATTTAAGGGAGACCCAAGCAGAAGCTTAGCTCAGTGGTTCCCAGTCGGGGTGACTGTACCCCACCCAGGAGCTGGGCCGCTGTCCCCCGCCCTGTCCACTTCTGATTTTCTGGGCGGGAAATGTGGCCTGGCTGTGGAGGGGGTGAGGGCAGTGGGAGCGGGAGTGACCAGTAAGGGGGCAGCGCAGCTGGCACCGAGGAAGACGATCAGGGACGTGACTGGGTGTCCAGGGCGGGACTGGTCAGGGCCCCGGCAGGAGGGGCCACGCAGCCCCGACAGGCCTCTCCTCTGGGCACCCCCACTGGGAGGGGCCAGCGCAGCAGGGAAGCTGAGGTCTCTGCTGCTCCAGGGGGTGGGTCCCTGCCCTGGGATGCCCGTCTCTGGAGGGGTTGGGAGGGAGAGGCGGGGGGGGGTGCTGGAGGCCCCTCTCTCCCGGGACCGCCTTGGAGGTGCATTTTAGCTGGGAAACTGAGGTGCGGCGGGCCCAGCGCACACGGCTGGCGAGGCTGCGGGTCCGCAGTCCACGGGGCAGGCGGCCCGGAGAGCAGGGAGACCCGAGCCAGGAGCAAAGCCACTGGAGCCCGGAGAGCCGTGGGGTGCGGAGACCCCATCTCGCCACGTGCTGGGAGCCCCTCGGGCCTGGCCTGGTGGGAGTAGCAGGAAAATGCAGAGGATTCTGTTATGTTTTGCTTTCACTCAGGAGACTTAGAGGAACCCTCTGCAGAAGGAAACTGAAACCGTCTCCCTGCGGGGCGTGTGGGCTGGCCCGGGCAGGGCAGGTGTGCGCTGGGGCGCTGTGCCCCCCTGCACAGTCGTGAACCTCTGGAGTCGCTGTCCAGCAGCCCACGTCCTGACAGCGTCCCCCCCTCGGGCAGCAGGTATCCCTCCCTCCTGGGCGCTGTCCGGGGCCTCTGGACGGCTGCCGCCCGCTCTCCGCCTGTGGCCCCCCCTGGCCGTCATCTAAAGCCTAAGGGGGCGCCTTCTGAGCCCCCCGCTTTGGTTTACTGGCAGTGGGTCCCCCTCTGCGGCCTGGAGCTTCGGGGCGAGCCTGTCCGCGGGGGTTCGGGCTTGGCCGCGCCGAGTGAGGTCGCGGTGGCCGTCCCCGCAGGTGCTCGGAGCACGGCTTCTGCTGTTGTCAGACTCGCTGGCCAGGCGGGGCGCCCAGCTGAGCTTTCAGATGCCCGCTGTCCAAAGGGGCTGCGCCATGGCGTCCCCACGGGCATCTGAGAGCCCCTCCCGCTCCTGGGCCTGGATCTAACCATCCCCATGGCAAGGGGCCTGGGTGTGGCTGGCATTTGTCTCTCCCTGACGGCCAGTGACATCTCTGTGGCTTCTCGCCTCCTGCCTCTCTGTGCTCGTGAAATGCCCTTTCCGAGCTATGACCGGTGTTAACTAGGCTGTCTTCCTGCTCGAGCTGCAGGCTCCTCTGCACACCCCGCACCCAAGCTTTTGTGGGATACAGGACTCGCAACTGTTTTCTTTTATTTGTGTGTGTGAGTGTGGGGTGCAGGGTTTACCTTTTCATTTTCTCAACAGTGTCATTTGAAGAGCAAAATTTAAAAATTTTCACCAAACTCCACTTATCAGCTCTTTCTTTCACAGCTGGTGCTTCTGTGAAATAGGACACTATTTCAGAAATTTTTCCTAACCCAAGGTCGTTTAGACTTTTTTCCTGTTTTCTTCTGGAAGTTTTACAGGTTTAGCGCTTCCACTTTTGGCTCAGAGCTCCCTTGTGCTCCCTTTCATGGCCGAGGCGAGGGCCAGGCCTCGCCCTGGGTGGATGCCAGCCGCCCAGCGGTGGGAGCCGTGAACTGAAAAGCGCTGCTTTCCTCCTTGCATTGCTTTGGCGCGTCTGCAGAAAACCCACTGACCATGCATCTGTTTCCAGACGCTTCTGACCTTAGAGAAATAGTAAGATGGGAGCCCCGTGCCTGAAAGCGCTGCCCCTTCCGCCCTCTCAGCGCTGTAGCCGCCTGCTTGCCCGTCTGTGGCGTGCCCTGGGCGACGGCGTGAATAACAGACCCGACTCAAACACTGTGACTCGTGGAAACAAATGGTCAAAGTGAGCTGTGGCTTCTGAGAAGAGCAACCGGCCCAGGACCTCCCCTCGCACCTCCTGCCCCCTCTTCACCTTAAATGACTCACAGCTCGGCGAGTGGGCGCACCCTTGGGCGAGGGTGCTGGCTGCCACCCCATGCCGCCACTGCACTTTTCAGTCCCCAGTTTCCAGGAAGGTCCTTTGTGCCCCTGGGTGGTCAGATGGCAGGCGCGAGGGCGCTGGGGCGGAGCTGCAGGCGAGCCCGCGGCGAGCGCTCGCGCACAGGTCCCCACGGGTGGGCTGGGCAGGCCCCTGACTCGTTTGTGCTTCTGTAGGAAAATAAAATCTGTGTGTGTCAGAGATTTGATGCTTTAGCTTGGCGGTCCCGTCGAGTGTAAAAGCAGAGCGCGGCATCATTATTCACAGGAGAGCCCGCCCGTCAGCTTCCGGGCACCCCGGGACACACGCAGCCGCCCGCCTGGACCCTCGCTGGGATCGTGTTGTCGGAATTTTGGGCTGGGATCCGGGTCGGTCACTTTCTTCATCCAACCCTTTGCTCTCTGAGGCTGTGTCCCCACGGGAGGGGCTTTAACCACACCCTAATTCTAACTGAAGCTGGTCACCAGTTTTAAGTCACAGTTTCTCAGCCCCGGGCCACCAGGGTCTGAGCACCAGCGGGGTCCAGGCTGCAGCTTGGGGAGGAGGGTGCGAGCGGCATGGGCGCCAGCAGCGCAGACCCCTCGGGGAGCAGAGGGCGGAGGGGCAGCAGGCTCCACGTCTCCCCAGGCCTGCGTCTTCCTCCCCTCAACCCTCCTTTTTCCCTGCTCATCTCAAGAGCTCCTTTACACCCCTCCTGCCTCCTGCCTCGCTGTCTTTCTAATCTTGCCCATTTTCATTCCAATGCAGAACAGAAACTCTTCACCAACCCCCCAGGCAGAGGACGTCCATGAGGGTGGAGGTGGAGCGGGCGTCCCAACCTGGCCTGAGGTCCCCAACGCGGCCGTCTGCACCGGCTTGTCTTCCTCCATCTTTCCTCACCCACGAGCAACTGACTCAGTATTTGCAGGATACAGTGGGGCGGCGCCTCCGAGGAGGGCTCCGCTTGGACCCCTGGGTCTGCGAATGTGTTGGCCAGGGAGGGCTGAGGGTGCAGCTGGACTCCAGGTGGCTAATCAGCTGACCTCTCGACAGGGAGATTCGCCTGGGCTGGCCAGGTGGCCCAGGGAAGCCCAGGCCTCTTCCAAAAGGGGAAGGAGGCAGGAGCGGGCAGAGAAAGTGCTCCCGGAGGCGGGTCCGTGGATGTGAGGCGCCACTGGCTCTGGCAGGCGGGGAGGGCAGGGGCTGGGGCTGGGGCTGCTGACGCCTGCCACTAGGGCACAGGAGACTGCCTGTCCTCCCTGCTGGAGAAGAAAGCAGCCCGGCCTGCCGGCGCCTGATCTCAGCTCTCGGGTCGGACTCCTGACCTGTAGACCTATGAGATGGTAGATTCTTGCAGTTTTTTTTTTTTTTTAACGATTTTATTTATTTATTTATTTATTTATACAAGCACTGGGTACAGTCAGAAGCGCGGGAGGGCGAGAGAACCCACCAGAGCCAGAGCGGGGAGCAGAGCAGGCAGAAGGACCGAAGGACACTGCTGAGGGGAGCAGCGGGCGGCAGGAGAGGTCTGCGCGCCATGCGGGACCCTCCTCCGGTGGCCGGGGAGCAGCCGGGGATCGAACCAGTCCTGCCGAGGCCGCGGCAGCTTCGCAACCCAGCGCTCAACCTCTGCACCACCGGGGAGGCCCGATTCTTGCAGTTTTAAGCTGTGAAGTTTTTGGTGATTGTTTGTGCAGTGACTGAGGACAAGCACCCTGTGTAACCACTCCCTGTCCGTTTCTCCCTTGTTGCTTCATGGGGTGTTCGCAAGATTGTCTGCACACTTGATTATATTTTCACCGGGTTAGGCTGAGATTTTTTTTCCTCCATATGCTTTAGACAGGGCCATTTTCACTTCATGTCCCCTCCCCCATACGCACATCTTAAAGATTGTGTTTAAACTAGAAAAGAAATATTGTGGATCTTTGTGGATATAACCTGCACTCGTAAACGTCCCACTTAGGAATCCAGCTCTGTAGGGTAGATTTTCTCCCCCAGAAATTGTGTGGAGGAATTCCCGCCAGCCGCTCAGCTCACCGTCCAGCAGCGCTGTCCTGAAGGGGAGGGCTCCGCCTGCGCTCAGAGGGAGCCCCGGCCCCGTGGTTTCTGAGCATCCTGCCCCCCAGATGTTCCAGAGTTGAATTGGAACTGATTTTGTCTCAACTTAAGGGTTTCCTAAACATTAAACCATTAAAAGCCAGTAAATTTCTTACTTCTGGAATGATTCACAGAGATTGTCAAGATGTTACAGAGGGGCCAGCTCGCGGCTGCCGTCCAGCCCAGCTCCGTGCGGTGACTTCATGATTGGGAAGAACCTAGAATGTCTTCTCCGTTGTCTTGCTCTGATGACCCAGCCCCATCGCAGCTGCTCAATTTCCCCAAAGAAACAAATTATAGGGGCCTCCCTGGTGGTGCAAGGGGTTAAGCACTGTACTGTGGGGAGGTCCACAGCCTCTGCAGTTCAAGCCCTGGCCGACCAGGGAGCTACCCACATGGCACAGCAGACCTCTCCTGACTCACCCGCTGCTCCCCTAGGGAGTGTGCCTTGGTCAGTCTGCCTGTTCTGCTCCCCACTGTCTCTGGTGGATCCTCTCAGCCCCCGCATCTCTGGCCTGTACCCCAGCTCTTGTGTGCATGGATGGATAAATCTTTAAAAAAAAAAAAAACAAAAAAAACTCATGAGAAAAGCAACTAAATCTTCAAGTCACCAGCAATTTATAGCAAATTCTTTAAAAAAAAAAAAAAAAGAAAGAAATTACATAAAATCAGCGCCAGAAGCACCCAAAGAAATTCAGTTCGCAAATGAAAACTGATAGTGGGGAAATGAAAAAGAAAAAGAAGTTTCAATTTCCCCTAAGGGGAGTTGGTCTGCCCCAGCGAGAGTGTCGGCAGGGACAGGGGGAACAGCCCCCGGGCTTTCTCACTGCTTGAGGAACTGGCTGGCAAACCCTCCTCTCTCCTTGCCAGCTTTGTCATCTTGTGTGTGTGAGAGAGACTGGGGGGCCAGCCACACCCCCTTCCTTTTCCCTCCTTCCTCCTCCCGTGGTTGCCCGAGTCTCAGGTCTCCCCTGGTCTTTTCTACAATTGATACTTTTAACCCCAGGTTTGATGAAGAGGTGAGCCCTGCCAGGGCGCTGTCTGGGTCCTGGAGTTTGCATGTAAGACCCAGGAAGACCTTTCAGGCTTGGATTTCTAGATGGTGAGGACAACTAAGGAAAGGGATTCAGGGCCAGCACAGAAAGGAGCAGGAGGGGCTGAAGCAGTCGCTCTGCTGAGTAGTTGGATGGGGAAGGTTTGCTTTCTTTTTTCAGACTTTTTGATATTGCCGAGTCATTAAACTTTAATTAATGGAAAGTCATTTGCTAAATATAGACATGGGTGTCTACAGGCTCAGGACAAGGCAGACGGCTGTTTCATCTATGTGCGGATGAAACTTAGAAAAATAAAAGTGGGGGGCTTCCCCGGGGGTGCAGCAGGTTGAGCGCCGTGCTGTGAAGCTGTCTGCAGCGCGGGTTCGATCCTGGCCGGTCAGGGAGAGTCCCACATGGCACGGCAGACCTCTCCCGTTTCGCCCGCTGCTCCCCTCAGCAGTGTCCTTGGTCCGTCTGCCTGTTCTGTTCCCCGCTCTGTCTCTGGTGAGTCCTCTCACCGTCCCGCGCCTCTGACCTGTGCCCCAGTTTTTGTATAAATAAATAAATCTTTAAAAAAAAAGAAAAGAAAAGTGGAATTACTGAACATTGTTTTCAAAATGTTAGTCATCATAATCAAAAAGGGAAGCAGTCACTGTTTGTGGGTGATGTCAACTGTGTCACGGTGCTAATTAGTAGCCAGGATTAACAAGAAGGGGGGGGCGATGAGGCAGCAGTTGTGGCACTAATGTTCAGAAACTATTAAACAAATAATGGCCATTGGCGAATTGTCAAGGAATGAAAAGACGTCATTCCCAATGACAACGACGTGTGTAAACAAAACAGTGGCCAAAGCGAAGGGAGATTGAAGGTACTCTATGACCAGGCCTTGAAGATGAGCTGTCTCGGATGGAAAGACGGTGCTGCTGAGAATGAGTCAGCTCTCCACGAATCATGTACTCCAGCAACTTACCAGAGGCTCAAAACCCCCATATTACCTTATAGCTCATCTGTAAGCCTGCCCCTACCAGGGTGACTAGGGCGTGTGTGTTGCTAGCTTTTACAAAGTTTATCTCCTATATATGATGAAATTTATTTTTTGGGGAACAGGCCTTTATGTTTTGACAAACACGTGGAAGTGTGTAACCAACACCCCATCTGGATACAGAACAGTTCCATCCCTGTGCTCCCTAAATTCTCTGCACTGCCCCTTTGTAGTCAGACCCTCCTCCCACCTCTCATCTAAGGCAACGATGGATCTCTTTTCTTTCCTTCCAGTTTAACCATTTCAAGAACATTCTTTGCATGGAATCATGCAGAATGTCTGACTTCTTTCACTTAATGTATTTGAGATTCATGCATGTTGTGTGCGATCACGCAGTTGTTCTTTTTCACTGCTGAGTAGTATTCCTCTGCATGGAAATGTACCACATACCATACCATGGCCTGGAAACAAACATAATACCACAGTTTATCTAGTCACTCACTGACTAGATCTAGTCACTCACTGACTAGTTTATCTAGTCACATCTCGGCTGTTTCTGACTTTTAGCAGTTATGAACAATACTATTACAAATTTTTAAGATTTATTTTTTAAATTTATTTATGCTTATGAGAACTGGGGTGTAAGCCAGAGGTGCAGAATGTGAAAGGATTCACCAGAGACAGAGCGGGGAGCAGAATAGGTGGACCTACTGAAATATACTGCTGAGGGGAGCAATGGGCGAGACAGGAGAGGTCCGCTGCACCATGTGGGTCAGCTCCCTGGTGGGGGATCAAACTCATGCCGCAGGGGCTGGCAAAAGCTTGATAGCACTGAGATTTTAACCCCTGTGCCACCAGGGAGGCCTCCACCATTATAAGTTTTATGTACAGGTTTTTGGGAGGACACAGTAGAAAGTTTCAATGTTGTAAGTTGCTGACCTTTTTCCTGAACTTGGGTGGGGGAGCATTCACTTTTTCAACTTTAAAAATAATGTTAGTTGTTAGTTTTTTGTCAGGTTAGATGTTTTTTGTCAGGTTAGAGAAGTTTATTTTCTTAATTTGAGTTTCATTATCCATCCATCCGTCCATCCATCCATCCATCCATCCATCCATCCATCCATCCATCCATCCATATCATGAATGGATAGCAGGTGTAGTCAAATGCATTTTCTGCATCTATCAAGACAGCAGTGTTTCTTTTAGTTTTCAACCTGTTACTACAGAGGACTTCGCTGGTTGATTTCCTCATGTTGCCTCAACCTAGCATTCCAGCAATGGACCCTACTTGGTGGTGGTGTACACTCCTTATCATCAGCTGTGATTTCCCAGCACTTTGATGAGGTTATTTGCACCCACATTCACCAGGGATATTGGTCTGTAGTTTTCCTTTGTCACTTAGTGTTTCTCTGATTTTGATATCAGGGTAATGCTGGCTTCAGGGAATGACTTGGGAAAATGTTCCTTCACTTTTGTTTCCTGGAAAATGCTATGTTCAATTTATTGTATTCCTTTATTAAATGCTTGGTGAAACTATCTGGGCTCCAGGTCTTTTTCTTGAAAGGTTTTTAGAAACTGCAAACAATTTCATTATAGAAGTAGAACTATTTATGTTACCTCTTTTTTTTCTTGAGTGAGTTTTGGTCATCTATCTTCTTAAAAGAATTGGTCAGCTTCATCCAAGTTGTCAAATTTATCTCTGTGCTATTTTGTTCCCCTTGTAATGTCTCTGGGACAATATCTGTATGATATTCTTTATTTTGGTTATTTCATCTTTCTTCTCTTTTTTCCCCCTGGTCTGGTTAGAGACTCATACATTTTCTTGATCTTTTCAAAGAAACAACTTTTGGTTTTATAGATTTCAACTGTTGTTTTTCTGCTTTTAATTTAATTCATACTTGTTCTTATGTTATTTCATTTGTTTTCTTACTTTGGGTTTAATTTGTTCTTTTTCCTAGCTTCTGAAGGTAGAAGCTTAGATTATTTATTTGCAAGCAATCTTCTTTTCTAATAAGCATTGCCTCTAAACTTCCCTCTGGGCACAGCATTACCAGAATCCTACAAATTTTGATAAATTGTATTTTCATTTTCATTCCATTCAAAATATTTTATAATTTCCCTTGTGACTTACTGTTTGACCCAGGGATTATTTAGAAGTATGTTGTTCAATTTCCAAATATTCCAGGGGATTTTCTAAACATCTTGCTGTCATTATTTTGCAGTTTAATTCCATTAAGGTCAGAGAGCATCCTTGGTATGATTTCAACTACTTTACATTTCCTAAGGTTTGTCATGGGACTCAGGATGTGGTTTATCTTCATGAAAGTCTGTGTGTACTTGGAAAGAGACTAGTCTGCTGCTGTTGGATGGGGCTCTGTGCCTGTTCATTGGATGGGGTGTTTGCTAGTCCAGGTCAGGCCTTCGTGGTTCTTGGCCATGTCTAGCTTCTTGTGTTATCAATGACAGAGAGGAGTCTCCAGAAACGATTTTAGAATTGATCTATTTCTCCTTTTATTTCTGTCATTTGCTCCTTGATGTCTTTTGAGTCGCTGTTGTTAGGTGCATATACGTTTAGTGTTGCTATGTCTTTTTGATGAATCAACTCTTATCACCATGTATTATTCCTCTTTGTCTTTGCTAATTTTCCTTGTCTTGAAGCTATTTTGTCTGGTATTTATATAGTCACGCTACTTTCTATTTTTTTATAAACAGCTTTATTGAGCTATAATTTGCATACCGTCAAATTCATTTAAAGT
Source organism: Talpa europaea (assembly GCF_964194135.1). Taxonomy (NCBI): domain Eukaryota; kingdom Metazoa; phylum Chordata; class Mammalia; order Eulipotyphla; family Talpidae; genus Talpa; species Talpa europaea. The sequence goes on along the minus strand of NC_140084.1, from coordinate 1,499,943 downwards.
GTTTTTTTTTTTTGTAGTATATTTCCAAGGTGAGAAAACCATCTCAATCAATTTTGTAACAGTTTTGTACCCCCAAAAGAATTTCTATGCCCATTAACAATTGATACCCACACTCTCCCACCCCATTTGAGCCCTAAGCAGGCACTAATCAACTTTCTGTCTCTATAAATTTACCTTCACTTCATATAAGTGAAGCTGTATGATCCACTGTCTTCCCTGTTTTGCCGCTCATCCACGCTATGTTGTGAATCAGTGCTCTGGTATTTGATGTGGTGAGTAGTAAGCAGTCCACTGTGTGGATAGACCTTTTTTTATGTCTCAATTTCCCAGTTGATGGATTGGGGTTATCACCGACTGCTGTTTTGGTGGCTCTGAGTACTGCTGTCATGAACATCCTTGCACGCCTGTTTGTGTGAACAAGGTCTGCAATGCCTTTGGTTCTGTCCATAAAAGTGTGATTGCCAGGCCATGTGGCCGTCCTGTGTTTGACTTTGTGAGTGAGTTTCTTTTTCTTTTTTTTTTTTTTTATAGAGGCATGTTATTTATTTATTTATTTTTTATTTGTTTGTTTGTTTTGTTTATACATGCACTGGGTACAGTCAGAAGCGCGGGAGGGTGAGAGAATTCACCAGAGCCAGAGCGGGGAGCAGAGCAGGCAGAAGGACCGAAGTACACTGCTGAGGGGAGCAGCGGGCGGCAGGAGAGGTCTGCGCGCCATGTGAGACCCTCCTCCGGTGGCCGGGGAGCAGCCGGGGATCGAACCGGCGCCGCAGAGGCCGCGGGCAGCTTCGCAACCGAGCGCTCAACCGCTGTGCCACCGGGGAGGCCCATGTGAGTGAGTTTCTTTTAATTAATATTTCATGATGTGCCTCAATAGGTTAGACTTTTAACCTATTGTGTCATTGTATTTGAGGTTAGCTTCTTGTCAATAACATAAAGCTGGATATCATATAAATCCAGTGTCACTGCCTCTGACTTTCAATTCATGTGTTTGATTATTTGTACTTAATATAATTGTGGTGGTGGTTGAATTTATGCTTTGTTTTCTGTTTTTCGATCTTCCTCCTCCTTTCCTGACCTCTTTTGGATTAATTGAATGTGGAATTCTTTTAATATTCCATATTACTTTGCTGATTGCCATTTGACTATGCTGTGTGTCAATTTCAGGCTCTGGCCTGGGCATCACAGTGCACGCCTACCCCGGGTTGGACACGGCCTGCTTGGTACTCGTGTCTGACCACTTCGAGTAAAGTATTGAGAACTTACCAGCACAGTCATTCTGGTGCTTTCCCCCTTGCAGAAGTACCGTATCTACACATGCTAAGCCCTGCATCACTGCATATAATTTCCTCCAACAGTCATTCATAACGTAATGCACTTAAGAACAGGTCAGACCATTTCAGTTGCTCATCCTTTATTCCTGAAACTCCAAGCCCCCTTCGTCACCATTTTCCTTCCACCCATGTCACTTAGCATTTTTCTTGCAGAAAGTTTGCAGTGACTTCTAGTTTTGCTTCATTTGAGAATGTCTTTATTTCCGTTTTATTTCTGAAGGGCATTTTGACTGGGTATAGAATTATGGGCCGCTAACACTTTAAAGCTGTTTTACCCTCTCTGGCCTCCAATGCTGATGGGGAGAGATCACCAGTCTGTCAGCTCATACCGCGTCTGCCTTTTCTCTGGCTGCTTCCACTACTTTTTCCTTTATTGTTGGTTTTTCTGCAGTCTGATTATGATATGTCAGGGTGTGGATTTCTTTCCTTTAGAATTTACTGAACTTTTAAAATGCATCCATTTGTGTCTTTCACTGAATGCAGGACATTTTCAACACTTTTTTTTTTAATTAATTAATTTATTTATACAAGCACTGGGCACAGTCAGAAGCGCGGGAGGGTGAGAGAATTCACAGAGCCAGAGCGGGGAGCAGAGCAGGCAGAAGGACCGAAGGACACTGCTGAGGGGAGCAGCGGGCGGCAGGAGAGGTCTGCGCGCCATGTGGGACCCTCCTCCGGTGGCCGGGGAGCAGCCGGGGATCGAACCGGCGCTGCAGAGGCTGCCGGCAGCTTCGCAACCCAGCGCTCAACCGCTGCGCCACCGGGGAGGCCCTCAACACTAATTTCTTTGAATAATTTTTCAGCACCCATTTCTTTCTCCTGCCTATCTGCGACTCTGATAATAAGAATGTTAGGCCCTTTGATACGCTGTCACAGACCCCCGAGGTTCTGTTCATTTAAAAAATCTTTTGTTTTCTCCGTTGTGTAGATGACATTCTTCCTATACATCTGTTTTAAATCCCATTGATTCTTTCCCAACCCATAGTCACCCCTGTTTGGTCATGTGATTTGGAAGGAAGCACTTTCTCGTGGGTCACTCTCAGCCGTCCTGGGATATTCAGGAAGGAGTCTAGTTCCCTGCTGGAGCCGCTGTGCCTGTCAGCCAGCAAGGTCAGCATCTTTGGAGCAGCATTTTTTGAGAAGTAACAGAGTGTCACATGTTGTTACCACAACAAGTATAGACTGGATTTCAGATCATGGCCCTGGACATCCCCTCACCAACCCCATCCCACTTTCCTGACTTCCATCTCAAGAACAATCCTAGGAAGTCTTCTGGGAGGCAGTGTGCTTCACAGATATTTGCAACAGATAGGCCTGACAGGTCTCATACAGCCTGGCTAAGGGAGGACCTCGGGACCCAGCATCCCTGACATAGTAAACACTGAATTGTCGGTGGGCTAACTTTGCTAAGAGGGAGAGCAGATTGCAGTGGGACAGTGAGAGCGTGAAGGGTCTGTGGGGAGATCGAGAGGGATGAGCCGTGAGGTGGTGAGGTGCTTGCCATACCCTTTAATAACCGCTGGGGCCGCAGTTGTGACTGTCCTGTCCATCTCCTGGTGTTGAGGGGTACCCTGGCTCTGCGTCCCCCGAGGGGGTGGCCTGCAGAGCAGCTGGAGGGGCTGCATGCCGTTGCTGTTTGCCCCTTGCAGGAGACAGGGCCCTGCTGCCCTCCTGTGCCAGGTTCTGCCACAGGGGCAGGTTCTGCCACAGTGCTGGCTACGTGGCTGGAAGGATACTGGGTAGACTTACAAAGAGAAACAGCCCATTTCGCTTCTTCCTTAGTGGCTCAAATGCTGTTCCTGAACAGGGACAAGCACCAAGAAATTCTCCACTAAAAAAAAAAAAAGAAAAGAAAAGAAAAGAAATTCTCCACTGAGACGGACAGACGCTCAGAGGCTGCTCTCAGGTGTGCCCCCGCCTTGCTGCCTCACCACCCGCCCCCCCACCCCACCTGGGTCCGTGGAGAAAACTGTTCTTCAGTGCAGTTGGCTCTTTCGCATCGTCTGCATTAAGAAAACCGGCTCTTGGCCCGGGCCCGTCAGGCCCGACCAGGTCGCCAAAGGCGTCTGTCCGGGTTCCCGCAGCAGCTGCACATGTCACCCAGAACGGGAGGGGCCTTGAAACAGCAGAAATGTTTCCTCTCACATTTTGGGGGCCAGATGGCTAAAGGCAAGGTGTTAATAGCCTCTGAAGGACTGTCCTCTCCAGAGCTCTCTCCCAGGTTCCGGCGGCTGCCAGCCTGTCCTGCCTGTGCCACCGCCATGTCCCCACGTCCTCCTGGCCAGCTGCGGCTGCTCTTCCTAGAAGGGTCCTGCATCCAGGACGATCTCACCATGACGCGCTTGCCCAAACTGTGCCCACCGCGACGCCTCGCCAAGTGAGGCCATATGGGCAGGACCTGGGACTGAGACTGGACCACCTCTGCGGAGGTCGCCTTCAGCCCGCTGAGGGGCCCATGGCAAAGCCCCATGACCTCGCTCGAGCACTACTGACCTTTCCTGTTAAAATCCCACTTTCTCATGAATTTCGCTGCTGTAACTTGCTGGCACTCCTGGCTTGCGAACTGAAACCTAGGGCGTAAGTTTTCCTTCTTTAACCAGCTTCTAATAGGATTAAGTAATAGCGAGGCCTGATGAGGGCTTTTTTTCCCCTACGCTCAAAAATTGTCTCATCACGAAACTCCTGGGTGGAGGGGACTTCAGGTCTCCCCTGTGGACATTCTCCAGCGTGACATGGACCCAGGCTCTTGGCAGAGGAAACCCCCCGGGCTGGGGCGGGGCACCGCTGCGCTGCGGGTGGCCTGTCGCCTGGAGCTCAGCCTCCAGCCCCCCACCCCCGTGCTGTGCCCTCTGCCACCGCCGCTGGGGCAGAGGGGCTGGGAGCCTCTGCGCTGACAAACCGCTTTCAGCCACATGACTTCACGCAGCGGTCGGCTTGTTCCCCTGCCTCACATGGCCGGCTTCTCTCGCCCCGCAGCCCTCAGCTTAAATATCACCACCTCGGAGACGCCTGGCTGCCCTTTCTGCTCCGGCCCCTCTCGTTTTCTCTTCTCTTTTTCCGTCTCCTCAGGGATGGCGTCCCCGGAGGAGAGCGCCGCCTCCATGCCTGTGGATGACATAATCTTGAAGTTTCCTGAAGTCAAACAGCAGAAGAGAGAAGTAGAAAACCTGGGGTGAAAACCATGACCGTCCATGGCTTCGGAGACATCTAGACTAAAATTTTGGTGATTTTAGTTTTCACGTTCAAGTTTGGTTTTTCTGAAAGAGCACGGGAGCTTACCGCTCTCCCCAGTCCTGGGCTTGAACTGCTTCCAGCCTCAGACTCGCCGCCACTTGTTTTCTGTGAATGTCTCTCTTTTTTTTTTTTGAAGAGTTTTTATTTTTTATTTATTTACACAAGCACCGGGCACAGTCAGAAGCGCGGGAGGGTGAGAGAATTCACCAGAGCCAGAGCGGGGAGCAGAGCAGGCAGAAGGACAGAAATACACTGCTGAGGGGAGCAGCGGGCGGCAGGAGAGGTCTGCGCGCCATGTGGGACCCTCCTCCGGTGGCCGGAGAGCAGCCGGGGATCGAACCGGCGCCGCAGAGGCTGCGGGCAGCTTCGCAACCCAGCGCTCAACCGCTGCGCCACCGGGGAGGCCCTTCCGTGAATGTCTCTTGACGGAGTTAGGTTCACACATCTTAAAACGCACCGTTGTAAGTGTGCAAATTTGGTCAATTTTAGGACATTTGCAAGGTTGACCCAAGTGATAATCGGGCTGCTGCTTGCGGGGCGAAGAGCTACACGTTTTTCCCTGTGTGGATACATGTAGTGTTTATGAAGCTCCACACTGAAACCACATTAAAAAAAAATTTGAGGATATGAAAAACTAATGTTTCGGGGACACATGTGTGGGGTGAGACAAGGAGGAGGCGCTGCCCAGCTGGATGACTGGAGGAAGCTGCGGCCCAGGAAAGAACAGCCTCCCTGGAAACCCCCCAGGTTCATGGTCAGGGAGACCAGCCACCCACGGGAAACTTCTTTTTTCCGTGTGACAGCTAGGAGGAAGATGCTCATGGAGGCTGCTGCACCCACCACCTCCTGTCTGCTTCCCAGGCCAGCCCAGGGGCCCTCGCGCTGGCCTGCCTGCACAGCCTCTCACTGCCGCCTCAGAAAGGCCTTCTGGGCATGACCCCGGCCCCTTTCCAGCTTTGCCCCTTCCCGCCCATGTGTGCCTTGGACGCTGGCCCTCTGTGACCACCATTGTCCCCCATTCATGCCCACCATGTCTGTGACCACCCAGCCCTTCCAGGTACCACGGACTGCGAGAACAGCTTCTTCCCTTCTCCGTGGGCCCTGGCACAATTTTCCCCCCCTACCTGGGTTTTTTTCCCCCTCAGCCCATAAGGCCTTTTTCAAATGCTGCTTCTTCCAAGAAGTCTTACCTGATTGTCCCTGTTAAGGGTGAATTCTCCACATCAGGAATCTGGGTGTCCTCTCTTCCTCTGAGTGCTGGTGAGGCACCGCATCCCTGCATCGAGTGCTGCGTGTGCACAGTGGGGGTGCTGGGGTTCAGCCAGCTGACCCCTGCCCTCCTCAGCGTCAGGTGGACAACCCTGTGCAGGCTGCTCCCTGTTCCTCAGCACGTCAATTCTCACCCAACTCTCTTCTCTATCTGGTTCCCATCTCTCTCTGGATTTGCCCATCCGCTGACCTCTGCTTTTAGATTGAAGCCTTCTGGTTCCTGGCTCCCGTTCCCAGACCTGCAAGTTTTGTGATCTGGAGTCTGCCTGCAGAGGGTCTGAATTCTGGGTGCCTGCTCCCGCCTTCCCCTGCAGCCTCCCCGCCCTCTCCCATCGGGACCCTGCGCCTTGACAGCCTGGCTTCAGGTTTGCTGCTTTCTCTGGATGCTGCTTCAGGAGCTTACCCACAAGCCCTGTGCTTACCACGTGTGTATCCACGTGGCCACGTAGGGTAGCACGACGGTGGGCTTGGAGATTTTTGCTGATAGGATGAGTATGAAATTTTCCCTCATTGTTTTGACCTTCAGTTTCCTCATTATTCACTAGTGTGCTCGTCCCTGCTTATTAGCTTTTCTCTTCTATGAGTTATGCATTCAGGCAAATGTTTAAAGTTCATTTTATGGAGATATAATTCACTGACCACACAATTCTCCTACTGAAAGTATATAATTCAGTGGCTTTTCGGGTGAGCACAGAATTGCATAATCACCATGATTAACTGAGCATTTCATTACCAATAAAAGAAGTATGTATGAGTCTTGTTTTCTTCCAGCTTTCCAGCCCCAAGGAATCATTCTCTGTTTTCTTTCTTTCTTTTTTTTAATATTTATTTATTTATACAAGAGCCGGGGTGCAGGCCAGAGGTGCGGGAGTGTGAGAGGATTCACCAGAGACAGAGCAGGGAGCAGAACAGACGGATCCACTGAAATACACTGCTGAGGGGAGCAGCGGGCAGCAGGAGAGGTCTGTGTGCCATGTGGGACCCTCGCCAGCCGGCCAGGATCGAACCTGCACTGTAGAGGCTGCGGACAGCTTCACAGCACAGTGCTCAACCGCCTGTGCCACCAGGGAGGCCCCATTCTCTATTTTCATTTTCTATCTCTATAGCTTTGCCTATTCTGGACATTGCACTGACAGGAATTATACACTACGTGGCTGTCACTGTCAGGCGTCTTTTTCTCAGCAAGATTCATCCATGACGTAGCATGGCCACTACAGCATTCTTTTTGACAGCTGAGTAATATTTCTCTGCATGCAAGTGCCACATTTTGTTTATTCAATCAAGTAATGGAAATTTAGGTTGTTTCCACATTTTGACAATTATGAATAATGATGCTATGAACATTTGTGTAAAAGTGTTGCATTTTTGTAAAATTACATATTTTTATTTCTCTCGGACATGGACTTGTTGGGTCATATGGTAACTATTTTACTTATTTCCTTTGCATATTTTCCTTTTAGCTGTTTGCCTGTTTGGTTTTTTTTTTAGCTGTTTGCCTGTTTGTTTTTTTTTAAATTTTTTGGCTGTTTTGAGGAATTCTTATACTTTCTGAATAACTGTCTGTCTACACTCCTGCAAATATCTTTTAGGCTGTGGTCTTGTATATCTTTTCCTGGCATAGCAATTTTACAGGTAGCTTCCATTCCCTCTAGGGTTTATGTTTTTTTTTTTTTTTGTGTCTTGTCTAAAAAACTCCTCCCCTACTCTGGAGTTATAAAGTTGCTTCCTACTAAGGATAGTCACATTCAGCCTTTCACAATTCAACCTTTGATCCACCTGAATTTGTGGTGAGTTTGCTCTGCAATATGGAACTAATTTTGTTTTATCTCCCATATGGAGATTCAATGTCCCTTTCCAATTACTGATCAGCCCTCCCTTCCCCCCACTGATTTCTAATCCTCCTCTGTCAGACACCAAGTTTTCACACATACCAGGGCAGTTCTCAGCGGGTTTTTAGAGCATCCATTTCAGCCGTTGACCTGTGCCACCACCGTGTTCTCGTCTGTCCAGCAGATCTGCGGGGAGCCTGGCCTCCACCTCGCTCTTCAGTGCGGCCTTGGCTCCTCTCTTTGATATGGTGTTTCCCCATCCATGAGCTTGGTGTGGTCTCTAGTCAGTCATTTGTTCTTTGTAAGTTCCAGTAACGGGGCTTTCCGTTCAGAGTCCTCTGGCTGTGACCACACGGCGTAGGAGGGGCAGGGGAGCCCTCCGGGGCCTCGTTCATCCGGACCCTGATCCTGTCAGGACATAATCGCCTTCTAAAATATCACATCGGGCCTTCAGCTTCCACTTGCGCATTTAGCGGGGACACAAGCATTCGGACCATCGTGCGAGGAAAGCCGTGTGTTGAAACAGTGGATAACCGAATCCGAACACGAGATGCGGACACGAGCCCATCAGCACGGTCGTTAGGGAAAAGAGGTCTGACCCCACCGCTGCGAGCGTGGCCGCGCCGGCTCCAGGTGTCGGAACAGCACCTGTCACACCAGAATCCCGCACCCCGGGCTGAAACGAACAGGGCTCCAGGTATTTAAGCGTGAAACAGGGACCCTGGAAATTACTTGACAGAGGGAGAATCCCAAGCCCTTCCCCCTCCCCGCCCTTCCCTGTCCACTCACGAATTGCTGCTGGACTAGGAAAGAGAATTGACTTGCGGGGGCCCCCCATTCTGACGGAGCTCACAGGGCCTTGCTGGGGGATGCTCCCGTGCCCCGGGCGCGCAGCACCAAGCAGGTGCTGTTTGCACAGACCGCTGGCTCCGCCCGCAGCGAGGACGCGTTTATTTGCATGAGAGGGTGACAGGGCATGAAGGAAGAAAGGAAGCTGTCAGGAAGGAAGTGACTAACTTGTGAAGACGTTTCAGCCATTTGTGTCCTCTTCCCAGGCCCTCCCCTGCCACGTCCTGGGCTAGTTTTATAGTGTGTAGCTTGGGGAGGCCAGGAGATGTGGGAGACACTGCAGAGCTTAGCCAGCTCATTTCCCAGAAGCGGGAATTGGGGTGTGACTGACCCCGGAAGTCGTGCACAAAGTCCACTGTCTTGTCTATTTATGCAGTGTAAAGTGTTCTTCTTGTGCCCTGTTTAGTCTCTTAGAACCCTCAGAATTCGTGGTTTACCCAGAGGCCACTCAGTATTGTGGCCCTCACTGCCTTCTGTGCTTGGGCCGGGCGTCTGCTGGGGGTGCGTTTGTCGGTGTCTGCCAGGTGTGGGGGTGGACACACGCGTCCTGGGTCACACAGCACTGCTGGGAAGCCTGTGGATTGAGGGATTCCAGGGGTGCCAGCGAGAATCTCTGTGGGTTCCTCTTGGGAACCTAGATCTTTGCTGTGTTCCTTATGCATATTCAAATACAGAACACTCATCCGCATTATGTGACAAAAAGTGTCTTTTTGGTAAACCAGTATCTCCTAGCAAGAGCCCCAAATGTTACCGGTATTTTGGATGTCTGCTTTGAATTCTTTTATTCTGAGGAGCTGTTTTTTTGGGACTGTTTCAAGCTCGTCCACTGGTAATAAATATGAATCAAGTTTGCCTTTGAAAGGAAACGAGTGATCAAACATTTACAGCAATCCTTTTTTTCTTTATGTCAATATTCTGTGTGTTTTGACACCCCTTGGGGGCTGCTTATGAATTCGGAACATAGCACACAGCGGGAATTTATTCCCTCAATCAGCGCATGAATGAACAGTGCGGTTGAAAGGAATGAATTTTAGGGTACAGGCGGTTTAGGTTTTCACTCCTTATCCTTCTGAGTAAAGAAATAGATTGAGGCAATATTAGGGCCTAGTAAATTATCACCTAAGTCCACCTTGAACAAACAGAGCAATTGTTCTGGAAAAGAGAAATTATGGCCGAGCAGATGGGGTTAAAGTTCTCATTTCTGGGGCAGGCAGGTTTTACGCAGTTTTTGAACACTTTTCCTCCTAAGGCCTTGAGCCCCCCATCTTGAGGAAATCTTGCTTTTTTTTAAGATAGCGTCTGACACAAAAAACTGACCACACGTGCACATGTGCATTGAACTGCCTGGTAAACTGAAACCACTCATTCGGTGTTAGGTCCATTAATGAGTGGATCATTTCCTTATCGGAGAAGGTGAAAAGGCAGCTGTCAGGTACTCATTGGTTTTCCCAGGAGACTCACACACCTTTCTGCACCTGTGTGCCCAGGAGTGCCTGTGCTTGTAACTGGCCTTGGTTCCTGGTCCAGGGAAGGTATATTAGGAATCTTTCAGCCAACATTTTTCCCACTTGCCTTCAACCTGCCTATTGTCAGTTGTTCATTGTTGTGGTACAAACACGGGGGCACACCCCAGCGTGGGCCCCTTGTCAGCCCCAGGGGCTCCACTCAGCCCCCAAACCACCACCCAGCAGTCACCTGCATTGGGCGTGAGCTCCGCCACTAGGCGGTGGTGCCTGCTCCCGAAGTCCAGTGGACGAGGTAAGTCAGACCGCAGCTCTACTTCTGCTAGGCTTCTGGGGCTCAGCCCGATGTCTCTGAACCTCACCCCTGTGTCCCTTATCTGTAGGAGGCTTTCACTGAGTGGACGCGCCGCAGTGTCTCCCTGGTCTCGGGGGGGCTGGCATCTGGTTGTTTCCAGTCTGGCAGTTGGGTTCCTGTGCATCAAGCCCATTGTGGGTTTTAGTGGACCCCATGCACTCATTTCTTTTGAGAAGGTACTGAGGAGTGCTGCGGGCAGGCGTGGGTAACCTGTTCCGAGGGGACAGCGTCCATCTGTGCTCCTCCCTGCCGGGCAGGAAAGTTCTGGTTATTCCTCTCCTTTCCCCTGTTCCATATCGCCAGTGTTAGCTGTTCTGCTGGCGCGAGTGATCGCTTACTGTGGTTTTAATTTGCATTTCCTGCTGATGCTGATCACGCTGTCAAGCATTTTTGGCCACTGGATCAGGGCAGCGCAGTGATCAATCTTTTTCTTTTCTTTTTCCTCAACTATCGAAAACTGGCATGGACATGACTCCTTAAGTTAAGCCAACAACTTCCACACTCCAGGAGAGGTGCCAGTTCAAACCATTTGTTTCACACCCTCAAAAGCCACTTCAAGGGCATCAATTAGTTCTTGAAACTGATCGGCGTGGTGCCAGTAAGTAACATTTCTTTTAAGAAGCCAGGGCACTTGCCCAGGTTGAGGATAGTTAACACACGGCATGTGCAGCCAGCACGGGGCGGCGCCCAGGGCACCTGCTCTCAGCACCACAGCCCCGGGCACGAGGAGACAGGTCCGGTGACCAGAGCGCAAGGAAGCGTCGCCCAAGCCCAGCATGGCCGAGCGCGCACCCCTGCGTTTCCTGCCTCAGCAGGCGGCAAGCCCTGGCAGCAACGAGGATCCGTGCCATCAGCTGCCTCTGCTTGAGAATCGGGTGGGCTCTGTCTTCTTCATATTGACTGGCTGGATTTCCTCGGGTGTTGTGGATGGAAGCCTAGTCCGGAAAACACGCATGCCGGGGCCGTGCCCAGCCTTGGCCTGCCTGCACGCTCCTCATGCTGTCGCCATGAACAGGCCCCGAATGTCACGCGCTTCAGCTGATCTGTCTCTTCCTGTAGGGTCAGCGCGTTCTCTGCTCTGTTTGGTAGATCTTTGCCGACCCCCACTCCCCACGTTGTTTTTCCTGGTGGTTAGATTTTCCCTTAGCGCAGGTCCCTTCTGCCCGTGGCATTCCTCGCCCTCCCGCCCGCCCTGCTGTGGGTCTCTCCGGCCTTTCTCTCTGTCCGGCGGTGAGCGCTGCTGGGTTGATCTCCATCACTTCTGCCCACGCGGGCCTGTCTATCCAGTTTCTCTGACTTGCTTCTTAGCAGGACTTTCCGCGCTCCCGTGCCCAGAGTTGTTCCTGGAGGGCCCTGGGATCACGCCGGGAAGACGGGAAAGCCAGGGGGCACATCGGGATCTGGCTTTTGCTCGAGCGGGCAGGGCCGTGTGGGTGCTCCAGTGAGCAGGTCAAACGAGGACGTTAAAGCCCGACAGAGGAAAGCAAGCGCCCATCCTCCTACACTTCGCCGAGGTTAAGGATAGTTACACACGGCACGTACAGCCAGCCTGGGGGGTGCCCAGGGCACCCGCTCTCAGCATCACAGACCTGGGCATGAGGAGACTGGTCCAGTGGCCAGAGTGCAAGGAAGCCCAGCCTGGGCGCCATGGCTGGGGGGAGCGGTGTCCCCACTGGTGGGGTCACCCACACAGTGCTCCAGGAGCTGGGAGAGCTGCCTCTCTCCCACCCGGCCTTCACCTCTGTCCCCCATGCTGGGTGTGGCTGCCCTCTTGCCCTCTGTCCTTCAGCATGAGCCCTCGAGCCTGGGGAGTCCATCCTAGTTCATGACAGGTACCTGGGGAGCAGTGGTGGGAACATACAGCCGTAGGCGGCCATAGCTCGTGCAGAGGAGTTGACGTGGCCACGGAGACTGCCGGCTGGGAGAGCCAGCTGTGGGCTGGGCCCACTGCCCTGATGCCCAGTGCCAGGGGAGGGCCTCTGGGACCAGCCCCTGACAATCCAGCAGCATCCCTGCAGACAGCACCTGAGCCCCTGCCAGGTGTGGTCACATCCGGGAGTTCGGCTCATCCTGTGTGACCCTCTGGGAGAGGGCTCTGGGAGCTGGGGCTGGGGCCTCGGCCCCCCAAGCACCTTTCCCCGCATGGGCCCTGCTCTGCGTCTTCTCCCTGCAACGCATCTTAGCTGAGAGCTGCTGAGAGCAGGCTCTCCGAGTTCTGAAAGCTCACCCCACGTCATATCAAACATCTGAAATACTTCCACATTATCTAAATACTCTTCAAGAATCTGAGCTGTAAAAATTAGTTTTCATTTGAAATTACTTGGCAACGGGAACTTGTTTCATTTATGGCTCCGAAGGCTTCCCGGCAGCCGTGGTCTGGCCTCCCTGCTCCTGCCTCCTTGACCCGCTTATTAGAAACTCTGGACTCAGCCCCACCAAAACCTTTGTGCCATCATTTGGGACTTAATATACACGGTCACAACGTGTCTCACTGATTTGCGCTTGACCTTCGGGGTAAAATCAGATTCTGGCTCAGTGCTGTCAAGTGATCTTTGCACATGGCTTTCAAATGTCATGAAATGTTGATCACTACAAATACCGCAGTTATGAAGTTGACAGTTTATGTCTGGGGGGGGGCCTTTATTTAAACATTCATTTTTTTCAAATTTGCAGGGTTTTTTTTCTTTTTCATTTTGGGGCTTTAAATAAAATTTCTTTTTCAGTCTCATGCATTGTCATGTCCTGGAAGAGTCTGAATAAAACGTAAATGCTGCTGCTTACGTAGCGTTGCCCAGTGAGATAAAAAGAAAAATCAATTATGACCCTCACTTCTCCTAATTCTTCCCCAGAATGGAATGTGGAAAGGCACGACCTTTTCCTTCTGTTTCCAGAACTTTCTCATTTCTCTCACCTGTGCTGTTCCCCGCTGGACTCTCATGTCTACTGTAACTGCTGGTGCGCACCCAGGAGGGGCTCCAGACTGAACACACGCGCGTGCACACACACGCGCGTGCACACACACACGCACACACACACACACAGGACCCCTCCTCCACACGCCATGGCTCCCGGCGAGGAGTTTCCGGTGAACATTTCCTTCATGGACATGGCGGCACCATCGAGCTAGACAAGGGCCGGGAGTTGATCTCGGGGAGCTCTGGTCTCGGGGAGCTCTGATCTCGGGGAGCTCTGATCTCGGGGAGCTCTGGTCTCGGGGAGCTCTGGTCTCGGGAGCTCTGGTCTGGGGAGCTCTGGTCTGGGGAGCTCTGGTCTCGGGGAGCTCTGGTCTCGGGGAGCTCTGGTCTCGGGGAGCTCTGGTCTCGGGAGCTCTGGTCTGGGGAGCTCTGGTCTCGGGGAGCTCTGGTCTCGGGAGCTCTGATCTCGGGGAGCTCTGGTCTCGGGGAGCTCTGGTCTCGGGAGCTCTGGTCTCGGGGAGCTCTGGTCTCGGGAGCTCTGGTCTCGGGAGCTCTGATCTTGGGGAGCTCTGGTCTCGGGAGCTCTGGTCTCGGGGAGCTCTGGTCTCGGGGAGCTCTGGTCTCGGGGAGCTCTGGTCTCGGGAGCTCTGGTCTCGGGAGCTCTGGTCTCGGGGAGCTCTGGTCTCGGGAGCTCTGATCTCGGGGAGCTCTGGTCTCGGGGAGCTCTGGTCTCAGGAGCTCTGGTCTCGGGAGCTCTGGTCTCAGGGAGCTCTGGTCTCGGGAGCTCTGGTCTCGGGGAGCTCTGGTCTGGGGAGCTCTGGTCTCGGGGAGCTCTGGTCTCGGGAGCTCTGGTTTCGGGGAGCTCTGGTCTCGGGAGCTCTGGTCTCGGGAGCTCTGGTCTCGGGGAGCTCTGATCTCGGGGAGCTCTGGTCTCGGGAGCTCTGGTCTCGGGGAGCTCTGGTCTCGGGAGCTCTGGTCTCGGGGAGCTCTGGTCTCGGGGAGCTCTGGTCTCGGGAGCTCTGATCTCGGGGAGCTCTGGTCTCGGGGAGCTCTGGTCTCGGGAGCTCTGGTCTCGGGAGCTCTGGTCTCGGGGAGCTCTGGTCTCGGGAGCTCTGGTCTCGGGGAGCTCTGGTCTGGGGAGCTCTGGTCTCGGGGAGCTCTGGTCTCGGGAGCTCTGGTTTCGGGGAGCTCTGGTCTCGGGAGCTCTGGTCTCGGGAGCTCTGGTCTCGGGGAGCTCTGATCTCGGGGAGCTCTGGTCTCGGGAGCTCTGGTCTCGGGGAGCTCTGGTCTCGGGAGCTCTGGTCTCGGGAGCTCTGGTCTCGGGGAGCTCTGGTCTCGGGGAGCTCTGGTCTCGGGAGCTCCGGTCTCGGGGAGCTCTGGTCTTGGGGAGCTCTGGTCTCGGGAGCTCCGGTCTCGGGGAGCTCTGGTCTTGGGGAGCTCTGGTCTCGGGAGCTCTGGTCTCGCGGGCCGCGATCGCGGGCTCCCTGGGCTGGCGCTGTCGTCCGCCGCTGCGTGGGCCGCGGGTGCTGGCCCGCGGGGCGCTGGGGTGAGGGACGCGTCCTTTCTGAGCCGCGTCTCGTGGACTCTTCGCCGTTGTCTGGGCACTTTACTCGGGTCTGTCGGGACGGGGAGGCCGCCCACGCGGCGCAGGAGCTTTGGTGGGGGCGGTGCGCCCAGCGGTCAGCGGGGGGGACCAGCACCCGCTGCGGCAAGAAGGGGGTCCCGCCGCCCCAGCCTGGATCCCTGCGGTCTGACCCCCCCACCCCCTTGGCGCGGGCCCTGACCGCGGTCACGCGGCGCCGCCTCGGGGCGGCCGGCGAGCGCCGATCCCCGCCGCGTGCCCGGCCGGCGCGAGGGCCTGCTGGGGGGGGCCCTGCCGGCGCCCCGCTGCGCGGCACAGCCCCCCGCCCCGCCGGCCGCACCCCGCCGGCCGGGCTCGGGGAAGTCCTGCGGGCGGCCCCCGCCCACGCCGCCGGGCCGCGCGCGGGCAGGGCCGGGCCGCGGCCGGGAGCCGCGGGGCGCGGGAAGGTCCGCGGCGCGCGCCGGTTTCTCGGAACCCCCCGGCTTAGGAGAAGCGGCCGGCGCCGCGCCCCCGGGGCGGGGACCCCGCCCATTGGCCGGCGCGGCCGTCGCTCCGCGCGGGGCCCGCCCCCGCCCTTAAAGGCGCGCGCCGGGGGCGGCCCGGCACCTGCGCGGAGGAGCGTGGGGCGCGGGCGGCGCGGACGGCGGCGCAGGTGGGCGCAGGTGGGCGCAGGTGGGCGCGGGCGGCGCGGGCCGGGAGGCAGGCAGGGAGGGAGACGGGCCCCGGCCGCCCCTGGCGTTGGCCGGTGTTTGGAGAAAAATGCCCCTTTTCCCTTGAACTCTGCTGTGCGCGGAACACTTGGGCGCGGCGCGCGCGGAGGCGCGGGGGACCCGGGACGCGCCCGGGGGCGCCGGCGCCGTGGGGGACCCCTCGGGACGGGGAGCCGCTCGGGCCGCCGCGGGGCGCAGCGGGCGCGGGCCGGGCCGGGCCGGGCCGGGCCGGACCCTCCGCAGACGGGACGGAGACGGAACTTTCCAGAACGGCAGGTGCGCCCGCGCCCCCCTCCGCGCCGCGCGGGTCCGCGGGCGGCCGCTGCTCTCCGCGGGCGGCACCTGCGGGCGGGCCCGGCGGGGAGGCGCGCCCGAGGGAGCGGGGAGCGGCCCCCGGCTCCGGCTCCGGCTCCGGCCCCGGCCCCGGGGCTGGCCGTCCACGGGGACCCCGACCCGCCGCCGGGAAGAGGAAGTCGCGGCATGTGACTGGGCTGGTGCCGCGTTCCCGGCCGGCGCTCCCGGCACTCGCTCATTGGGGCGCAATAAATCATTTCTCGGGGCCGCCGGGGCGGGACGGGAGGGGCGCGGGCGACGCCCCAGACCCCCCACCCCGGGCCCTCCCGTGCGGAGCCCCCGCGCCCCCGGCGGCCCCCAGGGCCAGTGGAGGAGACCCTGGGCCGCCTGGGCCTGGGGAGCCCCCGGGCCTCGGGTTCTCCTCTTGAGCAAAGAGGGGGCAGAGTTCGGTGATGTCTGCAGGGCTCCCCGGCTTTCTGCTCTGCGAGCGGCTCCCCGGACTCCTCTCTCCGGCCCCTGCTGCTTCTCCTTGCGCCCTTCGCAGCTCTGGGCTCCGGCTCCCGTGAGAAAGTCTGACGCGCTTTCTGGAAAGCGCCCGCACAGGTGAAGGTTGCTTCCCTTTCAGGAGGCCCGCGGAGCGTGGACTCTGGCCTCTGGCCTTGTTCTAAGGGGCGAGCCGAGCGCTGGGGCGCAGGGACAGCTCCTGGACCGGACTGTGGCGGACCCGTGTCCCCCCACCCAGCTCCTCCTGCCTTTCCTCCGGGTAGCTCTGGGGGTCTGCACCCAGGGGTGCTGCTGCTGGCAGTTCGTTTCTCTCCCCGGTGTCCTTCCAAATCTGTGCCTTCTTCACTTGAACCCAAGGGGCAGCTTTAGAACGCGGGGAGCGCATGGGAGAGACCGACTTCCCCAGGTTAGCGGAGAGGAGCCTTTGCTGGCACTGCCAGCTTCCAAGTCGCAGTCCCGTCCCTAGTCACGCCCTGCACCACCCTCACGGCGTGAGAACGCGTGGCTGGGGTTTTTGGGTGGAAGAGTTATAGTTGCTGCTGGGGGGCCCTCACCCCCTCCTCCCGGGCCTGGCCCTTCTCCCTGACCCGCAGCCACCTGCCGGCTGACACACAGCTTTGCTTTGTGGACCGGCGGGCTCCGGATGCACCCCTATACTTAGGGACGCTGTGTCTTGGCACTGCTGATTCTTTCCAACTTTTTTGCCTGACGAGGTCACATTTTGATCAGAAGGATGGACGTGCCAGTTTTTTTTCTTTTGGGTGGGCAGCTGTCCAGTTGCCAAGGGGATTTCCATCCTGTTCTTGTAAATGCTGGCCGTCTGTCAGTGTGGCGGTGTTCCCTCCGTCTGTGCTGCCGGGAGGCTCCCTGCTCCCACAGAGATGTCCTGCCAAGGGGTGTCTTTGCGTGCCCTGGGCTGAGCAGTCCTGAGATGCTGGTGTTTCTGAAAGAGTCTGCCCAGCCAGCCTTGCTGCATCTGCAGCCCAGTTGATTCCCTGGCTCTCGTCTGTTCTCTCCAGCGGGTGACAAGGGTCTCTGGGAAGGAGGTGGGATAACAGCAGCAGCGTCTGTTCCCTGGGGAGGCTGTGAGGCCTGGGACTGTCTCAGATATGCGTCCTCATAGTGCTGCTGCCGCTGAGCAGTCATTATCCTGGCTTTCCTGCAGGTGGCTGCCCCCCTCCAAGGTTAAGGGGTGGCCATGCCACCCGGCCCAGAGATGGTGGGACTGGAAGGGCACCCAGCTCTGTCTCATACCTAAACTCCCGCTCTTGTCACTGACCTAGCTGTGGAAGAACCTTCTAGAAGGGGTAGCTATGAGGGTTTTCTCTGTCTCAGAGAGCACAGATGTCACATCCACTCGTGAACACTGGTAACAGCAGGATCAGGTGATGCACCACCTGAGAGTGGTGACCACCGTTGAGGGCACTGGGAACATGGAGGTGACGTCCCCGTCTCATGCTGCAGGTGGCATGAAGATGCTGTCAGGTGTGGCTGTGTTTGCCTGGAATGCAACATCAGGCAAAAGCTGAAAGAGGATGGCCAGCACCTAGGGGGCCGACGTCTGCCCGCCAGCCGCTAAAGCTTTGCAGGAGGCCAGCGTGGTCTTCTCTGGGCAGGGGCCAGGCTCCTGGGCCTGGGGCTCCTGGGCCGGCCGCTTTGTTGCTTGGGCCTCCCGACCACTGTCAGCAGCTCCTGGCCGTGCTGGGCGTGCGGCTGTGACGAGAGGGGTGGGCTGTGACATCGTGTCCGGCTTTCTCTTCCCAGGATGTGTGACCGCAACGGCGGGCGGCGGCTCCGGCAGTGGCTGATTGAGCAGATCGACAGCGGCATGTACCCGGGGCTGATCTGGGAGAATGATGAAAAGAGCATGTTCCGGATCCCGTGGAAACACGCTGGCAAGCAGGACTACAACCAGGAGGTGGATGCCTCCATCTTCAAGGTACAGAACCCGCCTCCCCAAGCCCACGCAGCCGCTACCTTCCGCGGGGCCGGTGGAGGGGCGAGGGGTGGCCTCACTGCCCCCGTTGGTGAGGGGCAAACACTGGTGCCGAGCGCCCTTCCACAGTCGTTACCAGGTGGCCTCGTATCAGTCATGTGACTCCACCACGTTGGAGGTCGTTCCTCCGACGACCTTTTCCCCGGGCACGCTCTCCACCCACGCCCCATTGCTGTGGAAAGACAGCTTCGCGAGGGCCTCGGAGAGACCTCTCCCCCGGCCACTGTCCAAGTCCCACTTAGAATTCCGGGAGAGATTTGCGTCTTCCTGCTGGCCAGGCGGGTCTACTCTGACAAGAAGGCCGCCACCTGTTCTCGCTCCTGGGGCCGGCTGGTGGGGTGTCTAAAACTAGTGCTCCCTCCCTAGAGGGTCCCGAGCACCCAGGCGTGGAGGGCTTGCGGTTCTGTTCCCCTTCTGCACCCTGGTAGCCGGGCCCGCTGAGCTTGCTCTGTGCCTGGCCAGGCTCTCGGGTTCTGCTTGGTTTCCTGTCGCATCGCCCTGGGGGCAGGTGCCTTTCTCGACCTGGTGCCAGAGTGGCCCCGGGGGAAGAAGTGGCTGGTTCCAGCTCCCAGTTCCTAGATGATGAAGCTGGCGTTCGAGCCTGGGCAGCCCACCCCTGAGTCCTTGCTCCCTCCCAACCCCAAGCAGGCAGAGCCCGCCTGGGCAGCACCCTATGTGATGCTCTCGATGCTCAGCCAGGGCTGCCCGTGTTCCGACACCAAGGGACACAATGACAGCCCATTAAATCCCAGTCCCCGAACAGAACAGAATGTAAATCAGCCATTCTTGACTTAAGTGGCTCTTTAGCCCCTCAGGGTCTGTCTGAAGTCTGCGAGGCCTCACACCCTTGCATATTCTCCTAAGCCTGGAGTCTGGGTCTCTAGTCTCTTGGAGACCGATGCGGGTTGCAGGCTGTCTCCAGGAGAAGTGGGCGCATGCAGGCCTTGCTCACTCCCCTCCCTGCGAGGACCCGCGTGCCCACCACGATGCTAGGGCTGGGCCGCCTGTCTCCTTCTCGGAGTTTTGTGGGCTCTGCTCTCATTCACTTGTAGGGTTTTGCCTCTGGCATCAGGGTCAGTTTCTTGGGAAAACTTGGCTAAGTTTAAACTGTGCCCAGTTAGTTGGGAGTGTAGGTTCTAGATGCTGACAGCCCAGATTTCCTCAGCCCTGGCTGGTGGGACACAGACAGCTCTTGTGGGCGTCCCTCTGAGCACTGCAGGGTGCATTGCAGCATCCCTGGCTACCCCTGGCTACTCCCCGAGTCCTACCTGCGACCTCCAAAAACGTCTCTGACGTTGCCAAATGCCCCCTCCCTGGGGGGTATACCCCCCTGCTCGTTCCTGTGGAGGCCCCTCTAGGAGCTGCCCATGACCAGGACAGAGGTTTAAATGGTGGTGTGGGGTGCAGGGAGAGCCCAGGGGCTGGACAGGCCCTGTAGGACCCGCCTGTGGCGCTCCCTTCACCCTCCCCCTGCTTCCACCTCTGCTCTAGGGAGAATGAAATCAAGCCCCAGATTTATGTGTCTTATGCAACGTTCCTCCCAGCATTTCAACAGCCTGGAGAAGAACGTGCAAGATTTCCAGGGCTTTCTTTCCGTTGATTACGCAGTCGCCAGTGTGGCAATCTGAAATGAGTCTACAATCTCAGCAGGAATGGGGGCAGGAGGGGCACATGGTGTCCGCTTGGAGCTGGGGCCATGAGGTCTGTGGGGGAGACACCCCCCGCCCCCTGCCAGTGAGATCCCGAGGGAAGAGCCTGGTGGGCTTGCCCGCCTGCGCCTCCGTCCTCTGGGGCACACCTGGTGCTGACCCGCTGCCGCCGCTGCTGGAGGCCATCAGCAGTCTGGCCCCGGCCGGCCCCGTTTTGTTTCAAACAATCAAAGACCTTTTGCACGTCTGTGAGTGAAGAAAATGGTGCTCGCCTGCCTTGGGCGCGGGTGGTCAGATGGTGCTGCCGCCGGTGGCCTTCGTCACGGCAGCAGCCCGCGCTCGGTGCGTCCGGGGCATTTCGGGTCCTGAGAGCAGCTCGTGGTCATTCTTACAGAGTGTCCCCCTCCTCCAGGAGTGCAGGGGGATCCGGTGACTGAGGGCTGGTGCCCAGCGGCTGCCCAGCCCTGGGGGGAGTGCATGTTCACTTAGTGGCTCCGGTGTTTAAAATTCAGCAGCCCCCAAGGAAACAAACTAATAGTGTTAGATTCTTGAGACTCGAGCAGAGGCAGCCCTGTCCAGAGGCCGTGCGGCTGGCGGCTGGAGCCCGGCAGCCAGGAGGCTTGGGCCCGATGGAGCCTTTGCAGCATGGCGGCTGCTGTCGGGGCCCCGGGGGCTCTCTGCTCTGTCTCATGTGAGCTCTGGAAACACCTGGGGAGAGAGTCCTGCCATGTTGACGAGAGCTGGCTACCCCCGGAGGAGATGCAGCCTGGGGCACCTCCTCAGCCTGGGCCTGGCTTGGGTGTGGGGGTGTCCTGGCTTTCTCCTCCAGGTAAGTGGGGGTGAACCGGTGACCCTGGCAGCGCTGGGGCCAGTGTGCTCCGGGCCGTGCTCCCGCCGCACACGTGTGACATGGGCCAGCCGGGCTCTCTGGTGGCAGGAGCTGTCAGTTTTCCCTGCTGGGGACACTTGGCAATGTTTGCAGACACTTTTGGTTAACACAATGGGCGGTGGTTCTGGCATCTAGGGGGTAGAGGCCAGGGATACTTCTTGGTGTCCAGCCATGCGTCGGACAGCCCCCACCACAAAGAATGATCCCACCCCACACCTCAGTCGTGCCGAGGCGGAGACTCCAATTAAAGTAAGAAAACACAGAAATTACTGTCCAGCGTGCACGTGGGTAGTGCTTACCTTTCTTTGAAAAGAAAAAAAAAATCAATCCAGGGCCTGTGGTGCTGCGAATGAATAATGAGAGTAAAAGAAAGAAAGGACTGAAGATTATTTGCTTCAAGAAATAGCTCTAACGGGGGCTTTGCAGCTCTGTCAGGAAAGGAAACAGTCATTCCTCATTAATGGGAACGTTCTTCCAATTTCTTCATCTCAGGCGGAGGTGCAGAACCCGAATGCAGGGTGCCCCAGGGGAGAGGGCACCCAGGGGAGAGGGCACCCAGGGGAGAGGGCACAGGCACTGATGTGACTGGCCCAGCCTCCGTGCCCGTGGGAGGGGACAGCAGGCGTCCTCCGGAGGGAGCTGTCGCTCAGCCTCCTGGCCACCTCCGGCAGTGTGCTGGGATGCAGACTCCCAGGCCTACCCACACCTGCTGCGCGAGCATCTTAATGGGCAGCACCCAGGAGTGGTCTTCACTAGGTCCCCAGGGGCTGGCGCTAGTGTTGGCTTGACCTGGTGAGGCTCTGCTGGCTTGGCATCAGGATTGTGGCCGCTAATCCCAGGTGCAGGACTTGGGAAGGTTACTTGAGAGCTGCATTTTCCTGAAGGGGGCTGAGAGTTCCCTCCAGACCTCGTGTTATTTTAGGCTGGAAGATGTATCTGCTTTTGCCTAAACCCGGAGGTTATTTTCACCCCATGGGAGTTACCTCCTAATGGGTGTGTCTGCATTTTGAAATCTCAAAACTGTGCCATTTACACATTTGATTAAAAAAAAAATACTGCGTCATTCTACATTTCGACTCTATTTCCAGCTTTGAATTTCTGGTCCTAATTCAAATGGTAAGGTTTGGTCAGAAAACAGAGCTGTGAAAAACAGCGGAGAGGAAAAATATTTCCTTGCGTTTGAACAGTGCCCAGGGCTGGTGGAGTGTGTGTGTGTGTGTGTGGGGGGGGTGGGGGTGGAAGGAAGGGGCAGCTGGAATAAATACCCCAATGCAAAACAAAATGTCTATAAAAATCGCAGGGCAGTGGATGACCACACTGAGGGTTTTTTCAAGTGTTCCCTTTTCATGGCAAATTTTAGCCAATTTGAAAAAGCAAAAAATTGTTGTTTGTTTTGAACATTCTAGTGAAACCATGTGCGACTTCCTCTCTGTGATACTTGACCTCAGGCTTTTCCTGACCCTCCGGTCCAGCGGAGGATTTGCCAAGAGACATACCGACACGTGTGTTTACATGTGCATTGGCGGGGTGGGGGGGCCTGGATTCGAATCCCGGCTCAGCTGGGCCGTCTCGCAGGAGCCACTTCCCAGCTTGGGGGCTTTTGCCATCTGTCGGGGGAAGTGGTCTGCTTCAAGTGCCGAGCTCTGAAGTTCCCTGGGTGGGAGCCGATGGCCAGAGAAGCTGCAGGAGAGCAAGGGTGTTCGGGGTCCTGGCCGTGGCAGCGTGGCCTCACTGTGGAGGGGCAGCCGCTGCGAGTGTAATGTGCTTCTCTTCCTTCCTCCAGGCCTGGGCAGTCTTTAAAGGGAAGTTTAAGGAAGGAGACAAAGCTGAACCAGCCACTTGGAAGACGAGGCTACGCTGTGCCTTGAACAAGAGCCCAGATTTTGAGGAAGTGACAGACCGGTCCCAGCTGGACATTTCCGAGCCATACAAAGTTTACCGCATCGTCCCCGAGGAAGAGCAAAAATGTAACTATCCTTTGGGCTCACTGCCCGGCAGAGGCTGCCCGGCTCATAGCCCCGCTGCAGAGTAGGGTCTGGGCGGAGAGTGACCGCCCACAGGGCCTGGGGCGAGTGGTTCCAGCTAAACAAAGCATTCGCCTTTGTATAAGATACGTGGAGAGCTTTTTCCGCTGACCTCACCCTCCATCTGCTGACCAAGTGGCAGCTTCCAGTTGCTCGAGCCCAGGCGCCAGTGGGGGGAGGTGGGCGGGAGGGGTGGCAGCGGGCTGGGCTCGCTCCTCCTCCAGCCAGGGACACGGTGTGGGGCTGCCCTGGGGCTCAGTGACAGGGGCGGGTAGGAGCAAGGATCCCTGACAGCATGGAGGAGGAATTCCCTTTGTTTTCTAGAAACTTCCCTTCAGCGGGGGGTGGGGGGGTAACGAGGTGGATAAAGAAAGGATGGCTTTCAGGGATTGAGTCAGGCTCACGGACGAAGTTACAGAGGGCGGCAGCGTTGGCTCTGTGGCTGGAGGTCAGGTGTCCGGAGCCTGATCCATGCTGGGACATGGTAGTTCCCGAAGTCTCTGAGGCTGGAAAGTCCCAGTAAGGCGTCTATGGGGAGGCCGAAGCGGGGACAGCAGAACCCTGTCTCTGGGCAGATGTGGTCGGGCGGCCTCAGATCTTCTGCAAAGTGGCTTGCTGGGCAGCCCAGCCAGCCGAAGCGGAACTGGCAGGTGACCCTGACTTGTTTATAGCACGGAAGCAGCCAGCATCACCTGCAAAGGAGCTATTTAAGGAGCAGCAGGTTCTCGGGGTGGCTGGGGTGGGGGAGCCTGTATTTGCATAATGTTTAAATGGACTTGCGGTCCTCTGTACTTCAGTGGTTCGCAAGCTATGTTGGGGGGTGCCCTGCCTTGCCTCCCCACACCCTCCACTTCCCCCATCCCCGGCTATGTGGATTCTTAACTCTATCAAAATGGAATCACAACTCAGTCAGGATGAAAGTGTGGGGGGATTGCATAGATCATTGACCAGTGAACCCCAATAGTCACCTTCCTGGGTTGTAGCACCTCCCACAGTCAAGGGCGAATACTGGCCAGGAAAAGGTGGGGGTGGTGTGCCTCATCCAGAGTGCTGTCTGTGCTCGCACACGTGCTTTTGGGCCGTTCCGGGCAGGCCTGGCTGGATGGCCAGGGGTGTGCGTGGCCTGTGTGTGCACAGATGTGTGTGTGTATTTGGGAAGGCCAAAAAAAGATTTCCTGTCAATTGACTTAGAAAAAAAAAGACCCTAACCTGCAGGCACCCTGTGCCAGGAAGTCTGAGTGTCTTCACACGCCCCCGCTGCTGGGCTGAGCCTCTGTAGGACGCTGGGCACAGAGCACACCCCCCCACAGATGGAGAGACCCACCTGCCCTCTGTGCCCCGAGTGGGCAACCACAGGCAGCTTCTCTCCGACCCTGCCGATCTGATGACTGCAGAAGCCTGGGAAGAACAAGCCGGCCTCCTCAGCAGCGGGGACGCTGGCTGACTTCCTTCCCTCAGCTCAGCAGGCTGATGGCAGTGGCGGAGCTCCAGTGCCACTGGTCATGTGTGTCTGCTTCTCTGCAGACAAGCTCGGCGTGACGACTCCCGGCTGTGTGAACGAGGTCACGGAGATGGAGTGTGGGCGCTCCGAAATCGATGAGCTGATCAAGGAGGTGAGGGGGCGCGTCGGGGCCCTGCAGGTCCTCTGGCGCCCTGCCGGGGCCTCAGGCAAGGGCCTCCACCTGGCAGAGGGGCAGGGATAGGGTTCACCAGCTCAGCCTCCCCACGGGTCCCCACATGCACCCCCAGGACTTGGCTGCCAGCTCCAGGTCATGGGGCTTCCTCGGTGTCTAAACTTTTCATATTTTAAACAGCTTCAATCACAGTTGTTTAAAAGAGCGTCGTGATTCCCCAGCCTTCTTAGGCTGTGAGCAAAGTGTCAGCTTGCCCGGCCTCTTGGCTGTGTGCAACGTGGGCGCCACCCTGGCTGCAGGGGCTGGCAGGCGACGGTCTCCTCCTTGCAGCTTTTGGCCCTTAGTGGCCAGAAAGCAGAACTGGAGCCCTCGGCATCGCGCGTGGGCTTGTGGCTGACAGGCCTGACGTAGAGGCTCGGTGGGCTTGCCGTGGGAGAACGTGGTGGTTTTGGAATACGACCTTACCTCCCAGGGTGCCCTTTTCTTCCATGCTCAGCCCCTCAGCTTAAATCCATCAGTTCTTGATGGATTTAACACGCTGGCTGCTGTCTGGCTACCATAATCCTACCCAGCCCTCGGAGAAGGTGGTGGTGGGGCTGGAGAAATTCTTAATGACCCGTGCGTGGGGACAGCAGAACCCCGGTGAATGGCTTGGCTGTTGGAGAATGCAGACAGACAAAGGCACTTTCCTGCTTTTGGGCTTCTGGGCAGCCTCTGGCAGTGGACCGAGGGACCTCTGGGCTCTGTGTCTCCCTGACAAGGTCAGGTTTTACATCCCAGGCCTTTCTGATGACTCCGCCGAGAGAGTGAGAAAACGGGCTGGCGCCTGCTCCTGGGAAGGCGGCCTCCAGGGTGCTTCCTGCTAGGACTCTCCTGCCTCTTTCATGGAATGGGTCGGAGACTGAATACCTGGACATAGCACATCGAGGGAGACTGCTGCAGTGGGCAGTGGCTTCAGAGTCCCCGAGCGCGCCTACCCCGCCCGGCAGCTGAAGGGTCTGCCGCTGGGTTTTGTAACAGGCACTTCCAATGACCAGGCCAGGAAACTTGTCAGGGATCCGGGGGAGGGTCACGTGCCGTGATCAATAAGCCTGGTGGGGTTACTGGCTGGAGCTTTCCAGATGCAGACTATCCTTTGGTCTCGTGAGAGGTGACAGTGTGCCTTTAGTTGAGTGTAACCCTTTCGTCTTGGCCCAGCCCTCCGTGGACGACTACATGGGGATCGTGAAGAGGAGCCCGTCCCCCCCGGAGGCCTGCCGGAACCCGCTCCTCCAGGACTGGTGGACACAGCAGCCCAGCGCAGGTGAGGTGGGCAGCTGGGGGCGTGGTGCTGCCAGAACCCCTCTTGTGCTGAAGGTAGCAGCTGAGCCAGAGAGGTGCCACTGGCTCCCACCCCGAGGGCTGCACCCCCCGTGCCCTGAGCCCCACTCACATTGCCCCGCTAGGAGGGTCACTGCCTGCCTCTGGGAAGGTCGGGGGAGCCGTGGTGGTGAGCAGGAGGCTGCTTGGCCCCACTTGCCAGACCCTGGGCTCCACATCAGTGACCCGGCCAGTCTCTCTGGACACCGAGGCTGGCCCTGGCACCTGTGGGGAGGGAGCACAGGCCAGAGGCAGGTCCTGGTCTGGCTCCCATGTTGGGAAGTGCAGCTCTTAGTGCAGACTCAGCTGCTCACCTGTAAAATGACGCCTGCCCCCGGGGGGGGGGGGGTCACCCTTTTATTCACCTCTTTATTCGCATCTGCTGACTTCTCCTTACTGCTTGAAGTCACCTTCCACGAGCAGCAACCTTGGCTTCCTCCCTCGACCTTTTCACTCCCTGTGTCTGTGGGACACCAGGAGGTGACCCCAGCTCAGGTGCCCTGAGGTGGCCACAGCATGGGCCCTGGGCGAGCCCTCAGCCAAGCGAGCACAGCTTGGTGCTGCAGCAGCACCTTGGGCACGTAGCTCCCCTCCCAGGCAAGCCAGGCCAGCCCTGGATGAGGGGGGAGAACAGTCCAGCCCTGTTTCAGAAGTAGTCCCTGGTGGGAAGGAAACGGCCCCACAGGGCCACACTGCCACGAGGCCGGCATCCCGCAGACAGAGGAGGCTGCCGTCCCTCCCACCGCGGCTGGGTTGAGGTCGGTTTATGAGACCTGGGTCTCTGAACTGTGCCCTGAGGAGGCCACAGCGGCCCCTCCAGCATGCCATGCGAGCTTCTGCTCAGAGAGGGAAGGCGGGGTCACCTCCTGCGCATCAGCTGCTGCCTCTGACCTGCTTTTGTCTTGCCCCGGCAGGCTTGCCGCTGGTGGCGGGGTACGCGGCCTACGACCCGCACCATTCAGGTATGCACGGGCCCTCGGGTGGGCAGCGGGCATGGGCGTCTCTGAGGGCAAGGTGGGGAGGGCCGTGTGGACGAGCACAGCTTGGTGTTGGAAGTGAGGAACCCAGTCTCATCGTTTGGCTCGGGAGCCCGTTCTTGGCCAGAACCAACGGACAGACCCCGGGAGCACTCTGCGGGCCAGCCACATCCCAGAAAGAGCGTGGCCAGGCCCGCCCAGGGCCCAGCTCTGCCCTCTCGTGCTGGGAGCCTCAGGCTCCTCGGGGCAAAGTGGGACCAGTGACAGCCGTCATGGGAGTGTCGTGCAGACTCAGCGCGGTGTTACGTGGCGGGGCGGGGGCATGGACATCACCAGCACCGGTCTCCTTGACCCTCTCCCAAGCCCTGTGGGTGGTGGTGAGGCTGTGGGCTGGCGGCGGGGGCGACAGTACGGTGGTGGCAGGACTGCGTGCGCCCCGGGCGCAGGGTCCAGGCTGAGGGCCTTGGGGCCCGTCTCGTCTCCCTGGAGCAGCGTGGGGTGGGGGTGGGGGGCAGCTGTCATATAGCTGTGTTCCGGCCTGAGCGTGGCCCAGGCTTCCTGTCCCTGCTGCCCGTGTTGGGCCGAGGTGGCCCGTTTGCTGGGCGTGTCTGATTCCTGTTGGACGTGGCTGGTCTCTGCCAGTGGCCCCTGGAACTTACCTTTAGACCCTCGATGACATCTCCAGAGAGAAGGAAACCAGGAGCTGCCGTGGCCCGTGGAAACGCCTGCCTGACTCACTAGTATCAGCAGTATCAGGGCTGGGCCCGGGCCACCTGGTGCAGAGGGAAGCCGGGCTGCGGGAGAAGTGCCTGGAGACCAGGGGGTGGGGTCGGGGTGGGGGGCAGCTCTCCCTCCAGCTGGGGAGTGACCTCCTCGGAGGTCTGCTTCGCCGATTGAGGAGACAGAGGCTTAGAGGTTAAATTGCTCCCACGTCACACAGCTAGTAAGCGCATGCTGGGTTCAAACCCAGGCATCTAACTTCCAGCCTGCCCGAGGTCATCTGCCCTGGGCAGCAGCCGTACTCAGCAGGCCCAGCTCCGGAGGCCCAGGGCCATGGGACTCGGCCTTTGACCTGCTTACCTCTGGGCCGTGGGGAGTCTGCTGACTGATGCTTTCTGGGGCCATGGGACTGTGGCATCTGGGTGAGAGAGGACATAGCTGGGGGAGGAAGTTTGCCGGGTTAGCCCAGGGCTGTCTTAGCACACGGTGAACGAAGCTATTCATGGCCACAGCCTCCTGCAAAGAGAGTCCTAAAACATCTGGCAGGTGTGGGCTTCTTATCGCTGTCATTTCCCACACACAGTGTGCACACACCCCTCTCGTTAATGAGTTGCTCTCGGGGACCCTGTTCTTCCCCCTGGTCTCGGTCACGTGACCGTAAAGGGGGCAGGGGAGCGGCGACGGGGAGGCGCAGGGGTTGTGGCAAAGTAGAGACGTGGCCCTCTGGCCTCAGGGCGCTGGGGCTCTGTGGCCTTGTAAGTCCAGCCAGGCTCCATCCTCCCGTTTTTCTAGAGAGACCTTCCCATGTGAAACTCTGGCAACGAACCCGAGTTAATGGCACTGCGCTGCGCGGGTGGATTCACACATGCCACGGCGGCGTCAGCTGTGCCCTGGGCCGTGTCCGATGATTGGGGTGAAGGGCAGTGCTTGGGCTGACGGTGTGGCTCATGCTCAGGGACACGGGAGCAGGGCGGCCTGCCGGCCGGGGACAACCACTTCCCACCTAGCCGTGTGCCGTCGAGTGCAGGTGCACTGCCTGCCTTTGCTGGGGTTTCCTTACCTGGTAGTCTCTGCCGCCAGGGGTGGTTGTGAGCATTAAATGTGCTACTAGGGCTGCAGCACGGGACAGGGTAGGCCAGGCCCTGCAAGTTACCACTCCAGGAGGTGTCTCCGTGCCACTCATCTTGTCCTGCTACCCCAGTTCACTTAGTATCTGCTCAGACAGGGCTCCCATTCCGAGCCAACACCCCAGCTCCTGCAGTCCTCGCATCCACCCAGCAGGTGGCCACTGTTTTTGCCACTTGCAGGTGGGAAAACTGAGGCCTGGAACCCTGAAGCTGTCTGCCGGGTTGTTCAGCTGGGATGACGTGTCAGGCGGCATCTTTTCTGGGCCACTCCCATGGTCAGACCAACTACTCACTGGCCGGCCTCGAGGGCCTGCAGGGCAGGGTGGCCGTGGGCCCATTGAACGGGGAGGACTGACCTGATGTGTTTCTCCTTCCTGGTCTCACTCTGCCCTGGAGTCAGTGGGCCACGGCCTAGCCCCTCCCAGCTCGACCCTGCTCTGAGCCAGAGCCTTCCTGTGGCCATGCAGGCACCCTGCCCGGCCCTTATAGGAGATAAGGCCTTGGCCAGGATGGGGCCAAGGGGCGACTGGAGCTCTTCCTTCATGTGGGACGAAGTCCAAGGTGCCGGGAGTGGGGGAGGTGGGACGTGTGGAGTCACAAGGTCGTGCAAATGTTAAGGGAGGGTGGGAGGGTGGAGAGCGGCCATGACAGCTGCGGGGTCAGATGTGGGCGCTGCTGCTCACCTCTACTGGGCGGCCCCATGGGCCTCGGTGTCCCCCAGTGTCGGGTCAGTGAGGCAGGCAGCGCACCTGCCACCCCGCACCTTCCCAGAGTGCTGTTAACTGCCGCGCAGAGCGGGCCTGTGGCCGTCAGCGGGAGTCTTGCAGTCTGACCGATGCAGGGCCAGGGCCAGGGCCAGGGCCAGGGCTGGGGTGGGAGCTCAGTGAAGCTGAGGTCACGGCACCCCGACGGCTGCCCAATGGTCGTGTGGGTGGTGCCCAGCACAAGCCCCCTGGAGGGGCCCGGGGCGCCAGGCTTACTCCCATGGGATCTGCAAACTGCTGCGTCGGCGGCCTTCCCTGGAGGCGCGGAGACCCACAGTGGCCTTTCACGCTGGGAATCCTTGGTTCCTCAATTGTTCGTGTATTTGCACACGTGATTTCCAGAAGGGGTGTGTGAAGTTCTCCAGAACACCTAAGGGGTCCAGGCACACAAAGCTAGGCACCATCTCTCCTGGAGGAAAGGACTGTGGGCAGGAGGGGCTGGGACATCCCCCCTCCCGCAGCTGCCAACCCACCGCTCTCTTTCCTGCAGCCTTCTCCCAGATGGTCATCACCTTCTACTACGGGGGCAAGCTGGTGGGCCAGACCACCACCACCTGCCCCGAGGGCTGCCGCCTGTCCCCCAGTCAGCCAGGCCTGCCCAGTGGCAAGCTGCTGGGGTCTGAGGGCCTGGAGCTGGTGCGCTTCCCGCCGGCCGACACCATCCCCAGCGAGCGGCAGAGGCAGGTGACGCGGAAGCTGTTTGGGCACCTGGAGCGTGGGGTGCTGCTGCACAGCAGCCGGCAGGGCGTGCTGATCAAGCGGCTGTGCCAGGGCCGCGTGTTCTGCAGCGGTAACGCCGTGGTGTGCAGGGACCGACCTAACAAGCTGGAGCGGGACGAGGTGGCCAAGGTCTTCGACACCAACCAGTTCCTCCGAGGTAGCTGCCCGTCGCCTGCTGCCCCTGCTTAGTGGCCACCCTCCTTCCTGCCTGAGCCCTCTAGGTGTGGCCTAGGGTGGGGGAGGTGTTGGGATCCTGCTGTGCCCTCCTTCCCTGATCCCGGGGACATCTCTTGTGTCGTGACCTCCCCGCTTATGAAATGAGGTGCCGAGCCCCTGCCTTTCTCTGGGACTGTTGGCTGTCAGGGGAATAAGGGCAGCTCTGTGGAGGATAGTGCCTGTGCCCGGGGTGGGGTGGCTGGAAATGCAGGCAGGCCACCCCAGGCAGGGCCCTGGGACTGTGCATGCACTTGGAGCTGTGCTCCCCTCGCACACCGCTCTTCAGAACCAGCCTGTGGACACTTGATCAGGACCCCACCCTGGTCGGGGCCCCCGAGAAGGGCAGGATGTTGAAGGTGGCCTCACCCCCTCCAGTGCTGTGCGTCTGCTCCCTTCTTGTGCCCCAGAGCTCCCGCTCCTCTCAGTAAAGGTAGTGGCCTGGAGCCCATGTCAGATCTCTCTAGCCACTGGCCTGACGGATTTGAGGAGGCTTCCTGGAGGAGGCCCCGAGAGGGCGGGTGGTGTCCTGTGTGTGCGCGCGTGTGAAGAGAGGGATGGTGAGACCCGAGTGGCAGCTGCTCCCATGTCTTCCAGAGCTCCAGCAGTTCTACAGCAGCCAGGGCCGGCTCCCTGACAGCAGGGTGGTGCTGTGCTTCGGGGAAGAGTTTCCAGACATGACTCCTTTGCGCTCCAAGCTCATCCTCGTGCAGGTAAGAGTGGGCAGCTTCAGCACCTGGAGCAGAGCTCCTGGTCCCCACCTCAGGACCTGTTTCATCCTTGGGCTGGAGAATGGGCAGCAAGGACTGCGGTGCTCCACCTGCGTGCAGAGGCAGGCCTGGGCCAGACCGTCACGGGGGTGTGGTGGGTGGGGGAGAAGCAGATTCTTGCCGCCTTTGAACCTCTTCTCATGCTCCAGGGTCCCCATCGGCTTTGTGGTTTTTTCCCTTTTTTGTTTGACTTTTTTTTTTTTTAAGAAGAATGCCACCTATTCAGTTTCCTTAAGTTCTTAGTGACAGATTTAGGCTTTAAGGGCCCTTATTTCACTCTAGTCAAAGGAATGAAACTAATGGTGGAATCTGGACACTGGCGGGCCAGGCTGGGAGAACGTACCTGGCCGGGCGTCTTTGCAGGAACACTGCTCGCCCTCTCTTGCGTCTGGCTCGTCCGGGTTCCTCTGCTGCGGGCTTGCGTGGCGGCTCTGAGTGCCGCTTTGGGTCAGGGGAGTCAGAGAACCTGGCTAGGCTCCAAGGAAGCCCCACCGCCCTCCTCTCCCCCCTGACCACGTGCGCGCCCCATTAGGTGGAGCAGCTGTACGTGCGGCAGCTGGTGGAAGAAGCTGGAAAGGGCTGCGGGGCCGGCGCCCTCCTGCAGTCCGAGGAGCTCCAGGCAGACCAGGTCTTCCGGGTGTTCCCCGACGTCTGCGCCTCACACCAGAGACCCTTCTTCAGAGAAAACCAACAGATCACAGTCTAAGAGCCTCAGGCACCCCCCCGCCGGCGTCTCGCGTGCTTCATCACAGTCACTGTTGCAATGGCTTCCGGGCGCGGCCCCCTCCCGCCTGGGCCGGTGCCTTCCTCTGCTCTCGATGTCGGAAGGGCAGCTCCGAGCACCTGACTTCAGAAGCAAGGGGTACGCTTCTGCCGTGGACATGCAAATGCACACCAGCCCGTCTGACCGCTGGCAGGATCACCCCAGAGGAAAGGTCCATTTCGAGCATTTCCCCAAGTTACGGTCCATCCCTGTGTTGCTGTCAGCGCTCTGGGGTCATTGAGACTTCCAGAGACTCAGCGTTCAATGTTGCTAGCAAGCTGCTGCTTCCCGTACAGAGACGTGGGGTCTATTATCGAGTTGTGGGCCCAGAGCTGGTTTAGCTGTGGGCCTGTTAGCTGTGGGCCTGTCGATTGATGCAAAATGCCTTTCTATCTTGAAACATGTTAATGAGAGTTAAGACGACCTAAGAGCCCAGCTCCCTTGTGTCCATGGAAGCAGAAGTCCTGGCTTGTTGGAAGGATGTGTGCCCAGCGCCGGGGGACAGCCCGTGGCCAGGCGAGCTGGTGCCATTTCGTGTCAGATGCTGAAAACATCCCCTCTGGCTTCGCTGCCGGGAAACTTAGAGGAAAATGGGACTGTTTTCATTTCAGTTATTAAATTGCCAGCGAGACCTCTCTTTTCTTTTTAATTTTGAATCTTATAGAAATATTTGTACTTTAATTATTCTATCGTAAACTGCTTGAAATCTCTTGATTTTTAAAGTGGGCAGGATATAAACCACAAGTGACAAGAAATAGCTGTGACTGCGCGGGCATTTGGGTGATTCTTGCATCCAGCCAGCCCGTCCTGCTGCCGGGCGTGTTGAGTTGTGGGCGGGGGCGGCGGACTGGGGAGTGGGGTGAGTCATGCTGGCTTCTGTCGACCCCTGGGCCTGGGGTGGATGGTGGCAGGGAGAATGGTTCCCCTCAGACTTCTTGGGACTCCTCAGCTTTAGGGCGGCCCCACCCCACACCGCACTGCCTGGCCCAGCAGAGAGCGGGATTCCCTGGGGGGCGGTCCCTGGAGAAGCCCCATGATCATCCGGCAGGAACTTACCCCTTTACTAGCACGTCAGTGTGCAGCTCCTGCCACGAGGGGTTTACCCTAAATTGTGACACTGATCAAAGACAGCCGGTAGGAGACGAGGAGGGAGTTCACGTGTAAGGGCCGGGCAGACCCCCATCCCACAGGCCTGCCAGTGGGGCGCAGTCACCTCCAGACCATTTTACCATCACTTCCATGGTTGAAAAGCACTTGAACATTTTTTTTCTGAGAAAAACCTGTATTTGTTAGAATGGGGTGCCCCTTATTCAAGTCTGTGCACCCTGGTGATGCCCAGAGACTCCCAGACTGGCAGCGTGTGTGTGTCCACTGCCTTGGGGGTCTCCCTCCCCGCCTGTGCTGGGCCTGTTGATTTGGCTGTGCCAGTCGGTGTAGACATCAGGTGGATTTGGGGTCTGGAGAAGGGCCTGCTGTATCCTGGGGAGGGGCGGGGGCGTCTTTTCTCTTCCTAACCCAGCCTGCTCACCACCACCCCTACTTGGAGTCTCACACGCAAGGACAGGCAGGGGCTTCGCCTGGCCACCATCACCCTGTGAGGAGGGAGCCAGGCTGGGGACTTGGGGGCTAAGCTTGCCCCAGCTCAGCCAACCTGGCATCTTAGAAACCCTGAGTGTCTGAACGAACACCAGAAATGCCTGCGGGGCCCACTCATTCTCCCTGTCGCTGCTGCTGCTGCTGCTGCTGCGCGCTGATGTAGGCACAGCCCCGGGACTGCCTCACAAGGTGCCTCCCCAAGTGCTTGGACTCGCGGGGACTCGGGAAACTCCAGCCACAGCGGCCGTTTCCTTGGGCCCACGAAGCAGGCGGTACATTTAAAGGACACAAGACCTGTCTTCTGAAATTCTCGTCTCCTGCTCAAATGGCTCTAAGGCATACGTCTTTCATATGCTCAATGAATATTTATTTTTGTATCCACTGGAAAGATATATCAATCTTTTTATTCTTTGTTAAAATAAATGCCTTTTTAAAGATTTATTTATTTATGCATATAAGAGCTGGGGTGCAGGCCAGAGGCACAGGGGGTAAGAAGATTCCCCAGAGACAGAGTGGGAAGCAAAACAGGTGGATCCACTGAAATCCACTGCTGAGGGGAGCAGTGGGGAGACAGGAGAGGTCTGCTGCATCCTGTGGGTCAGCTCCCTGGCCGGGGATCGAACTCGTGCTGCAGTGGCTGCGCAGAGCTTCATAGTGCTGTGACTTAACCCCTTGCGCCACCGGAGAGGCCCCAAAATAAATGCCTTTTAAAAAGTTCACGTGTGCACTTTCTTTGAGTCCCAGTCAAATATTTCATCCTTTTCACCTGATGCTAGAACCTTTAAAAGGGGATTTCAAATGCAGTGATACTGCACTGTGGTTTGAAGCAATTTTTTGCTGATTTTTCACGCACCCCCAGAACAAAAGCGGAAAGGTGTGGAGACATGTGGCTCCCAGGGCATTGCTTTTGCGAGAGCCCGGGGCCCCTTGAGCCGATTGGTGGAGGTTGGGGGTGCGTGTGGGAAAAGCTGGAGGCTGGTGTTGGTGGCACAGTTCTGGAAGCTGCTGGAAATGGTTCAGAGGAGGGACACGCAGGTCTGCTCGTCCACACGCGATGGGGGTGTGTGTGTGTGTCCTGGGTGACGTGTCATTTATAAGTGAGGCTGAGCTGATCAGCTGCAGGGGGGCCGACTCCCGCCCTTCCACCCATCCACACGACAGTGCCTACCCTCTTCCCAGGCTGGCAGGGCCTGCAGGCTTGGGAGGACTGGACTGTTCTTATTTTTGCTCCGCTTGGCAGACTGGGGGCTGCTAGCCCAGGGGCGGGGACAGCTCAATCTGAACTTTCTCAGAAGGGGAGGCTGCCCGGCCGGCTGCTCCCAGGGAAAGCACAGCTGCCATCTTGCAGTCACTCATGCCCATCCCGAGCATGCAGCCAGGGATGGTGTGGATAAGCAAGCCCTTTGCTGTGCTGGGGGCTTGGGGCCAAATGTGTGGGTAAATAAAATCTGCTGCTCCCCAGAGTTCAGCACTCTTGGGCAGACTGTTGATAAATCCCTCCTGCGCTCAACTTTACACAGCCACCTCAAAGGGAGTGGGCCGACTGAGGAGGGGAATTCAGGGACAAGCGCTTCCGTAATACCTCCAGCATCTAGAAAATCCGAGAAGAGAGGCGAGCCTGCATTTTCTTTCTGCTTCTTTCAGTCTGGACGATTCTCTCATCTCTTCTTGTATAACCAGCTGCCCTGAAACTTAGTGGGCCAGAAACCTCTTATTTGGCTTGTGGGTTTTGCAGGTTAGAACTTAGCACCACGGCGTTACTTTTCTCTGGTCCATGATGTCCAGGCTCTTGCTTGGGAACAGCTGGTGGTGACCGAATGTGGCAGTGGGGGTGGGGGGAGTGGAATCTTCCACAGGTTTCTCATCCACAGGTGTGGCGCCTGGGCAGGGAGAGTGGGGAGGCCAGGCACAGGCAGGACTGTCATCTGGAACGTGGGCACTTGGCCCCGCCATGGAGCTCTGGCTTCCTTACAACACAGCGGCCATGGGGCACCCAGTGGTCAGAAGGGCAGTGGGGTGACTGTGACCCAGCCCCCAGCGACATTGGGCAACACTGCCACACTCTTAGTCCAAGAGTGTGGACTAAGGCGCCTGGACTCAGGAGGAGGGCCAGAGACCCCACCTCATGGTGACAGGGGTGTGAAGGAATTTACAGACACTTTTGAATGCTGCCACAGGGCCCCAGAAGCACTTTCTTTGTGACTCATGCTATTTATTTTTTCCTAATCCATCCTCTTCTTGGAAGGCCTGATTTCTTTCTGCCTATCCCCTGAAGCCTAGGCAGGTGCATGTCCCTCTCCTGCATCTTGAGGGCGTGATGCTGGATGCTTATCTTCTCCAGAACACAGCCCTTCTCTTGAGACGACTGACCATCCTCCAGCTGATTCCTGTGTGAAAAGAAACCCCTCCCCGGTGGGCATGATGGGGCAGTATAGGGAGCTTCTCAGTTAGGGTAACTTTGGCTCCCAGGGGACAGCCTTGCTTGGGGTGTTCCTGTTCCCTTCCATCCTTTTGCTCATTTGCTCTTTTGTCACCTCCAATTCCAAGGCTCTGCCAAAAATTTCATTGTGAGGACAAGAGATATAAGAAAATATCATGCCACTGGCTTTGGTTTGTGGGGCAAGGGATGTCCAGGTGGAACCTCCAGCAGTGCCCCCCGGGCTGAGTGAGAGGGGGCAGGTGGTAAAGTCCTCATGCCTGTCTCCCTGTCTGCAGGAGGCTTGTAGGGTGAAGCAAGTTGACACATGACAGTGACTTAGAACAATGCTGGCAGACGACCCACAGCTCATTCTCAGGAGCAATCATTGCTGAGAAGCTGTGCGGGTCTGGCTTGGATACGACCCCCTGTTCATCCCCCAGAAACAAGGGGGTGGTCTCAGGAAGGGCTGTCGGGGAGAAGGGATGGAGGGCCCTGTGGGACCAGGCGGGGCACAGGCTCCGGGGGTGAGGGAGGCTGGGTCTCCCTCCTTTGCCTGCTGCTGGAGGCAACTCCGGGGGCGGTCATTAGCAACGCCTCCCAGCCTGCCCCAGTGCAGGGCCAGTGGCTCTGGAGCCCAGAGCAGCCGCAGCCCCTCACGCAGGGTGGCTGCCAGAAGACGCTGGCGTGCACCGGGACAGGGAGCTGAAGGGGCGTGTGGGGTGCAGGCAGCAGAGCCCAATCCATAAAGGACTGTCATGGCTATTGTGAGGGGGAATGGGGGGCAAGGGGTGAACCTCCAGACACACAGAGACCCCCGTTCAGGGCCCAGCTCAGGCTCACCAGCCACACGTGTGTCCTTGAGGAAATCACTTTAACTTTGTCTCCTCCCCCATAAACAGGGGTGAGGACCCGCCGTGAGCACTGAAGCAAGGGCGTTTACGCGTATCACGTGAGAAAAAGTCACGATCATGACATGTTGTTAATTTTTATTTGTGATTATAATTATATTTACTGTGGATAATTGTCATTATTTAATAATTAGTAATCATTAATTACTTGATTGCCCTACATTATAATTATTTGACTTTATAAATATCTTTCGGTTGATACTGTATGATTCTAAAATACCCATGCTAACCCTGGCGTCGCTATACAAGCAGCTAAGTATTTGTAATGCACTTTCCTGTCTTGGGTGCCAGGGCAGGCCCACCAGCCTGGCGCCCACTGACTGCACCACCCACGGAGGTGCCTGGCTGTCGGGGCTTGGCTAGGCTTTGCTGGTCGGGTGACTGGTGAGTGCAGGAGGCTTCACGGGGCTCCGGTGGGGACGGCAGCAGGTGGTGGAGAGGCCGCTGTGGGACATGAGGATCTGCAGGCCCGCAGGATGGCAGAGCTCTGGGAAAAGGCACATCCAGTGCTGCCTCCCACATATCAGTCCCGCCTCACTCCCCACCCCGCTGCCCGAGTGGGCAAACCCGAGGGAAGGACGGGGCGCCTGAGAGGCGAGAGGCGCTGGAGCGGTCTGGCTGCAGGGTCGTCCTGAGTGCGTTTGGGGACTTCTCTCCACCATCCCATCTCGCAGAGACGACTGTCGCTGCCGGGGGCTCGGTTTGCGCTGGCGCCTCCCTCCTGGTGGACTGTGATGCCGGAGCTGAGTGAGCACAGTAGGACAAAGACCAGGGAGCCAGCAAAGGAGGGGCAGGTGCTGCCCTCCCCCGAGCACTGAGGGACATGAGAGTGGGTGGGTGGTAGGGCCTGGGGGAGGACGAGGCTTTTACAACTTCAGGGCTTTGCTGCGGGAAGATACCTCGTGGTTCTCAAAATGTGAAAATACAGGAGTTGGGGCCTCCCTGGTGGCGCAGCAGTTGAGCGCTGGGTTGCAAAGCTGCCCGCGGCCTCTGTGGCGCCGGTTCGATCCCCGGCTGCTCCCCTGCCACTGGAGGAGGGTCCCCCATGGCGCGCAGACCTCTCCTGCCGCCCGCTGCTCCCCTCAGCAGTGTACTTCGGTCCTTCTGCCTGCTCTGCTCCCCGCTCTGGCTCTGGTGGGTTCTCTCACCCTCCCGCGCTTCTGACTGTACCCAGTGCATGTATAAACAAAACAAACAAACAAACAAATAAATAAATAAAACATGCCTCTAAAAAAAAAAAAAAAGAAAATACAGGAGTTGATCTCTTTGGAATGACATTTGTCATGGACCTGTGTTTTGCCAGGGGGGACATTTCTGAGGTGAGCCCAGAATAAGAATCATGCTCAGAAATCAGGCGCCTGGTCTTGGCACTCACCCTCGCCGTCATCTATTTAAGGGCCAGAGGGAGTTAGAAAGAATAAAGAATCTTAAAAATATAAAGATCACCCAGACAAACACAAGCGCTTTGAGGGGAAATCAGTGTCTTGAGCAGCCCCAGATGTCGTCTCCCCACGCATTTCCCTTCCTGCAGCATCTGCCAAGCCTCTCTTCTGCCCCTCTTCCTGCTCCCTCTGTCTGACATGAGGCATTGAGCAATCCAGGCCAGTTAGAAATCCTGAGCCCAGAAATAAAGTGACTGTTGCTTGGGTGTCTTTGCTGGTTTGCTGGAGCCCCGGCAGGACAGGAGGTAAGGCGTGCGGAAGCAGATGGCCTGCTCTACTGTACATTTCAGAATATTTCAACTGCAAGATTGGCGGGGCTGTTGTGTCACTGGGTCAGACAAGGTCACAGCACAGAGGCAGGGGCTTAGGGGTCCACAGCAGGCTGGAGGGGCGGCAAGGGTGGTGTTTGCAGAGAGGGGGAAGGGGAAACGGGCTGGGAAAAGCAGCTGGATTCTGACCCTGGTCCAGCGTGCGCTGATGCAAAGGGGGAATGTATGGGCTGAGAAGTCAGTGAGACCTGAATTCAAATGTTGACTGGGTTGCTGGTTAGCTGCGAGACCCCACTCGGGGGAGGTGATGCCCCTTCTCGGAATGTGGGTCTCCTTGGCTTTGGGATGCATCACCCCACTTCACATGGTGCTGGAGGATCAACTGTCCTCACGGGGCTGTTGTGAGGATTAAGCGAGGTCATTCCACGTCAAGAGCTTCCACAAGTGTCTGGCACACAGCGAGGCTAAAGGTCAGCTGCTGGACGATTCTAGGGACAGTGAAGGTGGGAGAGCCAGTTCAGCACCGAGGTAGAGGTTTGGCATGGTGTCTCCCTGGGGGAAGGTGATATGGGCAACATCTTGGGAGACTGCTTATTGGGTGCGACCGAGGGAGCCCAGGGATCTCCAAAGTGGCCTCTCTACGGGGTGGCTGAACAGCACTGCATGGGCCTGAGCAGACATGATTCCAAAATTGTCATGTAGGCTGCCTTCCGTCACTCCAATATCCACCCCCTTTGCTTCCCGGGAGGTGGCCCTATGGACCATACACAGGTCTCTGCCCTCAGCTTTCCAGATGGGCTCAGGCAATGGAGTCCTGGTAGGAAGTCAGTGGAGGGAGGAGATTGAGGTCCGGGGGTTTGCACCCCAGTTTTTTCCCTGCATCTCCCTGTGTCCCTTGTTCCTGGGTTCCAATAACTACCCTCTCCCCTTGTCTCTTCAGGATCTGCTTTTAACAGCCAGGATTTCCATATTGTTTCTGCTGAGGCTGGGCGGAGGCCAGCACATCTCGCAAATCTGCCCACTGCCTGTTGCAAATAAAGTTTTATTGAAACCCAGTCACGCCTGTTTGTTTACATGCTGTTTGTGGTTACTTTGGTGCTATGGGACAGAGATGAGTAATTGTAACAGAGACAGCATGGCTCTCAACATCTACTATCTGGTCCTTGATGGCTAGCTTTACAGAGATGTCTGCCAACCTCTGTTTAGCCCCATGCACACCAAAGAGATCAGTCCTCTCGCAAGTCTTTTCCTTGAAGTCAGTTTGCTGGTGGCTCCCTTGGGCTCTTGGGGGACGCTCATCTGGTCAAGGTAA
Source organism: Talpa europaea (assembly GCF_964194135.1). Taxonomy (NCBI): domain Eukaryota; kingdom Metazoa; phylum Chordata; class Mammalia; order Eulipotyphla; family Talpidae; genus Talpa; species Talpa europaea. Next base: position 1,460,054 of record NC_140084.1, on the reverse strand, counting down.
CACCCTGTGAGGGAGGGGCTCTCATTCTCTCCACTCTGCAGACAGAGAAACGGAGGCCCAGGAAGCCAAATCACTTGTGTGAGGTCAGGCAATCTGTAAAGGGGAGTGGGGCTCACATTTAGGGGGTGCAGCTGCAGGGAAGAGTGGCCAGTGCACTCCAGTGCCTAGACAGCCTTGTTCTCAGCCACTCCTAGGACAGCTTGTTTAGGGAGCCCATGCTTGTGCCCACTCAGCCAGGAAGCCGGTGGCAGCTCTCAGGAGTGGAAGAGCCAGTGGTTGGATTTGGTTTCCCTCTTTTCCTCTTGATGACACTGTCAGGTCTCAGGCCTGGGGGACCTTCTGGCTGGTGGAGGTACCTTTGCTGTGTCTATTCTCCCAGGGCAGGCAGGAGGCAGGCACCGATGGGCAATGGAGCCTGAAAGAGACCCTCTTTCAGGAGGCTCTGAGTTCTTGGGGGGGGGGTGCCCTGAGTCTGCAGGTGTCAACATTCCTCTCTCTTCTCAGCCTCTCCACACCTGCCAAGAGGGGACAGGGCAGGCCTTTTCAAGTGTGAGCTGGAGCAGTGCCCACAGCCGGGGCTAGAGGAATCGGGGTCTGGTAAGGACACAGTGGGTGTAGTTAGACATTTCTCCTGGCATTATTTAACTAGTGTCCACATTCTCTTTACAAGTGAATGGCTTGCAAACAGGGGTGGTCCTACCCCTCTGGGGACTCTTGGCAATAGGTGGAGGCATGCCGGGGTGTCAAGCTAGGGAAGCAGGTGGGGCAGGGGCTGTGGGCACAGTCCAGCTCCCTCCCAACCAGAATCATCCAGCCCCTCACGACGCCAAGGGGGAGAGATCCTGCAGTGGACATGTACCTCCATGAAGGGAGGGACAGTGTCCGCCCTGCTCACTACTAAATGCCGGGCACACAGCATCCGGGCAGCAAACAGGCCTCGACCGATGTGCCAGGGGGAGGCACGGGCACTGGGGGCTCAGAGGACGGAGAGGCGGCTGCGGGAGGCCTCTTGACCAGGCGCCTGGACTTGGGTCCGGTGCCCCTGGGTGGCAGATGGGGCTGATCCGCAGGTCTTGGGGCGCAAAGCACAGGATGCGCCGGGGGGACAGCTACACGGGAACGGGGATGCCCGGCAGACCCCTCCGCGGGGCCCCGCCCCAACACCCCCGGGGGAGGTGGGGCCTGCCGAGCCGCGCCCGAGCCCACGGGGGCTCCCACACATCCGTCCCGGGAGAGCGCCGAGGACGCGCGCGGACAGAGAAACGGCGTGGACGCCCGCGCCTGCGCCCTCGAGGGAGCGAGGACCCGCGCTCCACGCGACAGGCGGGCGGGCGGGCGGGCTGCGCCTGACGTCACGGCGCAGGGGGCGTGGCCACGCCGAGCCAGCCGGGTCCCGCCCCGCAGGCGCTGCTCGAGATGAGTCCCTCAGCCGAGTGGCGGCCACGGGCGGCAACGGGCGGCAACGGGCGGCAACGGGCGGCAACGGGCGGCAACGGCTCCCTTTCTGGAACTTTCCGGGGGCACGTTGCGCGCCGGGCCCGCGTGGGGCCGCCTCGGCGGGGCGGGCCCCGAAGCCGCGCCGCGGAGCCCAGGTGAGGCAGCGCGGGCCTCGCGCGGCGGGGGCGCGGCGGGGGCGCGGCGGGGGCGCGGGCGGGCGGAAGGGCTGGCTCAGGCGGGGCCTTGCCCGCGGGAGGCCGGGCCTGGGGCGCCGGGGCCGCCGCCGCCTCTCTACGCCTCGTCCTCCCGGCACAGCGGGCCGCGGAGCCCGGCGTCCTCGCGCGGTTGAGGCCGCCGTCGCCTGAGGGGCGGGGCGGGCGCCCGGGGCACCCCCCGGGCCGGCTCTGGTGTGCCCCGCCCGTGCCCAGGAGGCGGCGGCCGCAGCCTCGGAGTCCGGGTCGCCTCCCGGGGGCCCCTGAGGGCCTCGGTGTGGTGAACTTGGGGCGGGCGGAGGCGGGAGCCCCGCGGTGCCCGTCCCCCGGTGCCAGAGGACCCCGCGCGCGGGCCTCCCGTGGCAGGCCTGCGAGGGGCGGCGTCCTGAGGGCGGGTCTCCCTCGCCACAGGGGCCTTGTGAGGGGCCGCGGGAGCGTCTGAGCTGCACCCGGAGGAGGGGCGGGAGCCCCAGGCCCGGGTCTGTGGGTCTGTCTGGAAGCCGCGAGGGCCTCGGAGACGGAGTCGGGCCTGTGGCCTCAGAAGAAAGCAGCCCCCCGTGCCGCCTGGACTGCAGCGCCGTCGGGGTGTCGTGGGACGCCGTCGCTTTGTGGTCGCTTGTCACAGCCGCCCAGGGCGCCGGGAGCCCCTCTGGGCGCAGGAGACGGGCCCAGACTGCGGTGCTGGTGCCTGGGTTTCTGCCGTGGCCGCCGCTTTTCCGTGCCCCCGTGACTCCGGAGCCTTGGTGCTTTCGTGTGGGAGCCACGCTGCCCAGAGCACTCGGGGACATGGGGTGAAAACCCCAAGGTTGAAAATAGCTCAGGGCCTGTGTGACTGGGTTGCTGCTGCTCAGCTGCTGTGAGGTCGACGGCCCAGAGCCACTTCCTCCCGGCCTGTGCCCGCCGCTTGTCTGGGCGGTTCTCTCCCCGCCCCCTCCGGCTCCTCGGAAACGCCGCTCCTGGCCGGCCTGGGGCTCGCCTTGGCGTCTCTCTCCTTGCTCAGGTCCCTCACGCGTCCCCAGGCTGAGGGGTTTCTCTCTCTCTCTCTCTCTGTGTGTGTGTGTGTGTGAGAGACACACACACACACACACACACACACACAATTGCAGTCTTCCTTGTTTTGAGGTTAAAGTTGGTGCTTCCTTTCTCTGGTGTGAAGTTCAACCCTGGTGGTGTCACTGACAACATGTTTCCACTCAAAACCTCTGTTAGTACAGCGCTTTCTCAGGAACCTTCCTTGGCTTTCCATGAGTTCTTGGGTATGACCGAAAGGTGACTTGTAGTTGGGAAAGCCGAACGCCGTCGGCCGGGGCCTCTTGGGTTGTGTGGGCAGAAAGGAAGACGTCGTGAAGGAGGTTGAGTTTGTTTCACACCAGCTGGGAGAGCCGCAAAATGCCAGCGATGGCTAAAAAAAGGAGGCTTGAACTTACCACGCAGACTCAGCTTGCTAGGTGCCGTGTGTCCCGTCCTCCCTGCGCGCCGCCGGCTCAAGGGCAGCTGGGAGCACACGCGGCCAAGTGAGCGAGGGCGTGACTGGCGAAGGAACAGCCAAGTGGACGGTGCGTGAGCAGGCTCGCTGTCGCCACCGCAGCAGCTCAGGGTGGCAGGGCCAGGGCTCCCCTCTTCCTCCAGTGCGGTGAGTCCTGCGCTCCCTTGGAGCCGTTGGCCGCATGAGAGTGAGTCACCCCAAGGTGATGTCGCGCCTGTGGTGTGGGGATGGAGCAGACTCCCTGGCTAGGGCAGGGCTGGAAGTAGTTCCAACGTGTCCCAGTTTGGGGGCAACGGAATTGGTTGGCAGAGGAGCAGAGAGGCTCCAGGGGGACGTTCCGCGTTCAGGGACTAAATGTGTGTCCCACTGACGGTGGAGCATCTTCCTGAGCACCAGAGGAACCCATTTTTGTTGACAGCCTCCTGTGGCGGGGCTGCGAACACATCCTCTCATCCGCCCGCCCGGTGACCTTGTGCACACATGACACCGCCTCGTTGAATGAAGAAACTGAGTCTCAGCCATGGGCAGGTGAGCAAATTGCCGCTGAGCTGGGTGACATACAGGAATTTACCTCGGAGGTGATTCGTGTCGGCGATGCAGTTGTTTGACCCCTGACATCCATTCTCCTTTCCCGCTCGCAGGGTGCTGGTTTTGTTCAGGCGTGTAGCCAGGGGCCCGCACTCGGACCCTGCTGCAAATCCCGGGCAGTGCCCTTGCTAGTGATGGGGTGGGGAGGGGATGTGCGGCATCGCAGAAGGGTGCAGGAAGGGCGCCGGAGGGCCATCTGCCCCGAACCTGGCCCGATCCCTTTCCAACCGCTGCGCTCTCACACGCTGGACAGGCTTGGAAAAGAACTGAACAAAGACAAGTGGATGGGCCACCTCCGGCAGGGTTGTGGTGGACGCTCAGCACTAATTGGGCCACCCAGCCCTCTGCTGCTCAGGGAATTTTCTATCCTGTGAGAGGGTAGTAGGAAATGCCAGATGCTTTCTGTCCCAGCCTCCCTTGCAACTGGACGCAACCACATAACGTAGGCTGCGACTTGGAAAGCAGGATTCAAGGGGTAGGGAGCTGGCTTGCCGGCCCATCCCGGAGAGACTGCGTTTTCCCTCCAGGCCTAGACTGCGGAGGTCCAGTGTGCAGAGCAGGCCACCCACCCTGCTGGAACCCTGTGAGCCTCTGAAACCATCTGTGGCCCATTCAGGTCAGAAACACTCGAGAAGGGGTCTGGGCATCTGACTTTAAAAAATCATAGCTGTTGTAGTTTACCGAAAAATTGTGAAGATAGTGCAGAGAGATCCGCTCCCCTTGTTATTCGTGGTTCCTACCGGTGTGGTGGCTGTGCTAGAATTCATTCTTCATCTCAACCCAGTGTTGCTGCAGCGTTAGCTGGAGTCTCCGCTTTATTCCTATGACCCAGTGTTTGCCTTCTGTCCTGTTTCTGCTTCAGGATCCTCCCAGAATCCCATAGACATTTAGTTGTCCGTGACCTTAGCTTCCTCCGGGCTGTGATGGCTTCTCTGACGTACCTTGTCTTTGATGACCATGAGTTTTGAGGGGTGCTGGTCCAGTGATTTGTAGGTTGTCCCTCAGTGTGGGTTTGTCTGCTGGTTTTGTTACGGTGGGAGTGGGGGGGTGGTTTTTGGAAGGAAGACCATAGAGCTGGAGTCCCCTTCTCATCACATCATGTCATCACGGTGCCTCCTGCCAACATGTCCTTTCACTGTTGACGTTCACCTCAGTCAGCTGACTGAGTTTGTACGGCCAGGCTTCTCCCCTGTACGGTGTCTCCACCCCGCCCCTTAGGTCCTTTACTCTGAAGAAAATAGACCAAAGGGAGACTGGTGCATAGGGGACTTGCCCATGGCAGCAGGGATGGAAGGGCTTGCGCCTTCGGAACCTGTTACTTAGCCAGCCCGAGGAGAGCAGTAGTAGGGTGCTCTGGGCTTTACAAGGATTTTGATGTAGACAAGATGCCCTTCATTTAGCAGCTGTCAAGATACTTGTTGGAAAGTGGATCTCAGTAATCATTTCAAAAGCCAAACACATGTGCTGCGCTGTCACTGAAATCCCTTCCATGACTTTCCTGTTGCTCTCAGGATAAGTAACAGAATCCTGTGTGTGGTCAGTAAAGTTACGGGCGCTCTGGCCCCATCAGCCACCCGAGCCCTATCTCTTTCCATGTTCCCCCTTGCAGATCAGCCTCCAGGAACTTTCTGCGGCCTGTCTCACCCTCTTCTATCTGCCCCCAGGGCCTTTGCACATGCCATCTTCTCTGCTTAGAATCTGCTTTCTCCTCCCAGTTAATTCCTTCCTTTACATCCCATCTTGACTACCATTCCTTTGGAAAGCCTTTCCTCGCCAGGCTGTGGCTCAGGAGCTCAGGCAGGGCTCAGCTGCCTGGTTGCTCCATGTGGCCTGGGCCAGGGGCCTTCAGTGGGAAGTAGCTGGCTGTTGGCTGGTCTGGAGGGCCCAAGGTAGCTGCATTCAGTCACCTACTTCAGTGGTGAAGCTATGGGAAGGCCAGCTCTGCTGGGCCCTCTCCACTTCTCCAGGGACTCAGAGCCTCTTCACATGGTCTCTCCAGGAAGGCAGATAGACTTATTAGCTGGTGGCTCAAGAACACCCAGAGAACCAGGAAGAGGAAACTGCTGCTCTTGTGGCCCAGACCTGGAAGCAGACAGTGTCGCTGCCTCCTAGTCTACCTGCCAAAGCAGGAACAGCACCCACGGCATTGAAGGAGAGGCTAGAGGTCCCAGCTCTTAATGGGGTGGGTGACCAAGAGCTTGCGATCATCTCCAATCTGCCGCAGCTGGCCTTGGGCACGCACTGGCGGGAGCTTGTTGTTTCACGTCGCGCTGCTCTTGCACTATAGCAAGACGTGGACGGTGAAAAGTTTGCCTTTTAAGTTTGGGTAGGTTCCTGGCTCCCTGCTCTTCCACAAACTGGTCTGGGGCTAGTTTCCTGAATCCCACAGAAGCTGCTGCTCCTCCAGGACAGTTATTTGGAATCTTGAGAATTCTCTTTCTGCTAATTACGGTCTCTTACAGCGAGGGCTCATTTCCAAGGCTGGGTCCTTGTGTGTTTTCTAAATCTGCAGCTATAAGCATTTTATCTCAGATGGGTTCTGTTAGCTGTCAAATGATGGCGTTTTCAGAACTACAGTTGGTTTATTCATTTATCCTCCTACCTGCCCATCTCGCCACCCACCCAGCGTTCATGATTGTGTATGTCCATCGTCCATGCACTCATCTTCTGTTCCTGTATCTAGCCCCATACCGCTCTGCCCAGTCATCATCCTTCCATCTAGCCAAGTCAAGAAAGATTCCACACTCTGGACACAGGGTCAGAGGAGTCATCCTGCCCTAAAGGAGCCCCCCGCCGCCCCCAGTCTTGGTGCCTGTACCATTCTAGGCAGCTTCTCTCTGGAGCTTCTGGGATGTCAGGACTTGGGCTGCTCTCTCCCGGGCGTCGGCCTGGCTGCCTGGGGCTGGGCGTGTGTGATGCCTCGAGGTTGGACCATCACATTTGCATTTTCACCCTTTTGATTTCAGTTTTGCAGAGGAAACTTTTCTGGAAGTCTGAAAAAAAAAAAAAAAACTGAAGAAAAAACACAGGAAATCGAGTCTTGTGTTAATTTTGAACCAAGTTTTAATTTTTCTTTATTTTTAAACCCTGAGCCTAGAGTGTGAAGACATTTCCTCAGCCCTGGGGGTGGGGTGGGGTGGGGTGGGTGGGGAGGGCACGGGGCCCCTGAAGCCTGCCAAGAGAACGGCATGCACATGAGGAGCAGCTCTGCGTGGGCCCCCTCACCACCTGACAGCCATGTGGCAAGGCTGGGCACAAGGCGAGCCCGCTGCTGGAGCACCATCGGGCACGACTGTAAGGGGGCATGGATGGGCTGGCAGTAGGTGTCCCGGCAAGAATCCTGGCTCTGCCACCTGCCAGCTGTGCAACCGTGGGCAAGGGCTGGGCTTCCTCATCTGTGTACTAAGGGTGCTGCTGCTGCTGGCACCCACCTCAAGGCTCTTCTGAGGGTCCGAGCAGCGAACCCACATGCAAGCTGCTCCCGGGATCAGGGAGTCCTGGCACTTCTGGTCTTGGCAGGCAAGCAGACATGGGTGCCAGAGAGCCGTCAGGAAAGAGATGCAGGGGTCCAGCTGGCGCTGAAGGGGTACCCATGAGGAGTACCTGTTGTGACTGTCGCGAGGGTACAAGCACACAACCTTAAGTTCAAGAGAAACCCTGCTTTGTGGTGTGCAAACTTCAGGCGTGTTGATGGTGGTGTCATGCGAGTCACGTGGTAACAAGTACCTTCAACAACGATGACCCCGGATAAAGCCCTGAATCTGGGGATGGCCCTTATCTGAAAGCAATACCTGGACAGAGCCCCGCACACAGCAGGGCAGAGCCCCGGCTGGGAGGAGGGCACAGGCATGCAGGAGCCCCGCGCTAGGACCACGCTCAACACATCTGAGGTCAGCAAAGAGCCCTGTGTGGCTTCAGTGGGGTGGGGGTCGGGAGACGAGTTGAAGAAGCCAGGGACGAGATCACATTGGCCACGTGGTGATGTCACTCTTGGACATCGTCCGAAGAGAGCAGTTGAGCAGACGCCCAAGTCCACACGCACAGGCGACTGCAGCTGGATCTCGGAGGCTCAGAAGCTTCCAAACCGCCGAAGTGGCCGCCCACACAGGGTTAGTTTATAGAGCGCGGCGCCCTGTCCCGGGGTGTGCTCCGCGTGCTCCAGAGGACAGTTGGGAAGCGGGCATGACATAACAAGTTAAAAAAATTCACAGGTCAAAATATGGTCTGACATTGGTGTGAGGACCGAGAGCTGTGGGTTAAGGGTGGGGAGTGTGGGAGAGCAGTTCTTGCTTTCCGTTTCCAAATTGTATAGCACGCGGTTGCTGTATTATTTTTACAATTTAAAAATATTTCCAGGGATAACGTGTGTTCAGACCAAACTGGTGGCAGAGTGTGGGGTGGAGCGACAAGGTCGGTTTCCCTTCCTCACAGTACCATCCTCAGCCCACCCCTGGTGATGTTGGGGCTTTGTCACCGCCATCAGAGGGCTGCACGGGTGCTTAGGAGTGGGGGGATCCTGCCGAGCGCCGCCTGCCTAGAGCATGATGAGACACCTAGGACGGATGGGGGGGTAGATTCTTACCCCCACATACCTCTCTGGCTTCTGTCTGAAATCCGCCATGTGAGACTCAGTTGAGTGGCGGGGGCGCGTGCGGGGCTCCTCATGACCCGTCATGAGGTGACTCTCCTCCCTGGTGCTTGTGTTGAGTCCCACCTGAGACCAGGACGGCCTGGCTTGCTGCCCTTGCCCGGAGGAGTTGGGCGCCTCCCAGCCGCCATCCTGCGTCACAGGCCTATCAGAGCCTGCCCTTTGCAGGGCCAGTGCCGGGCCTTCACCTCAGAGCAGGAGGCCCGAGGGAACCCCAGAGCCTCGCCGCTGGCCTGGCCTCTCAGCCCCTCGCCCCTCTCCCTGAGCACTCCGTTTCTGGTCCCAGCTGCTGCCGCTCTCTGGGCTTAAAGCATCCTGCCTGCCCACCTCTGCGTGACTAAGCCTGACTCTCGACTCAGGTGTCATCTCCGCCGAGCAGCCCTCCCTGATCTCGCCACATTCCTGGTCTGGATCAGGTGTGTCCTGGTTCTTCCCGCCCACCTCAGCGCCCATCACCCGTAGGGGTGAATCTCTCCTGCCTTTATCCCACTCACACCCCTCGGCACACAAGTGGGAGCGGAAGGAGCTCCTGTGGGCCCGGGAACAGATGCAGCGCTGCTCAGAAAGCCAGGTGTCCAGGGCTGGGTTGGTGTCACCAGCCCAGGCTTGGCAGGTCGATGGTGGCCGTTCAGTAAGGCAGGGGGATCCCTCGTAGCCACCACAGATGAGCCTGGCTGGTTCTACCCCCTTTTCCCTCCCTATCATGGGGTGCAACACCCAGCAGCAGGGAAGAGACCGGGCATTTTTGAAGTGCGCCCCCAGAACAGGTAACGTCTGATCATGCACTGGCTCTACCAGGTCCCCTGTGGAGCCCGCATGGGCCTGTGCGCTGGCCCCCACCCAGGTCCACAGAAAAGACTGCGTTTCCTCCTTCAGTCGTCACGCGTAGGCGCCCTCCTGACAAGCATCTTGGCTCCTCTCCCCGCAATGGAAATAGCGTATAAGTTATGTTTCATTGTTTAGAAAAGTTCCTGTTGTGAAAATAGAACACATGGGAAGAAACAGAGGCTAATCGGAAATTGGACTGGTCCCGACACCCACCCTCAGAAGGGCTTGGGAACCTGAAGAGAACTTCGGCAGGGGTTCTCAGCCGTGCTGTCTGATGGCCTGGGCGCTTTGGGAGCACAGGCGTCTGGGCCCTGCGCTGGGCCCGAGGGCTGAGCTCAGGCTGCGGAGTTCAGCTGCTGAGCCTGTGGGCCTGGCTTCTCACCCCAGCTGTGCTGCGCGGCCAAGCGGAGGCGGTGGTGGTCAGGTAACTAGCATCTCCACCTTCCAGTAAACACTTCTGACTCCTGCTGGACATGTCACAGGGCTGGAAGCGAGGCTTTAGGACAGGAGTCTGCAAGAGGACGGGGCGATGGGAGGGAGAGTCTGCGATACGGCACAAGCCTGTCTAGTGTCCCTGACAAGGACTCTGTGTGGCGGGGAGGCCTGGGTCCAAGTCCCGGTACACCACCTCTCCCTGCAGGCCCCGGGGGCCTCCCTGTCCTATTCCACACAGAGGCAGAGGCACATGGGCCCTCAGGCTTGTCTCTGTGGCTCCTTCCGGCCCGAGATTCTGCCTGCATGAGGACTGTGCCCATCCCTGCAGTGTCGGGGCAGCGCGCGTCGGCTCAGGGTTGGCGGGAGCCACGCCCCTTGGGAGATGCGGCTCTTTCAGCCTCTCCTTCCAGAGCCGACCTCTCACCCAAAATGTTACCGGGTGTCGGCTCCAAAGCTTCTACTCCCAAGCGCTCCTCAGGTGGACCCAGGGTGAAAACCCTCAGAGCAGCAAGGACTTCTAGCCGCGCTGTCTCCAAAATTAAAATGAAAGGCTTCAAGAGCCTGCGACTGGGTTTCCGTGTCTTAACGGTTTCTTATTTTTATCTCCCTGTGTGTTCCCAGCTGGCCTCCGCGCCACACGCAGCAGGGCCGATTAAATGAACAGAAACTGGCTGGGAAAGGGCGTGGCGAGGTGTGGGGCTGAAGCCCATCTGCCAGGGGCTGGGAATGGGGTGGGGAGGGAGTGGCTCTTGCCCTCTGCTTTGCACGTGGTTTCCGCATCTGCTCGGGCTGCAGGGATGGCATGGGCCGTGCGCCGCGGAGAGGGGAGCGTGGAAGTAGGTAGCCCGAGGTGGCCTTCGGAGGCTGAAGACAGAGAAGGGTGTCCCCCGCCTCCACGCAGGGCGCCAGGGATGGGCTCGTGTGGGCGAAGGCAGGCCTCAGCCATCTGAGCCTCAGTTTCTTCGTCTGTGTGATGCGAGTGATGCGAGAATGCAGTGTGGTAGGCGGTCGTCTCCCGAAGCGGCCCACACCCTAGTTCCCAGATCCCGCAGCCGTGTCGGGGTGCCTGGCGGAAGATGGCAGTAAGCTTGCCAGTCCACAGCCTTGGGGTGGAAAAATTATCCCGGGGTGTCTGGGCGTGTCCAGTGTGATCCTAGGGGCCTTGAAAGGGGAAGAAGGGGCAGGTGACGTGATCTGAGAAGGCCTCAGCCTGCTGGTGCTGCCCTCGAAGATGCAGCATGAGCCCAGGAATGTGGTGCCTCTAGAACCCGGGACATTGAGAGGAGGGGCACAATTTTCGCCTCTTGGAACCCACGCCCAACTGCTTTGAGAGGTGCCGGCGCTCGTGGTGGTCTCAGCCCCAGGTTGTGCTGCTTTGTCACCCGCAGCTCACCCGGCAGGCCTGTGGGCGGCACGTCGGGCTGCCTGCGCGGGACTAGTGAGCACTCGTGGTCCTCATCCCCTGGCAGAGGGAGCCGGGGTTCTGTCCGCCTGCCTCCCTGCCTCGCCCTGGAGCCGGGTCCCCAGTTCAGCACCAGATCTGGAACAGCCGCCCTCAGCTCTGGCATCCTAGCCTTGGGGGGGACCTGCGCATCAGCGTTTTTTAAAGCTCCTGGAAGCTGGGCGTCAGGGCTGAGAAGTTAACTTCTGTCTGGAGAGAATGCCGGCCTCAGCAGTACACGGCCCCCTGCTCCTTCATGGCGTGACCCCGGGGGCACGCCTCACCGCACCTGTGGGTGCCGCGCCCTTCAGTGTGAGTCCTCCTGTGCTCCCGGAGCCGCTCTCTCAGATGAGAAAACAGAGGTCCCGGAGCGTGCAGAGGCTTCCCCGAGGCTGCTCAGTGAGGAGGGTGCCGCCACATTTGGAATTGTAGTTGGGGGATGATCCGGTGTTCCCCTGGAGCTGGAAGGGCCTCCAGGCCGGCCACCCCGGCAGCCCCCCCCCCAGCGCCTGGCGGTGGGCTGCTGCGGGGGAGTCTGCTTCTTTTAGGGTTTGGAGACACCGGGTTTAAGTTGGAACTTGGAGGGGACGCCCCTTTCTGTCTCTCACTGTGTGTCACGATAAGTCCTCTCAACGTGGGCTTTAGGTTTGGACTTTAAGCGACAAACAGGATCTCAGGTTTCTACCGAGTGCCGGGTGGACGCGTTCTCACCAGCGTTACCAGGAACCCCGCTGCAGTCCTCGTCGTGCCTTTCTCTGAGGAGTCTCCCTGTCGTGAATGTCTACCAGTAAATTGCATGTATTTTTAGACAGATATTTCGTTTATAAAGGGTGGCGATGGAGCTAGTTGAGAGGTTCGGGGCGGGGGACCTCCAGCCAGGAATGTGGTGGAACAATCTCAGGGTTTATTCAGGTTGTGTTGAACGCTGGCTCTTCCCCAACCCCCAAACCTGGGGCAAGAGGAAGGGCAAGCCTGCTGAGGGATTGGCCTTTGGGGGTGATTTGGGAGGGCCTCAGGGAGTCGGGTTCACTCTCTGGGATGCTTTTAGGAGGGGGTGCCATGAGGAGGGGGCTGTTGCTGACAGGACCTCACTCAGTCCCACCTTCATGCGGGAGCTGCTGAGGTTGCAGCAGTAATGGGTGAAGATGGGTAGCCCTCCTGAAGATGGACACAGTGACAGCTGCTCTGTGGTCTTGGGGTGGCCGTGGGTGAGGCTGGCGGTTTACCTGCAAGACGGTGTGACCCGGCTGATCCAGCACAGTGCTCGGCGAGGGACCTTTTGCTTCCTCAAGGCTAGTAAGAGTGACCCCTTTCAACATGCTCTCTAGTTTCTGCTTGTCAGCTTGGCCTTCCCCTCGGCCGGTATGATACTGATTCCCCTCGGCCGGTATGATACTTGGCCCGTATGATACTGATTCTCGGGAGTAGGGGGTGCAGGGCATCCTGGACCCCTGGCTTTGGGAACTGCTGGCTTCTCTGCTGCAGGCCATCTCCACTTTTCCCATGCTCCCCTGTCTCGTGAGGTGCCCAGAGAGAGCTGCAGCACTTCCAGAACTTGTTTGACTACCAAACTTTGGGATTTGGCTGGGAATTGCTTATTTTTTGGGGGGTGGACAGTGTCCTATGGGACAAAGTTTATAACATGCTAAAATAAGGGGTGTGCATTGGGTAGGACGTGGACTCCAGGTGAACCAGGGAGGCCTCACCAGGAGTCCCCGGGGCAAAGACTCCATATGCTTGTGTCTGCTGTTGCACAGAAGCTGCCGATGAACTCAGGACAAGTAAGCAAGAGAACGAGGCACTTGTTGGGGAGGCTAGAGCTGGAAATGTTAGTCCTCCGCCAGCCCTGCCTGGTTTGGTCCCCCCTCCCTAACCCTTGTAGCTCTCCTCTCTACCCGCACAGGTGTGCCTCAGCCAGTCTGACTATTGTCGGGGCCCTTGCTCCACACCCTTTCCACATGCGGGCCCCTTGTCAGGACTCTCCTCAGCACCTTGTCACTGTAGCGCCCCTTGAGGGAAGACTGTTCCCACTTCTTGGAAGATAATGTCCCTAGCTACATGCTCTTATGACACTTGCCTGGCTTCTTTCTCACACCTTCCACACTGTGCTTTGCACTGATTCCCGTCAGCTTTGGTTAGGTCTGTTTCCACCCCTCAACATAGGACTGTGTCTATTAGGCTCTCAGGTGCAGCCACAGCTCCTGGTACCAGCTGTGGCACCTAGTAGGTGCTCATAAGTGGTACTAAGGGAGTTCACACATGTAAAGCCTCTGCAGAATAGTTTATACTTGAAGGGGCCCCTAAGACGCAAAAGCTTTGGAAACCACAGGTCAAAAGGAAGCATGAAGGATTAACAGTTAAAAAAAGAAAGCATTGACGAGAGGTGAGGAGCTATGCCAGCTTGGGGGTGGGTGGGTAATGACATCCAGAACTGAAGGGGTGGAGGTGCACTACTCTGATAGGCTAGAGGCCACTGGACCGTACCCCCTAGATGAGACCATCGTGTACTCGTGCGAGTGTGTCTCAAAGAAGCACTTGCACGCATGGGTGGGTGTGGGCAGAGCAGGAGTGCCGGTCGTGCGAAGCTGTCTTCCAGTAAGCAGTTTTGTAAGTGGACATCTCAGATCCCTCTCTCTCAGCGACCCGGAATGCGGGACCCCTTTCGTGTTTTTGACTGCCACTCTGTCACGCGTGTTCTCCCTCAGTGCAGTCCTGTTAACTTACCGGAAAGCCGAGGCCCATGGAAGGTCTTGCTGCCTCGCTTACCCAGGGAGAAAGGTGAGGAGTCAGGCCCCGAACTGGCCTGTCTGACCTAAAAGTCCCTGTGGACTCTGCTATCCCATGGGCAGATGCAAGCGCCCGATTCAGGCTTGCATGAGGGTTATGGGCTGTGGGCCCAGAGGCCAGCCATGCAAAAACCTAGGGTGGCATTTCTTTCCAAGGGGTCTAATTTGGTCCGGCACATGTCTTGCCCACAGCACCTGCGCTGCCTTTTGACTGGAGGGGCCACAGAAACCTCAGCCGCTCATGTTGCAACAGCGTGGCCCTGCCACACGGCCAAGCAGGCAGCTGTGGAGGAAGATGCAGCCCCTGGGCCAGCATGGAGTTGGCTGAGGCCCTGGGGCAGCCAGACCCTTCTGCCCGTGCTCTCCTGGATTCCACACCCGCCTCCCCCCTCCCCACCCCCCGCACCCCTCTTTGGTGGTGAGGTGAGATCCTGAAACCATACCCTCCCGGACCAGTTCCCCTTCAATCGCCAGTGAAAGCGGGACTTCCACTACTGATTCCTTTTTGGGAGTAACTTGTTCCCTACATGTAGGACGGGGATCGGGAAGTTGCTGCGCGTCTTCACTTTTTGACTTCACCTTTTCACTTTTCTTATCAGAAAGGTGGATGACTAATTTGGTGAGCCGGCACCTCGCCCGGTGGAACTACCTTGGCTGGTCAGGGCCCCCGAAACTGCACTCGTCTCCAGGGTGTGTGTCAAGGTGGGAACCTGAGATGAAACGAAATTCAGAAAGAGAAGAGCTGAAATAGAAAGGAGAAGATCAGACCCCAGGCTGGCGTCAGTCACAGGACCCTGAAGCTGATACTGCACGTCCTGGGGTCTCTGCCCAGACGGGACCTTCTGCCAGCAGGGCCACCCCCCCACCTCACAGGGCAGCGCTGCTGGCATCCACCCGGTTTCTGAGCCGCAGACCTGCTGCCACAGGGGCCCTTGCCTGACCAGGAAATCACTTCTCCTCACTCAGCCTTAGTTTCCCAACCTGTGAGAAGGGGCAGCCACATCACCCACCCCTCCGGGCTGTGGCGTGTCGAGTCTGTCCGCCCATGCATGGGTGCTGCTGGCTGCAACGGCGGCTGTGCTTCTCTGAATCTGCTTACTCTGTCCAACGATATGGACCGCCGTTTAGGGGCCGCCCGATCGTGCTCAAAACATGCCCCTGAAGACTGCCTCCTCTTCTCAGACAGCATGAGGAAAATGAGGTTGTTAGGGACAAGCGGCCTGCCGGCGAGCATCAGGATAGTGGCCCTTAAAGAATGCAAGTCCACGCGAGGCCCAGGGCAGGGGGCACGCACGCAACAGCCTCACCGCCCTGCTGGTGTGTCTGCAGCTGATCCCAGATCCCTCCAGGGCTGGTGATCCTGGGCCCCAACACCCCCTGCAGTGCTGAGTACATGCGGAGGATGAAACACTCAGTCTCCCTGGGGGACCAGCAGATATGTCCCCCTGGGGCCTTGCAGGAGGGATAGGTTTGGACCAGGAAGGGGAGAGGAGGGAGGCGATAGGACGTGTGGATAAGGCCTGGCTGGAAGCGAGAGCCAGGTGCTGCCGAAGCCATCGATGTTATGTGGAGGCTGGGAGTTGGGCACTAGCCTTGTACAAGAACATTCTCGTGGCTCTTGTGAGGATGATGGAGCAAAGCAGACAACCCCGAGGCCTGGAGACCACATAGGCGGCTGACATGGACAGCACAGCTCATGCTGTGGCTGGTGTGGGGTGGGGGCTTGGCCTGGTCACGTCTGTGTGTTTGAATTAAGTCAATTAGAAGGGCGGTTGAGTGTTTGCAGGGAGAGTGTTACCTGCCATGCAGTCACTCAGGCAGGGGTAATGGTGGCCTGGAGGGCCAGGTGGCAGGTAACACCCCGGGTCCCTGGCTGTCCTCGATAGACATTCAGGAGCTGGGAGGGCCGCGGGCTCAGAGGACGACAGTGATGTGAGGAAATTGACTTAGAACATTCTGGGCTTGAGGTGACCGTGGGCCACCTTGGTAGAGAGGTCAAGGGGCTGTCCCTTAGTTCTGGACTCTGCCACATTGCTGCTGAGAAGGCGGATTTGGAAGGCAGCAGTGTGGTGCGGGCTGCGTCCCAGGGTAGATGGCAGCGGAAGCGACGCCGTAAATATAGGCAGCTAGGAAGGAAGCACGGGAACACGGACTACGCCTCCAGACACCCGGGGGTGCGGGGCACGCATTGTGCTTACATCACTTGCTGAGCAGTCAGGTGCCGGAGGCCTGTGACCATTGCAGGTGTCAGGATTCCCGGATGGTGGCCGCCTCTGGCGCTGATCGGAGGCTGGCCCGGGGGTTTTTCCCGGAGGCTCATCCGTGCCTCCAAACATGCCCAAACAGGGCCATGTGCATGGGTTCTGGGGGTTAGCTTGGCGGCACCAGGCGAGTCCTGGATGGAAGAACAGGGCTCTGGCTTTTAAGTGCAGATCGTAGGCGCCGTTGGGCCTTCCGAGTCTGGGGTGTCTCAGGTACAACAATGAAGCTTCCACGTTGGAAGCCAGAACGTGCACGGCCCAGGCAGTGCTCGCCTGCGTGGGGCAGCCGGAAACAAGCTCACCTCGGGGCACCTCGGGGCTTCTCAGCTGTCCGCCCTGCGCCTGACAGGGGAAGAAGCAAAGAAGCAGATGAGCTACGCTGCCCAGGCATTTGGGGACAGACTCTGGGAACAGAAATGCCTCCGTGGGTGGGCTCGCGCTGGTCCCGGGGTCTGCTTGACTGCATCCTGCGGGGTTGTGTGACCCGGAGTGAGTCCAGGCCTGGGTTCCAGCCTAGGCCCTGGTACTGCTTTGCTGTGTGGCCTTGGGCGTCTTCCTCCCGGTGCGCCCGGGGCTCGGCATCCTCTTCTGTAGGCCCAGCTGGTGGAGCAGGCTGAGCCCAGAGCTCGCTGTGGTGCAGGGCCCGGCCCGGCATGGACAGTTCTCACCTTTCCATCTTGCCGGCACTAGCAGCCATGTGCAGCCTTAGTGGGTGCTGACTGGTTGCTGGGGTTTGTTTTACTGAATTGTCCACCTGGCCCTCAGGACCTGAGGGCTGGATTCCCTTCCAGGCCTGGCTCAGCTGCTTCTCTCAGTGACCATGGTGTGCGGCTGGGCTATCCTAAACTGCGTGTTCTTGTGCGCGCGCGTGTGTCCTCAGGAGAATCTGTTTCTCCTGGACTGTGGTGATGAAAGAGGATGGTGAGTGCAGAGGTCCCAGCTCAGCACCGGGTCTCTAGACACTGGTCAGTGGGAGTGACCGCTTGTGCTCCTGCGATGGGTGTTGAAAGGTATTGAAGAGCGTGATGGGTGGTGCCTCACCTGCCGCTTGGTTTCAGTCAGCAGTGGCTGGGGGTGGCGACAGACCCCCCCTCAGCCCGGGACTCTCTCTGCCCACCAGGAGAAGGGAATGGACTCTCCTGGCAGTAGCTGGCCCGGCTCTTACCAGCACCAGGCCCTTCCGTGGACAGGGGCGGAATGTGGGCCCTCGCTCGCTCTCATTCCAGGCCGCACAGACGGGAAGGAGGCATTTCACGGGGACCTGCAGAGGGGAGCAGGGGTGCTCCCAAGACGCGCCCATGTTACGAGGGTTCACGTGTACCGTGGCAGGTGTCTTCCAACCACCGTGGGGTGAGCTTCACCCCCGTTTTACCGCTGAGGACACCAGGCTCACAGAGGCGAATGGTTCCATGGTCAGTGGTGGAGGGGGTTTGGCCTCATTGGCCGTCTGAGTCAGGGCCAGTCCTGCTGCCAGTAGCTGAGGTGCGCAGCGTGGAACAGCACCTCACTCACGTTCTGAGGAGTGCTGGACCTGGGCTGGGCAGGGCCCATTGCCAGCAGAGGTCTTGATAAAACTCTTGCTCCTGGGCCTTGTCCCCACTGTTCCAAGTCTGTAGGGTACAGCAGACAGCGCCTGGGGATCTGCATTTTCACACTCAGCAGGTGATTGTGATGCAGGCAGTGGTGAAACCACTACCCTGCCAGAAGCAACCCCTACACCCATCTTCCCTTCCTGACCATACAGGGAAGCCACCTGACACCGAGTGGGCCCGCAGCTGGGTGAGCCGCAGGCGTTTCCCCTCAGCCAGTACAAGGAAGCCCCCCTCACAGGTGCTCCTTAGAGTCAGCCCTGTGGATGCTCTCATCTGAGTGACCACTGGAAATCATGCAAGGCTCCGCTTTTTTGAATGTTGATTTTTTTGAGAGAGGGACTTTTTTTTTTAGAGCAGTTTTAGGTTCACAGCAAGGTTGAGTGGGAAGGACAGAGTTCCTGTGCGTCCTCCAGCCTCCTTACCGTGTCCGCAGCTGTCATGCTCCCCACAGAGTCGTACCGCTGTTATAATTACTATGAACCCGTGCATCCCTGGGCTGTGTGGCGCTGGCACTTGGTGTTGGACCTCTTGTGTCCCAGTCAGACCTGTGATGCCATGTGTCACGGTAGGTTCCAGTGCTGTCATGTCCCTGCGTGCCGCCTCTTTACCCTCCCTCTCTTCTTTACATTGGGAAATCCAGTTGTAGGCAACTGCCTCAAGCACAGGATAAACATTGCAGCCTTCCTAGAACATTCATTTTAATAAAAGCTTAGGGGGATGAAGTCATTAAGAATATTCTATTAAAATAAAAAGTGCTTCGTGTTGCAAGAAACAGGTTGCAAAAACCAGGAATTTTAAAGAACGCTGTTTCAAAGAAATTGTTGCCTGTGTGTATACAGGTAGAAGTTTAACAACCAGATCTCCGGAAAGAAAATAATGTCTGTTAATTTCTGTGGTATAAACACTCCTTCTGTGGCCAGTCGACGCTACCAGTGTGATGTCGTTGCTGGGGGGTCGGGAAGAGGTGTGTGTGGGAAGCGCGCGTGGGCTGGTGGTGTCTGGCCCGGAGGACCTCTGAGGCAGTGGATTTCTCTTTCTCTGTAGAATATAAGAAGCCTGGATCCACCGATGCTGGAGATGTGGGAAAATCGGTAATGACCTCTCGGGGAATTAGTTGTGCCTGACCTTCAGGCTAGTGAATACTTTCCCCACACAGGGAGTCCTAACTCCCCAATAGTGTCCTGATGATGCCGTGTCCCTAAACCACACAGACCATTCCGCTCCACGTTCAGCTGTTAAACCCCTCTGTCCCCCATCCACTCACCTGTCACTTACCAGGGACTAATTAATAAAATGTTGTTGAAGCACCGGCTTATGCCAGACGTTCTTTCCAGCATGGGTGGGGGTGGTGAGTGAGACCCGATCCTCCTCAGCACGGCCGTGCTCTTGCCTTGAGGGGTGATGAAAAGCAGCACCCGGTCGGTCTTCATGGACTTTACTGTATGCCTTACTTTGGCTCTTTCTTGACCACCTGTGGGACACCTTCTTGGCAGCCTGCCCGGCTCAGCACCTGCAGGGATAGGCGTGCTGTGGGTGTCCATGGGCCCAGTGGGTGCTGAGTCCCAGAGGGTGGGTCCTGGCTGTTGCTCCTACCTTCAACTGTGACCTTCCTTATTTCATCAGAAATACCTCACAATTCCAAGATGACTGCCAAGGGCAAAATCTGGTCATTTACAAAGAGCTGACCTGTGTGCTGAGGGACTGAGCACTCTGGTGAAAGGTTCGGGTTCTGTCTCTACCACGCACTCACCGAGCCGGCTCGTGGAAGGCCACCTCCTCTCGCTGAGCTGCAGTTTCGCAGCCTGTAACAGTGGTTTATACAAGGGCTTCCTTCCCAGGGGTTGCCATGAAGATTAGAACCATCTCTTGAAAGTGCCTACTCTTTGGGCCACACAGTGACTATGAAAAACACGATTCAGGCAGCAGACACTGATTCTGGCAGGTGGCCATGGAAAGGGGCCTTAGCGGTGCTGCAGCCCGTAGCTTTCACGTGGAGAAGCTGGGAGCAGAAAGGCGAGCAGCGAGTTGTTCTTACCTTTTGAAGCGCAGCCCCAGGCTGCCAGCCTCTGTAGGCGGCTGTGCTGGGGAGAGGGGGATTTAGAGGCCAGGGCAGGGTGGTGCCGGGAATTGTCTCAATTCCTGCCTCAGAAGGTGCCTTTACGCCAGAGCAGCTTTTCTTTCTTTCTTTTTTTTAAGGAGAAGCAGAAATCCACAAAATTACATTGCAGGCTGCACAATGCAGTGAATTTTTACTCATAACCCAGCACATTTGCTGATGCTTCCTAGGTGCCAGGGAGTGAGTGCTTTGTGCATTTTAAGTCCTGCCAAAAGCCCAGCCAGGGAGCTGCTGTAAAACTTGCATTTTGTAGTCACTTGCTCTGTGCTCTGGGGGGGGGGGGGGTTGGTTGGGCTGAGTCACAGCCCAGCAAGAGGTCTTGGAGCCTGTGCTTGTCCCCTTAGGCGTCACTGCACATGGTGGGAGATTGTCCCGAGGGCCCTGAAGGCCAAGAATTTCTTTGGAAGAGGGAGGGGAGGGATTTGACGGAGATGAGGCCAGGCGACCATGGGGCCGTGACAGGAGTGATGAGCCGGGGCCAGGAGACCGGAAGAGGTGAGGACACGGCTTTTCCTCCTGGAGCCCCCATCAGGAGCATGGCCCTCCATCTGGGCCCGTGAAACACACTCACGCTTCTGGCTTCTGAACCGCGAGAGGATTAACGGCCCAGTTTGTGGTCATTTATTATAGCAGCCGCAGGAGTGGACTGGCAGCAGGAGCAGCGATGCCCGCATTGTAGGATGCAGAAACCGCTTTCTGAGAGGTGCTTTCAGTGACGGTCGCGTGGTCTGCTTGGCGCGCCTTCTCAGGTCTAGGCTTAGGTTTTACATCTCCTGTTCCCTGGAGAACCGGACTGTGTCCTGGTAGCCATGGGGCGGGGGGCACACCGTCTTCACTTACTCCCGGGGTGGGGCGGGGGACGGAGAACTGATCTTTGAGTAAAACCCCTTTGACCACAGAGGAATTGCTTGTCCGCCGATTCCTTCACAGCTTGGTGCATGTTAGTGGGGAACAGGAGAGAGACGGAGGTTCTGCACCTGCTAGTTGTTAGGAGGGGGAGGAGGGGGCCGCGGAGGGAGCGCAGGAAGATTCTCGGACACTCGTCTTAACCGCCGTGCCGTGTCGCTCACAGTCACGGAGCTAACCTGCTCCAAATAAGTAGAAATCGATCGATGATTGGGTTTATCTGTTCACAGCGTGCCACAGCTAAAGCCCAGGCTAAGCATTAGGAACGTAGTGAGGGCTCAAGAAACGTGACGGCTGTGCTGCTGAGATGAGCTGCTGAGATCGAGTGACACTGCAATAACTAGTCCCAGAGGCTTAACACGGTTGGGTTTGTTCGTTGCTCTTGTCACCTGTCCCGGGAATGGGCGGGCTAGGGTGGGCGTGGAGTGAGTGGGGTGCTCTTCCATTAGGGGGACACACAGCCCCCTCAGTTGATGTAGCAGGGGAGGAGATTGGCTGGAACTAGGCTAGGTTTTATTCCTCCCCCGGAACTGCCTCTCCCATCTCGCTGTCAGCAAGGGCTTGGGAGGGTGCCAGAGCGCTATAGGATTTGGGGGCATTTCTGTATCTGCCATGTCATTAATAGGTATTTATGAAACCTGTTGAGGCAAAAGTTGTTTCAGTTAAATTCACCAGCAACTATAGTCAAGAACGTCACTTCTGCTTCCAGGAATGCTCAGTTTAGGGGAGACAGGCCCCACACAGGGGAACTGGGGTGGAAGTGTTGTGGATTTTCAGGGCTAGATGTCTTTTCTGTCAGCCTGTTACTCTGTTTTGATCACTGACTGCTGAGTCCTTCACCAGAGACCCAGCAGTGCCTATTACCAGCACTGAACCATCCAGAATGACTGCCGGGGAAGCGTTGGCGAGGACCAGGGACTGGCCAGTCTGGTTGTGGCCCAGCCATCCGGCTCCCTGTGAAGACCGGGGCCCATGTCCTCAGGAATTTAAGTGCCATTAGGACTGGGGCCTCTCTTGTATGTCTCTATGGACCATGGCTCTAGGCACACGGCCCCACGGTTGTCCCTTTGCGTTGACCCCGTCACCTCTGCTGCAGGTGTGTGAGACTTTCAGGATTGTGGGAGTTCTGCAGACTTACTCTGTATGCGTGTGTGTAACTCTTTATCTGCCTCTACCTATCTGTCCATCTGTCCATCCGCCCTCTGTCTGCAGTCGTGCATCTATCCATGTCTCCTCTTGTCTGCTCCTCCTCTTCTCTCCATTGTGCTCCATCCTTCCATCTACCTGCCCATCTGTCCTCTCAGCCACCAAGAAAAATTTGTTGAAATTTTTAGAAACGAGGTATCAAGGAGAGGGCATTAAGTGTGGGTTTGAGGAGTGCAGGGCAGGGAACACACACACAGCTGCAGTGGTGAGGCGTAGGCAGAGCCCAACTCAGGAGCAACAGTCTCTGCAGAGAGGTCATCAAAGGTCAAAGTACAGCCCCCAAGGGGAAGGCAAGAGGGTCGGTGACAGAGGGAACCGAGCTAATGGAGCTGAGCTGACAGGATCTGGGAAAGGGAACGCTTGGCTGTCTTTAGAGGCAGCTGGCCAACAGAGGGCCCTCGGATAGCAGGAGGTGGGTTCTAGAATGTCAGGAAGCAGTTGCACTTGCATGTGAGTGGGGAGTCCTGGAGCAAACAGTTAAAAAGGAAGCAGGGCCCTAAGCAAGCAGGCAGGACACTCAGGCCAGCACTGTGGGTCACATAAGGGGAGAGGAAAAGGCCCAGAAACAAGGTAGAATGAGCTCAGGTGCCCAGGGTCAGCCTGAAGACCAGGTCAGAGCTGATGCCCCAGGTCAACTTGATGAATAGCCCTGGCACTTCTGCTGGGACTGCAGAGGTCTGGGCTGAGCACCTGCCCTGGGCCAGATGAACCAGGATGGCCTTGCCCAGGGCTTAGAGGGCACCAGCGAAGAGGTTGAGAACCAGGCTGGACACAGGGACTGGGCAAGGTTGGGAGGAAGCACCCGTGGCTACCAGACACTTTTAATTCCTCATGGCTCTTTCATTCAGTCCCGCACAGATGCACCAAGGCCTTACTTCTGCGCGGGGCTGGGACACGCTGCGCATAAGGCACAGCTCCGCGCCTCAGGGGCCTGCAGTCCAGGGGGCAAAGCAGCTTGCTAGAAAATCTTAGGAGCAGACTAAGAGCAGGGTGCTGTGGGGCACAGGTGCAGGCATCTGGCCTCACAGGGTGGGGGTGGAACGGAAGACAGAGGGTACACTTGGGAGGAGAAGTGAGCACGGCTAGAACGCAGCTGACCGGCCCGCCCCGGGGCCCCTGATCCTGCTGATAAGGGAAGGCGCCCCGCATCTCCTCAGGCACGGTGGACCCAGGGGGGAACCATGGCCTGGGGAGACACAAAGGTTCTGGGAGTGATGATTCTGTTGCCCGCGGGGCCTGTTTTCTCTCCCATCCCTACCAGAACCTGTCACGCTTCGGCCTCGGGGTGGTTCGGCCCCGCTGACTGCCCTTCATTCCACTGTTCCCATGTGCAGCGCTCAAGGCGGCGGGCGGGGGCGTCTTCGCCTCCCGTGGGCGTGGGCCTGGGAGCGCTTTGTGTCCCCCAGGAGTAGGCGGGGGCAGGAGCGGTCGCCCTGTGCGGCACAGGGCCCCGAAGGTTCAGTCTGCAAGGTCTGCAGGGGCCCGAGAGTGCTTTTCCAGCCAGTGCCCCGGGGCCCCCATGCGCGGGCGGCGAGGGTGCCCAGCAGAGCTGCTGAAACTCGCTGGGGGAGCAACTTTGGTTGGAAGTTCTGTGTGGGCCGCCGCACAGCTCCTCGGGCAGGCTGCGCCGGGCTGCGTGGATGTGACCCGGAAAGGCCGCGAGGGCCAGGAGAGACTGGGTCACGGGCAGGGGCCCTAAATTCAGCGCAGCTTGAATCCTGCCTCCCGCCCTCTCACCGGCGTCCGGGCCGCAGACGGAGGCTCCGGGCGGCGCGGGTCTCCTCCCGCGGGCCCGCCTGCCGCCCCGCGCGCAGCCCGCTGCAGTGTTGCTCTGAGGCGCGGCCCGGACAGTGGCGCAGGCAGGCTCGGCATGAAGTCTCCGCAGACGGTTTTCGGAATGAACAAGATTTGAGGAACTTTATAAAAGACGAGGCGCCGGCGCCCTTGCCGCGAGCGGGCGGCGCCCTGGAGGAGGCTGCGGCGGGGCCGGGGAGGCCGGGGCTTGGCCTGAGTGTGCGCAGGGGCCTCACGCGTCTTGCCCAGGGCGCTCCCCGCCATCAGTTCTGCTCCTTTCAGGAATTTCCTACGCGGTGAACGTCTCAGCTGCCCGGCCCGGGGTCGCCGGCAAGACCGCCTCGTTCCCCTTGGGTTTTCATTTGCCTTTGTGGCTGGAACCTGCACCCCCCAGCTGACAACAACCCCCAGAACTCACTTTGCTCTTTCTTCTGGAAGAGTTGCCCGGGGTCTTTTCTGTGAATGTAGTGGAGGCTCCCTCGCCGTCTCTTTGCTTACATCTATACTTGTTAGTGTTAAATTTTTTCTTGCATCATTGTGGTCTCCATAGTTCGCCCCGCCGCGCCACCAAGGAGGGGCGGTGTGCGCTTGGCCGGGAGAAGACACCCGCACACTCCACGGCCGTGAGGGCGACAGCACAGAGCTCCGGGGTGTCTCTCTGAGTGGCCTTGGGGGCTCTTGTCCACGCTGTCTCACCGGGTATCCCAGCGGCGCTCTGGGCCGCCGCGGCTTGCTTCCTGTCCCTGGCGCCAGCCCCCGGGAGCCGCAGGACAGGCGTCTCAGCACTCCACGACGTGCCGTGATCGCCCGGGCGTGGACGGGCCTCGGCTCCGCGCATGCGTCTCTAGACCATGTGTTCCCGCCTAGCACCGCGGTCAGGCGAAGGACTTCGGTTCCTGCACGGGGCCTGGGCACCTCGGGTTATGTGCAGCTTCGGCTTTCTTGGTCCCGAGCATTCCCCCCTGCCTGCCGGGCTTCTTTCTGCCTCGGGGTGTGGCTCGCCCGATTCCCCAGCTGGGGCGAAACTTCATGTGGCCGCACCTTTGCACCAGATGTGCCCTCCTGGGGCATCTGCCCCCCTCTCCATCCGGGAGCTCCCCAAGTCATCCTCCGTGCCCCTGAGCCTGCAGATCTCCTTCCAGAACCTCTCATCGGCCTCCTACCTGAAATGCAGCATCCCAGGGCTGGAGCCCTGGACCCGCAGTGGGTGCCCAGAGGGGCCCAGGGGCCAGTGTGACGTCCATCACGGCTGCCCACAGGTCCTCAGGAAGTCTGGGTTTTCCTGGCGGGCAAGCTGTGCCCCACCTTGCACTGGCTGCTGGTTGGGTGGCCCACGCTAGCTAGTCTGCTGGTGCCTCGGTTTCCCTCTCTGTATGACGGGATCAAGACCAGGCGCTGTCATGTAGTGCAGAAGGATTGAATGAATCTGCCAGAGACTCAGGGCAAGGAGGGCAACTGCCAGATAAAAGTGGCCAGCTCCGCCCAGGTCCCTGATGACACTTGCCAGAGCTGATACAGCCCGGGGCGAGCCAAGAAACACCTAGAGGGAAAAAGGCAGTCGCACCCCAACCTGATGGCAGGCTGATAAAGCCTGTGGCACGCAAGAAGCGCCCAGGGCAGGGGCATTCTTCGAAGCAGACTGGTTTCTGGGTGATAAGGCGATTCCCTACCTGAGACAGGCAACACACTGGGAAAGCCCCACATGTTCTCCCCTCCCACGGGAAGGGGGTGCTGGCAACTCAGGCCGAATGCACTCCTGGCCCCAGCCTGCTGCCTGGCGCTGGCGGGGGACGGTGGGGAGGGGGGGAGTGACTTAGAACCTGCTGCCTGGGCTGATAAACTGACACCCCATGAGGGTCTGTGCAGTGCACTCCAGGAAGGGACGGAGGGAACACTTCCTGCACCCCAATTAAGCCTGGAGCCCCCCATCTTTCCTTGTGCTTATTCTTACCCAGGACTCTGCCTGCCTGTACCTCTTTCTGAGCTTTCTATCTTTCTTTTTTCTTTAAAGATTTATTTTTTATTTATACAGTAGCTGAGGTACAGGCCAGAGGCGCGGGAGGATTCACTAGAGATCGAGTGGGGAGCAGAACAGGCAGACGACTGAAATACACTGCTGAGGGGAGCAGTGGGGAGACAGGAGAGGTCTGCCGCACCATGTGGGACCCTCGCCGGCCGGCCAGGAATTGAACTGGTACTGCAGAGGCTGCGGACAGCTTCACAGTGCTGCGCTCAACCGGCTGCGCCACTGGGGAGGCCCTGAGCTTTATTTCTATCTCTCTGTTTTGCTTTTGTTTCTGCTAAAGATGTGGTGGTGGGTTCTTCTCATCCTAGTTAAGGACTGAGGAACCCCAAAGTCCAGGAATCCCAAAACCCGACAACAGATAAATGTATGAAAATGGCAGCACAGGCCTGGGCCTGTGGTAACTCCTCCGCCTGCTGTGGGACCGCTGAGAGGCTCGCTGCTGCTTCGCTTGCCCTCACGGGAGCCGCTCTTGCGATGACTGGGGCTGTTTGAGCACCCCCATTTTGCTCCGCCTCGGCATTGCTGCCGACGTTCCTGCCATTGCCACTCGATTGTGCGGTGCTGTGGTCCTCGCTGCTCGGTGGACAATGAGCCTGTGTGGGCATCATTGCCATGTGACTGGCCCTGTGCCCCTGGGCTGCGCTGTACTAGCCTCACTGCCCTCGCAGTGCTGGCGCCTGCGTGCGGCGCTCCCTGCTGGTGGGCACACGTCTCGTGTCCTGAGTGTTTCTTGGACAGTGGCCTTTCAAGCTTCACGTGACTGTCCTGGCATCTGGGGTGCTGTCCTTCAGGGTGGCGCTAGGGCATCTGTCTGGACATCTGCCACTCGCGCAGGGGTGCGGTGAACCTCAGTCTGCTTCTCGGAGGAGGTTTTATAGCATGTGCGCTCAGGCCTTCTGCCCCGGGCCCTGGTCCCACCATGGCCACCCCCTCTTCCTAGGGACGGTGCTTTGGCCTTTGGTCTTGCACGCAAGCTGACCTGGGTATTTGTTCAATGGTAGTTTGGGCTTATTCAGACCAGTAGAGTTTATTCCATAGTATAGGACGGAAACCTGTCCAGTGCCCCCCAGTGCCCTGTGTTCGGGTGACATTTTACAGGTGAAACTTTCCTCTAAAGGGGTGTCTCTGAGCGCGTAAGAGTGGAGGTGTTGGGGCCAGAGCGTCCTGGCTGCATCAGCTCCGCCAAGTGTCTTCTCTCTGAGCCGTCTGTGCGTCTAAGAAATGAGTAGGGTTGTGCCTGCCCCTGGAAATAAGGTCAGGGCTAATAAGACCACGCAGCCGAGTGCTTCTTGGCGCGCCCGGCACAGAGTGTCTGTAAATGTCCTTTGTGTTTACAGGGCCTTGGAGATGAGCGCCTCTCGGGAGTGGGGATGACGTCTCGCTTCCATCTCCGCAGCCTGGACGGGAGGCTGGCACGGCGGGCCGGGCGCCTGCTGGAGGAGTGGGGACAGACTGGCTGCCGCGGCTGCCGCGGGCACAGGTGCACTGTGCTTTGGTGTCGCTCCTGCTCCGCGACCTCCTTTTCCAGGTAGGACTGCCGCCGCGTCCCGCCCTCTCGCTCACCTTTTCTCAGGGGTTCTGGCGTTGGCCACTTGCTTTCAGTCACCCTGGTTGTGCTTTCAGTCACCCTGGCTCCTCGCTGGAGCAATACAGTGTCAGCTTTATTTTAAGGCTGACCTGTTTTTGAGGAAGGGGTTTCAGGTGAGCGGCCGAGCGCACATGGGGTCACCACCTCGCCGGTCCTATGGGAACGAGCGGTCAGACTGCAGTGGGCTATGAGGGCAGCCTGGGCTCGGTTGCCTCCTGTTCCGTGTTTGGTGATAGCTCATGGCGGCCGCGGGCCACGGGCTTCTGCACGTCCTGCCTTGCTGCGTGTTGTGCTAGGGAGAGGGCCTCGCTTCTTTCCCGGACCACCCCTGGCTTCTCTTCCACCCTCAGACTCTGCCTAGGAGGCGCCATCAAAGGGCAGCTGACTCCTCCCCTCCCCAGCACCGCCGTCTGGATCCCTGCTCGCTGGCCTTTATGGCACTCCTGTGTGAACTGGGAAGAGATGTCTTCCAGGGAAGATAGTCAGAAAAAGCGCCCCCACCCCTGTGAGGGTGCCACCGCCCTACCTTTTGTGCAGAGGTGAAGGTGCTCTGCTCTGGACAGGGCAGCGTGACGTTTGTAGCTGGGCTTCCGCGGGAAGCCAGGTGCTGATCCTGGCAGCCCCGTGTCAGCCGCCTGCGCCATCAGCTTGGAGGCAGAAGGGTCGCCCCTGCAGCCAGGTGGCCACATTCCTCGCCAACACCCGGACTGCTGACTGCATTCGGAGAGACAGACGTGTGAGGAAGCCAATGACATGGCCGTAAGCGCCCTTACGCCAGATTTCTAGATGGCGTCTGCTTCCCCCGCAGACCCAGGGTGTAAGTGGTGAGAACCTGCTCCTGTCATGAGACTCTTCCTGAGTCACACAGCCCGAACAGCGCAGGGGATGTTGCTTCCGTGCTGCCGCCTTTTGAGTCCAGGTCCCCACGGCTCTTTGCTGTGCAGACTGTGCTTTCAAACATCCTTTTCAGCGCGGACTAGCATGAGACTTGATATCCTGGTTATGCTATGGCCAGGCTTTCATTTCAAGGGTCTCAGCACAGGCCATGCGTCACACATGATTGGGGGTTTACAGGAACTCTCTGGAGCCTGGTCTGTTTCATGTGTCCATATTGCAGCAGCTTTGCGCACAGGTGTGTGGCAATAGTGGTGTTTAACTTTATTTATTTTCATTTTTATCATTTATATTAAAAGGGCAGGTTTCTTAGGGAAGGGATGAAACAGTAAAGACACTTGCATAGACACGAGCAGGCAGGAAGAGCTGCCCCAGAAGGGATAGGGTTGCTAAGAGAGGCCTGCGTGGTTGCAGGCGGGGGCCTTGACAGGTCACGGGCAGGCAGGAGGCTGCTGCCCTGCAGAGGAGAGCTGGGGAAAAGGGACGCCTGCAGAGTCACGGGGGGCAGTGGGAGTGCTGCTGGTGTTCAGCTTTAAAAAGAGTCTCCAGACCGTAGCTGCAGAAGGTGCCCCTGGGTGATGAGACCTGAACTCGCCCCACCTGCACACCTTTCTGCAGGGCCTGGACTCCCTCCCCTCCTTGTCAGCGCCTTCCCTGGGGGACCTGCGGCCTGTTGTTCTTTGCAAGACCCCTGCAGGTTCACCCAGGCCTCTTGTTCAGCCTACTCTCCCCTGCGTGTTCCAGCCCTGCTCTGCCCTCCCCCTCCCTGGCCTCCTTTCTCCCTCTCTCGGGGCCTCGCCCTGCCGATGCTGGCCCTGCAGTCCTGGTGGCTGCTTAGCCCGGGAGGGTTTAGCTTGGAGGCGCCAGGTCCACACCCCGCTGCGGCTGCCTGTTGCCCAGGCTCCGGCGACACTGCGTGAGGGGCTGCCGGTGTGTGCCGGCGCCATACTCACCGGCTAACTGAGGGCTGGTGGCAGCCCCCTCAGTGGCCTGGTCTGGGGTTGCAGATGCGAAAGGGCTGGGCAGAAATGACGACTGTTGCTGCTGTGGCCGCGGCTCATTTTTGTATCACATTCAGCGTCTGACTTAGTGTCTGGTGTGAAGTAGAGGAACAAGGATATTTCCCCTTTGTTGTTCTTAAAGGAAAATATAAAGGTAAGAAACACACTGAAGAGATCTATGGGTTTTGCCAAAAGGGTGAACAATAGAGAAATACAGAGAGTGAAAAATGGAAACTACCCCCTTCCTCAAATTTCCCGGCCAGAGACAGCTGACGTGGTGGTTTGCTCGGCGGCCTTCCCAGGTGTGTGCCCGTTTTGGTTTTATAAAGATTGCTCTATATTAAGCTCGGTGCCCCGGGCTGTGCGTGCGGATTTTGCACAGGGATGTTCAGTCCGTAACGGCTGCTGCCCGCAGCGACAGGACCCGCAGGCGGCCTGCTTTGGATGAGCCCCAGGTCTAGGTTCCTGCAGGAGGCTCGGTGGGGACGGCACCTTCTTGTCTCGGCTCCTGTCGCACACCCATCCTGCTTCTAGCAGCCGCCCCGCGTGCTCAGCGTGGAGGTGCTGGCGCAGGAGCTGCCCTCTGCTGTTGGGGCCCAACTGCCACCACAGGACACCTGGGTCGCCGCAGGAATGGTGCCCTCGCCCTCAGCTTTGTCTTCCGCGCCACGTGCTGGAGCGGCTGGGGCCAAGATCTTCTGGGAGAAGGGGCGGCTGAGTGGGAGTACATACAACGGTATTTTGCAAAAGGAGGAAGCTGAAAAGGGTTAAAAAGCATTATAGAAATACAACTAAATCACCAGAAATATTTCCTGACCATTTGTGGGACTGTTCTGAGCCACATCATGGAAGGAGGACTCTGGGAAGAATTTTCAGGGTAAAACCCAGCCCGGAGCCCAAAGAGTGGGTACAGCCCCTGGAGAGACCACCGGCCGGCTCTCAGCACCCCTGGTGTGGACCGTGGGTGCTGCTTGGCCCCACTGGCCTTTTAGCATTCATACTTACAGGAGAGGGTGGGAGTCCTAGCGCCCCTGA
The DNA here is from genome assembly GCF_964194135.1 of Talpa europaea. Taxonomy (NCBI): domain Eukaryota; kingdom Metazoa; phylum Chordata; class Mammalia; order Eulipotyphla; family Talpidae; genus Talpa; species Talpa europaea. Next base: position 1,429,774 of record NC_140084.1, on the reverse strand, counting down.
CTCCCAGGCTGGCGTCACGAGGCTGCTCTGCATGGCACACGCACGTGGGCCTGAAGATGCATGAGTTGTCGGCACATCCATCTTGTCACCTGCGGCCTGGGGCCTGCCCAGGCAGCCTGGAGGGCTGACTTAGTGGCTCAACAGAGATTGAACGGCTGCGGGCCTTGGTCTCAGTTCCCCTCACCACCAGGCCCAGTTGTGGGGTGCCGGGCAGCAGGGGAAACTTGTGGCCAACAGTGTGATGGGGAGATGGACAGCCAGCACCTGGTAGATGGAAAGAGGAAGCAGGGTACTGCCCGGAGCATGGGGATGCCTGCTTTGGTGGCTGCTCAGGGCGTCCTCTTTGAGAGCTTCACTTAAGGCCTTTATCGCATGTGGCAAAAGGGACTTTGCAGATGTGGGTTCTTTAGGATCTTGGATGTTCCGGTGGGCCCAGTGTCCCCACCGGCTCCTCAGGAGAGGGTGGGTGGCCAGGGTCGGAGAAGGCAGGAGTGCCGACCTGGAGAGGGCTCAGGAGTCCCAGCCGTGCGGATGGAGAGGGCCGGAGCCAAGGAGCACGGGCGCCTCTCGAAGCTGGAAAAGGCAAAGACAGATCCTCCCCTGCACACCCCGGAAGGAGCCGGCCCCGGCTTCGACCCTGAGACCCGTGTCGGATCTCTGACCTCGGGGCTGTGAGGACTTTGCCTTGTTGTGTTCGCAGTTGTTAAACCCGTGGTCGTGGGTCGTGCAGCCAAGTGACAGCGCGTGGGGGCTTGAGGGCTGGAGGAGAGGGACGTCACCGCTGCACCTGGCTGGGTGGCGGCTCCCTGTTGGAGCCGGGGCGGACGTGCTGCGAGGCGCCGTCGGCGGCTGTCCTGACGCGGCTTAGCGTGCCTTCCTGTCCGCGGGCGGGGAGGGCCGCGCGGGGGCTCGGGGCCGGCTGTGAGTTATGAGCTGGTGGGGTGGTGGGGACGCGGCTGGCTGGCAGGCCCTCCCCAGGGGCCGCTGGAAGAGAGGAGGCACTTTCCTCGCAGAGGAGCGAATTGAACGTACGCCGTGGCTTGCCAGCTGGCCAGGCAGGCCCTTTCCCGTAGAAAGGGGAGACAGACATAAAGAAAGCAAGAAGGTGGGGGCAGAGGGGTGCCTCCCACAGCACCCGGCCTGAGTTTGAGTTTCGTCAGGTGCTGCGTGGCCTGGGCATCCCCTGCCAGCGTACCCTCGGGAACTGTAGGTAGCTGGCTTGGGGGAGCGGGGGCGGCGGTGACTCGGCAGCCTTGTGATTGTGTGATCTGCAAAGCCCCTGGAGGAGCAGATGGGCCTGCTCACGCCGAGGTGGATGGCCTCGGAGGGGCAGGAACCCACCCGCTCCGGGAAGCGTAAAGCAGAGGAACTTGGCAGAAACTCAACTTCTCTAAAAGTATTAAAAGCCCGTGACCCGCAGCGGCTGGATCGGGAGGCCCCTCAGCTCCGACAGCGGGTCCTTGACCGTTGAGCCCCAGGGCGGCCCTGGCGTTGAGCAATAGGGCTCTGCCCTGGCCCCCTCCCCACTGCCCACCCCGCCCTGCTCGTGCCGGAGAGGAGGGGCGGGAGGGAGGGCAGGAGCGAGGTGGCCTGCGGTGCGTGCACGTGGCTGTGCGCCGTGTGTCCGCGCAGCTCCCGGGCTGCCCTGGGCGGCCTCTTCTCCTAGGAGGGACAGAAAAGCCCCGCGTGGCCCCAGCGCCAGTCCTGGGCTGCCGGGGCTCGGGTGGCACAGACAGTGCCGACGAAGTCGTCCTCTGCGTCAAGGTCTTGCTCCGCGTGGGGCCTGTTCTAAGCCTCTTGGCGTTTGGAGCAGTGCTGAAAGCCAGAGAGCGGAGGTCATGTACCTGAGGCCAGGGCGATGGGGCAAAGCCACTGCTGTGTGGCAGTGAGAGGGCACTTAGCCCTTGTCTCACCTGCCAGGTGGGCTTCTTCGCCCCCAGGGGGCTCTTGTTCCCTTGGCAACCCAGCAGGGAGGCGTCCTCCGAGGCCACAGGCATCTGGATACGGGCCCCGGAGGCACAGGTTGGCGAGCCTTGAGGGCTGCAGTGCCCTGACTGCAAACCTCTGCGCACCCTTCTAGAGTCTTGCACCTTTGCTATGTTTCAGGAGACACAGGCCAAGTCTGTCTGATCAGGAGCCCACTCCTTGGGCACGCTCTAACCCCATTACAGAGGGAAAAGTGAGGCTCCCCTGTTGAACCCAGGGGTGGGGCAGGCTCCCTGTCCTCTCCTCCCGATGGAAACGCCCAGGATGCCAGTCTGTGCCAAATCTTTCTCTCGTAGGAAGTTCAGAGTGGACTCTGGGCACACCCTCGGTACGTCCTGCCCTGGGAGGGTAGGTGGGACTGCACAAATGTCTCAACTCCTGTCAGATTGGGCACATCCTCAACGTGCGTCCTTTTGACTTTGACGTGAAGACACGTGTCACAGCGCACAGCGTGGAGCTGCAGGGCTGCAGAACCTTCCAAAAGCAGCGGGTGTGGAGGTCGGGTCCTGGCCCCACCTTTTGGCTGTTGCTCTACTAGCTGCCATACCCACTCTCCGCCTCACTTTACCTGGCGGTGCAGGCTTCTTCGTGAAGGTGAGCACAGTTTCTGCCTTCATCTCCGGCCTCCTCTTCCTCTCAGAAACTGAGACCTGGAGAAGTGCCTTTTATGGATGCCACCTGCTCTTCCCAGCAGCACCTTGTTGACAGATAAACCCTTATTTTCTTTCTAGGGGGGATTTTGTCTGCGGGCCCGTTTCTCAGTGAGAGCACAGCCAGAGGCAGCGCGCGTGGTGCTTATGGAACCCTTGAAGTGATGGTGGGCTTCTTGCCCCACCCTTCCAGAGGCTGGCTGGCTCCCCGAGCCGCCATGGTCTCGCACCCTCAGCGCCTGGTCTGGGTGGGTGAGCGCAAGCTGCAACTGTGTGGCCTTGGGGAAGGCACTGAACCTTCTGGTATGTTTCCTCAGCTATAACACCATCAGCCGGGGCTCCAACGGCTCCCAGAGTTGACCATATTTTCACTATGAAATGAAGAAATGTCTTCAAGGAATTTTCTTTGAGGCCACATCTGCCCAGAAAATAGGCTGAAGGGTCACGTGGCTGAGGGAGGCTGAGCACTGGCCTGGACTATGCTGACCGTTTCTCTCTCCCTCCGGCTGTGGGTTAGAGGCGTGAGGGTGTATTTCTGTGCTGACACAGGGTAACATTCCTGCTACCTCCGGAGGCAGCACAGACTCACTGTGGACAGCTTGGAAAGCACAAGCCAGCACAGCAGCAGCAGCAAAGCAAATGGGTGGGGAATTCAAAAAATGTAAAACCGAAAGAAAGTGAAAAGGAAAGCCACACCAACGTTTATGGCCAGATATGGGCACCATAAAACCTCCTGCTTCTTGGAAACGCCGTCCTGCTCCCAGTTAGGAGGAGCCGTGAGATCTCAGGGTGTGACCATCTTGGAACTGCTGGAGGAAGCTTCATTTTCTAGAACCTTCTCTGGAATTCCAGATGCCTAGTGTCCATGAGGGGGTTGGTGTGGGTGGGTGGCCCTGGCCTCATGCCTCTAGCAGTTGACCACAGAGCTCAGACCCCTTTCTGCGCCAGTTGTTAGGTGGGCTCGAAAGAGACCTTACCTCCTCGGTGGCTCGCCTCCGGCATCTGTGAGTGGGGCTTCTGGAAGCTGATAGATGTGAAGTGCTTGGGACAAACATGCCCTCTGCCTGGTGCCCCTTCCTGGGAGCAGAGATTCAGCACAATTGATTTAATGAGAAGCGCTCAAGTGGCTTTAAGAACACAGCTTCTATGTGGTCCATATACACCATGGAATATTACTCAGCATTCAAAAAAGATAAACACATGCCATTTGCAGCAACATGGATGGCGCTGGAAGGGATCATGCTCAGCGAAATAAGCCAAAAAGAAAAAGAAAAATACCGGATGGTCTCACTCATAGCAGGAATCTAGAAAACTTAAATAAGGGACCAGGAAAATGAATAACTATAAGAAAGTGAAAATCAAAATGAACAAAAAACTATGAACCAGAGACACTTTTAGGGGGGCGGGGGAGGGATTGGAGTCAGAATGGGGGGGCTGCAATTGTATGGGGAATATAACAATAAAATTTAAAAAAAAAAACAATAAGCAAACATTTACAATGGAAATAAAAACAATGGAAAAAAACAAACAAACAAACAAAAAAAACACAGCTTCTGAGAGAAGCCGCAAGCAGCCGGAGGAGATAAGGCAACTGCTCCTGGGCAACTGCTTCTAGCTCTGCAGGCGCTGTTTGGTTCATCTGGTTTTCAAAAGCGAAAAAATGCCAAAACAGAGTTGTGAATAAACACGGCAGTTGACGGCTCTGTGGTGGTGTCTCCGCTGATACCGTGACTGCGTGGCCTCTGGCCTACACGCAAGACCTTGTGACCGGGCACAGCCACGCCCCAGTGTGGGCGCCACCACATGCTGTGCTAGCACCCTGGCCAGCGCGCAGCGGGCGCCCGGCTGATGCCATGTGAATAAATGAGCGAACGAACGGGCGGGTGAGACGCACCGCCGTGGAGAGGGCGCAAGGAAAGAGCGTGCTGCCTCTAGGCTGGGGCTCGAGATTCGCGCTCAGGTCCCAGCAACACCAGTGCTTCCCGTGCTGGCTGAGGGGGCAGCTGTCCCCAGGCCTGGCTCCCTGGCCATGGCTTGCGCTGTAAATATGCACCCTCCTTTCTCTTTCGTTTTCCCTTTCTTCTGCTTACGGTTCAGAGCAGGCGTGGGAGATGAGGCAGGGCTGTAAGGGTAGGACGGGTCTCAGCAGGATGCTTTGAGGCAGCTGCTGTGGAGGTGGAGTCTATCCCTAAAGTTCTGGGGATGACCCCAGGGGCTCTCACTGCTGTTCTCTTTCCCCTGATGATCAGGGGCCAGCAGAAGAGACCCCGGGGTGTGTGACGGTGCAAGGACCCCTTCCTGCCTAGTAAGCTCTTGTAACCCTGGCCTCACCCGCTGCCAGTGGCTGGTCTGGAGGCTCAGGCCCACTCCAGGTGGTGCCGGGGTCACTGAGAAGGCATCGGGGTGGCTGGAACAGCAACCTCCACGGCCTCTCCTGCCTCCTGAGACCCTTGCACCTGGAGGATCCCAAAGGAGGCAGCTCCCCCTGCTGGCGGTTGTGGCGCCCTCCCCCCACCGCGCCTGTCCTGCTGCCCGAGGGTGTGTGCTCGCACTCCAGTCCAGCACTGTCCTCTGCTCCTCAAGAAGTCACGGGCTGGCATTGGTGACTGTTTTACAGATGTAGCCTCCTCAGCATATGCAGATGAGCCCACATTCCCACTTCTGGATAGATCTGTGAACCCGTTCCTGTCCCCAAGGACTTCCCGCCTGGGGTCCATTAGGGCCCGTAGTTAAGGATGTCAGTGCATTGTTGTGTCTGTAGGGAGAGTGGGGCGACCTATTGCCCATCAGCGGGGAGGAGCAAGTGGGGGGGGGGGGGCAGATGATAAGTTTAAAAAGAAATAGGACCAGAATCAGTGTTCAACACAATTACATGTATCTACCAGAAGTCCAGTGCATGATTGAAAGCCAGGAAGGACAGATGAAATTGTCAATACATGCACTTTTGTTTTTTAAAAGCAACCATAAAAAAGGGGCTATCATTCTTACTGTATTTGTAGATTACAGAGCAGAGCACAGTGCGGAGGAATGAGCTACAGCCACACATCACAACACGATGTGCTCCCAAACATCACTGCCAGCAAAGCAGACCAGGAACTAACAGTCCACACTGATTCCACATACGCAGAGTTCAGAACCAGTCAGAAAGGGTCCCCACTGCTAGGAGCTAGTTTGGGGGCTAGCCTGGGGTGGGTAGTGGTCAGGTGGGGTCTGGAAGGGGGCTTATGGGATGCTAAGAATGTTGCATTTCTTTTCCCGGAGTGGTTCCCCAGCACCGAGCATGAAGCCAGCTGTCTGCCGATGGGGTGTGTGCCCTGCACCCAGCTCACACTTGGGACACGGCCAGGAGCACAGCAGTGGACGTTGTCAGGGACCCCGGAGGACAGGGGCTGTGCTTGTGGCATGGGAGGGGTGAATGAGAAGGTCCTGAGACCTCCTTGGTGCCTCCTGGGCATCCCAGGTGCCAGCAGAGCCCCCTAGTCACTCCCTGGGATTGCTGGGGGGGCAACTTGGCTGGCAGGAAGAGAGGAAAGTCCCCTTTGGTTTCTTTTTCTTGCCAGGGAGGAGCTGCAGGGCTGAGTTAATTTGACACCTTAAGTGAGATGTTGCAGAGGAAACGAAACGGAGGGCTTGGGTTCTGACCTGAGCAGATGGGGACCTGACCAGACAGAGGGCAGTGATGCTGGGGGAGGTCAGAGGGATTGGAGTCCCTCTCCGGGGCCTGAAAGGAGGTCAGGGTCCCCCAGTGGAGTTTACAACCTCACGCTGGGGATGAGGTCATTGGTCAGATTTTGGTTCTGTCACTGGGGCCTTTGGCCTCAGTTTCCCCATTTCTTTTTTCTTTGAAAATACTTTTATTTATGCATACAAGAATTGTAGGCTATAGTTTCGGGGGGGGGGTGAGATGATTCCACCAGAGACACAGTGGGGAGCAGAACAGGCAGATCTACTGAAATACACCACTAAGGGGACCAGCGGGCAGACAGGAGAGGTCAATGTGCCACGTGGGTCAGCTCCCTGGCCAGGGATCAAAGTTATGCCGCAGTGGCTGAGGATAGCGTGATAGGGCCTCCCCCTGCGCCACTAGGGAGGTCCCAGTTTCCCCATTTCTAAGGGGAGGGGATTGATAAAATGGTGCCTACAGCCCTGCCTCTGTGCACACGGCCGTTCCAGCTTTGCTTCGCTTTCCTCTCTCTTCATGGGAACAATCGCCGCCCCCAAGTGAAAGAAGTCACCAACAGGAGTGTTAAGGCTCCCCAGTGCCGCAGTGCCCTGTGAGTTGTGATGGATTCTATCGTCTCCAGATCAGCTGGGAGACGCTGCACGCCGGCCCTGCGCCAGAGCAGGTCGGCCGAGCTCCACAGACTTGAGCCTGATGTCTTAATTCCTCTTCTCATCCTCCCAAGGCCTCTGTCCAGGCTCTGAGTGCATGAGCTCTTGCACGACGGCTGTCTCTGTGAGCTGGGGGCCCCGTGTTCCCGTGGGGTGCTGCAGGGAAGCCTGGGTCCAGGTCTTAGTGTTGCTGCTTCCTGGGCACGTTTGGGAGGCGACTTCCTTCCTTTCTCGGCTTCTGTGTCAGTAAATGGTGGTGCCGCAGTCCCTGTCTCGTGAGATGATGGTGCAGACCACGGGGAACAGAGGCACCTGTGGGTGCACCGCACGCGGATGCGGGCCCCAACACTTCCTGTCGCCAGGGCTGCGGGGAGGCCTGCTGTAGATAGCCACAAATCTCTGCACACCAGCGGTTCCCAGTCTCGGCTGACAGGAGAATCACCTGTGGATCTTTGAAGATGCTGAGTCCCCCATCCACACCAGAGGCGGGGTGAACCAGCCCCTCTGGCTGGGTCAGTGGGAGATGGGGCTCCCCAGGCGGTTCCTACGTGCAGCCTGCATTCTAGGTCAGCGCCGCCCAGTAGGAAGGTGGTGTGGGTGCGGGCCGCGGGGGCGGGTTCGTGAGCCGCGTCAACACAAGGAAAAAGAGCGCGGACGCGCAGTAGAGTTCAGAGTGCTCTTTTACGTGGCGTGGTGGCCTGTAAGCCAGTATTGAAGCACATTCATTTTCTGGACAAGTCTTTGAAATGTGAGTATTTTATTCTCAGAGATCTCAGTTCAGACTCCCCCTTTGTAAGTGACCAGCAGTCCTCAGAGCACCCACATACCGGCAAGACGGGGGCCACCTTACAGTTGGAGAGACTGAGGCTCAGAGAGGGGAAGGCATATCCCGGCCCCTGCAGCTGTTAAGCAGCAAAGGAGACAAGCTGGGATGCCTTGGTGCCCCCTTTTTTCCCACGCCCAGTTCCAGGAGATAGCCCAAGAAGCTGGAAACTGCCCCCCAGGCCCCCAGGGCTGTGTCCTCAAGGCCCACACCCCTCATTGGGCTGGACCCCTTTGCAGGGGTGATTTCTCACGCACCCATACTCATCACCCTGCACACAAGCGGGCCCTTCCCATCTCACTGGGTGGGTGAGGGCACAGCGGACACAGGTGAGACTGATGTTCTGATGGGCACCCCTTGCCAAAAGCAGACCCCTGCAGGCTCTGAACTACAGAAGGCAGCCTGATCCTTAGGACTGAAGCTTCCAGGGGTCCCGGGATTATCACCTCTGAGCAGCGGCCAGTCTGTTCCATGGCTTGGACAGCCTTAGCAGGCAGCTTTCCTCCGACAGGACTCCTTTCTGGTCCTTGCCCTTTATTTTTTGAGCCATTTTGTATATTTGCTGGGGTTTGTCTCTCCCTGCCAGAATGGAAGCTCCAGGAGCCAAAGGGGGCCCAGCGTACCCCTACTCTGTACACAGCTGTCAGACCCAGTGATCTGCTCCCAGGCCAGCACCTGGATAGGTGAGCATGGCAACTAAGGACTGCATGCTCAGTTGGGGCTGGCGCTGGGAGAATGGAGGTGCACAGGCGGAGTGGGGGACGGAAGGCCACGGCGTGCTTCCTGTGCTCAGAGATCCCAGGTGCATATTTGGAAAACGCCTGCTCACAGGCCCCCTAGGCTGAGCTGTGGCCCCAGATCCCATGGAGCAGTCCGGGTACCCCTCACTGTGCTCAGTTCACCCTGCCCCTGCAGCAGCTCCAGGCAGGCAGCAGCTCCAGACTGTGGCGTCCGGAGACTGTGGCGTCCGGAGACTGGCGGAGTTCAGGGATACCAGAGGCCCGTGCTGTGCTGTCGTGCCCTTGTTCATTGCGTCTGTCGGGGCTGAGTGCCGCTTACCTGCGAGGTCCCCTCCCTCCTGAGGACAGGGCGTGGCGCACCTATTCTATAGATGGCCCAGCTGATGCTCAGGGAACTGACATTGCCCCAAGAAATGGAGAGGCCTGGAGTGCAGGCTCAGGCCCCACACCGCTACCACAGGGGAGCCTGCTCAGCAAGAATGGCGTGACATGAACACCATCAGCATAGCTGGATCTCAGCAGCCATGCCAAGGGACAGCTCCCCCTCTGAAGCAGCACAGTCTCTGTAATTCCATTCATATAAATTCTAGAAAATACAAAATAATGATATCAGTGGCTGCCAGCAACTCAGGATGGCAATGTATGGGCACCTACGTATGTCAGAGCTCATCAGATTGTCTGCATTAAATAACATATGGCTCATCACACCTCAGTTACACCGCAATAAATCTTCTAAAATGGGACACCGACTTCATAAAGAGTGAAAGAAAAAAAAAAACATAAAGATGCCAATGTTAAATTATTGAAACCAGACAGTAGGCCAAACTGGTGATTGCCTGCTTAGTCTTTCAATTTGAAAATTCTCGTAATAGAAAATTGAAGGGAAAGAAGCCAACGCTGGAGTCAAGCCTCCAGGAGATCAAGTGTAATTCTGTCACATTCCGGTTGTGAGAGCTCAGGTGAGTGCCCGTCTCCCAGGCCGTGTGCCTCCAGCTATAAGACGGTCACACGGAGCAGTGCGTGCAGGGAACCAGACGGGTCCTGCCAACTGGCACTGCAGGAGCCTGGGCTGCAGGGAGCCGGCCTTCCATAGAGGCAGTCTTCATTAGTAGGTCAGCTCCCTGATCTGGGAGACATCCACACTGAATCAGAGAGGCTGAGAAACTTCAGTGAGGCCACACAGCTGGCGCCAGGTCTGAATCTGGCCATGAAGAACCAGCTCTTTGGGACACTCATTGGCAACTGTGTTGTTCTGAGAACCCTGAAGTAAGCAGTCTACGCAAATAGTGGCCTGGCCCTCCTGCCTGGGCTCAGACCATTGCTCTGGCCAGCAGAGGAAGCCAGGCCTGAGCACCAGAGGTATTTTTAACTGGGTGGAGATGTGCACTTTGCATAGTTGGTCTTTTTCACAGTTTGAGGCTCAGGGTCCCCACAAAGTAGGGAAGTAGATTTTGTGTTTGTTTAGATAGGTGAGAGCTGACAGGCCCAAACCCCATTATCAGAATGTGTTCTCTAACATGGAATTGGGCTGGAGAGACACTTTCCTAAAAATGCATTAATTTGGTTACTGCTCTTCATACGGAAACCTGACACGGGCAAGGGGCCTGGCAGGGTGGCAGGCACCTACCACACGTCCCCCATGGACACAAAGACACTGCAACATGCGAGCCACAGGGGCTTGGCAGAGAAAAGGTTTTCTAGAATCAGAAATATCTCGGGCAGTCATCTCTCAACTTTTTGGGATGTTGCTGCTTGGTTTGCTAGTGGTTTTGTTAAAGGGAGTGGAGGGGTAGAAAGGAAGTCTGAAGGTCAGACTGCAGAAGAGAGGAAGTTGAAAGGTAATTTACTCTGAAGAAAACAAACTGGGGGATCAGGTTCCTGTTTGACTTTTTTCAAGCCTCTTGGTGGCCATCAGAGGAGAGGGGCTGTGTCGTGCTAAAGTCTGGGTTGTGAAGGGTTCTTCGGAGTGGCGCTCGCGGAAGCAGCTGGGCTCCAATAAGGGCGGCCCCTGATTGTGGCACAGGTGCCCACCCACAGGCTGCTTCTGGTGCACGAGGAGTGAGGAGATTGAGAGAAGGGCCATCTGACATGGCTATAAAACAACCTGGCGAGAAAAAGAATAAAAGGTTTCCAAATTGGAAAAGGAGTAAAACTAGCACTTATTTGGAGATGACATGATAATAGAAAGAGCCGAAGACTCTATCAGAAAACTACTAGGAGAAACAAATGAATATGGTAACCAGTACAGGAGCAATGCACAAAATCTGTTGTGAGTCTATACACAAATAATGAATGAGATGAAATTAAGAAAACAAAGACATTTACAACCACATCAAAAATGATAAAATAACTGGGAGAAAGCTGAACAAAAGAGGTGGAAGTCTTGCACCTTGAAAACTATAAAAATGTTAAGAAATAGAGGAAGCGCAAAGAAATGGAAAGCCATCCCGCGCTCATGGGCTGCAGGCATGAACAGTGTTAAAATGGCCGTTTCACCTAAAACAATTTACAGATTCAGTGCAATTCCTATCAAAACCCTAATGACATTTTTCGAGCAAATGGAGCAAACAGTTCTAACATTTGCAAGGAACTTCAAGAAGACACCAAAAGCCACAGCATTCCTGGGGGAAAAAGAAAAGTGGAAGCATCATGTCGCTTATGCAGACTGTACTGCGCAGCGGCAGTCGCAGCCGGATGGACCAGCGACATAGGCCTGAGGCCCACGGTGAAGCCACATGCGCACGCAGTCTGTCTGTGGCAAGGGAGCAGGGCCGGGATGGAGAAGGGAAGATCTTCAACAAACGGCGCTGGGAAGCCTGGAGAGCCACAGGCAAAAAACCAAGCAACCAAAAAAAAATCACCACACCACGCTCTACCAGCAGACCCGAGAGTTCATTCAAAATGGATTAAAAACGTGGAGTAAGACCTGAAACCCTAAAATACATGTAAGAAAACGCAGGAGAAGAGCTGCTGGACATCACCCTCGCGAGGGATACAAGCAGAAATGAACAAGTGGACTACATGAAACTACAAGGTTTTTGTACCGTGAGAGAAACTGCTGCAAACCCAAAAAGGCGCCCTGCAGACTGGGAGGGGGGATTTGCGCGTCGTATGTCTGACAAGGGCTAATTTCCAAATAGATAAAAACGCCACACCATTGAACAACAGTAGAATAACCCAATCAAAAGATGGGCAGGGGCTGCCCACACCCCAGAGAAGAGAAGCCGCACAGCTGGGCAGCGGGCACAGGAACAGCCTTACCAGGAAAATGCAAATCAGAACCACAGCGGGACCCCACCTCACTCCCGAGGGGCTGGCCCGTTAGCGAAGACCTGAAACCAGTGTGTGGGGGGGGGGGGTGGTGAGAGGCGCGAGGCACCAGCCCTGCTCACGGTTGGCGGCTGTGAGCTGTGGCAGCCCCCGTGGAAGACAGTCCGGAGGGTCCTTCACTGAAAATAGGACTGACTGCCCGCGATCCAGCAGCTCCGCTCCCGGGCCTGCCTGTGGGGAGTTGAAACACTTCAGTTCCCCGCGCCCCTCTTGGCAGCAGCACGAGTCACACAGCCGAGACGCACACGGCTGCGCGCTCCCGGGGTGACTGGGTAAGGAGGCGTGTGTGTCCCCACGGCGTCCCCTCGGCTTTCCAGAGGATGAGCGCCGGCCTCTCGAGATAGCGCAGGTCACCCGCGGCCTTCCCGCCCAGCAAAATTGGTCGAAAAGCGAAAACAAATGTGGATAGTTTTGCACCAGCGTGGACTATAAATAAAGCAACCGAACTAACAAAATACAACAAAAATAAGTCCGACGTGGATAAACCATGGTGGTTGTCGGGGGGAGGGGGGAGGGGTCAGTTGATGGCGGTGACGGTGCCAGGATTTTGGCAGCGGGGGACGCACACGTCGAGGTGTGAGATGTACTCCTGCGCCTTGTGAGTAGTGTAAGCTGATGGGAAAGCGACACGTTTATTTACAAAAACAGGAGAAGAAACTCATGGTTCGCACAGGTGAAGCCCTCGTCTCTCGACTGCTGCCACAGCCACCAGCGCTTTCAAATCAGTTTGGTGTCACAGTCCGCCGAGGCGTTTTCGTTCCCCGTTCCTTCCCTGTGGCTCGTGGCAGGAGCACCGCCGCGCCCAGCTCCGTGATGGGCTGGCAGAATTTTGCTCTTCAGTGTTCTGTCCGGAGGCCCACTTTCCAGGCTGCCTGAGAATCACCTGGAAGTTTAGTAAAAGCAGGTCCTCGACTGCAGGAGGCCCAGGCGGGGCCTGACCTGTGCCCTTGGACTCCCAGTCCGTGATGCAGGTCAGGGCCAGGCCTGTGCAGGCAGCCTCTGCTTTGACATGTCCGCTGCCAGTCACACTGCGTTCTCCCGCCAAAGCTTAAAACGCTGCAGGGGGTGCTCCCCGGGGGCCCAGTGGGTTGAGCGCAGTGTGGGTTCAATTCCCGGCCGGCCAGGAAGAAACCCACATGGCAGGGCAGACCTCTCCTGCCTCTCCCGCTGCTCCCCTCAGCAGCGTCTTCCGTCCGTCTGCCTGTTCTGCTCCCTGCTCTGTCTCTGGTGAATCCTCTCACCCTCCCGCACCCCTGGCCCGTACCCCAGCTCTTGTATAAACAAATAAATCTTTAAAAAAAACAACCAAAAAATGCTGCAGGAAGGACATTTCCCGAAGAAGGGGTGTGTGGTGCCATTAACAGAAACAGAAGATTAGAGGTGCAACGGGGGGGCAGGGGCATGCCAACTTCAGTTTGGGGATTTTTCATTCATGCAGCTGGAGTATCACATGAATGGAAATTTCCACCAGACAATAGAAACGCAGTAGTAAAGGAAAGGTCAAGTGAGAAAGGCCCCAAAATCTGGACATCAGGGGTACCCAATGTCAGTCCCCTGGAAGGGAAAACCTTGACTTGTGGGGTGTGCCAGCTCCCAGGGTGGAAGTGCCTCCCGCCCCATACTGAGCCCTGTGCCCACCGCCAGGGGTGGGAGGGGCCCTGCAGCCCCTGCACCCTCTCCCCTCAGGCCCCACCCCCCAGGGGCTTTCTGTTCTCTGGGCTTCATCTGCCTGGAAGGGAGGCAAATTTGACTTCTCTGAAGACAGCGCACATGGGTTTCCTGGAAGATGGTGACTGCACCCCGTTTCCACCTGCCAGCCACAGTGCAGAGCACCTGAGAAGCGGGCTTGGCAGGGCTGTGGCTTCGTGTGGGAGGCCTGTGGTGGCCTCCCGGCAGCCCATGTGTGATAAGTACCAGTAAGGGTGGTGGTCGCACTTGTCATCATCAACCTCGCCACCTTCACCAGCCTCACGGTCAGTGTCTCTTGTCCTCTGCTTTTCCAGATCCTCTGTGTGCACCCCTAGAGGCAGCATTAGCAGGGACCAGTGGGACAGAGATGCTGCCGTAGGAAAGGGCAGCAAGCTCTTAGGGACTGTACCATTTAGAGGGCGGGGTGACAGTCTTTTGGGTTCCCAGCCGTCCCCTGACCTCTGGCCACACGCGCGAGGGCCTTTCTCTCTTCTCACACAGAGCAAAGCCATTAAGTCCGGTGATAGTTTGGTGATAATAAAATTGCCCTTTAGAGGGAGCCTCAGTCTTGCCATCTTCCAATTTCCTTACCAGAACGGAGGAAAATCTGGGTGTTGGTTGCAGAAATAAGCAGGTGTCCCCAGATTCGAATGCTGTTTCATCTTCATCGAGGATGAAGCACTTGGGTGCTTGCAGCACTTGGGTGCTCTGAGCCTTCCTTTAAGAACTCGGGGGTTAACAATAGGCCTCATCGATACAAGGAGGAAACTGCCGCTCTTGCTGACTGACCCTGGAGGAGAGGCATCCAGCATGAGACAGACAGGTGGGCCCAGTCATGCATGGAGCCAGAAACCTTCGCTGATGGCCTCACAGAGGTGGCAGAGTTGGTGACATGACCGCCAGCTTGGAAACCCACCTCCAGGACACCCCCTGGTACCCCACGCTTTGACCCAGTGTGAACTCTGGGATGTTAGGGCACTCATTGCCCCCCTTCGACTCCCTCTTCTCAGCTTGCCATCAGCTTCCCTGGCTCCTCAGCCTCAGTGCTCCAGCCTGGCTTCCAGGGCAGGACCAAGTCTCCCAGGAGCTGCTAGGGTCACGCAGCCCCATCTGTGGCTATGCTCATCGTGTCTGCTGGCATGAGAAAGTTACTTCTTTCAGCCACCAGCAGACATGTGGCCAGCACTGAGGACAAGTGCGCCAGATGGAACGCCTTCAGCCGAAAGCAGCAGGAGACCCCGGCGCTCCTAGCTGGGGGAGCTGCCGGGGGTTATTAGCTGATGTCACCAGGCATTTCAAGCTCCGGGGCAGGCTAATTGCATAGGTCTACACCATCACCAAGGACTCAGGTTCATCCTCGGCACCTTTTCCTCCCGTATTTGCCCTCCCGGGCCGTTGTTCCGGGGCCCACGTGCAGGCCCAGCTACCTCCAGTTGCATGCCCAGGCTGGAGAGCACACGGCTCATGGAGCTACACCCTCAAACGGGGGAAAACAGAAGCGCAGCCCAAACCACCCGCGTATGCCTGGGCCAGCTTTGCCTCCTGTTTCCTGCTGTTGGCGCAGGTAGTAACAGGTGTCTTGTGCCCACCAAGTTGGGCTGGGAGGTGAGAGCCATGTGGATGTGGCCGCCCCGCCTTGAAGGTGAGGCAGCAGCTTGGCAAGGTGAAGTGATCTGCTGAGACCGCACAGCACACCTTCACCAGGCGTGGATGCCAAGGGTCAGCGTAAAGGGGCTGGCATTAGAACTTGGGTTTCCTGCCACCCACATTGGTGCGAGTGGTCCTCTACCTGGACACCGCTGACTGACGCGCGTCAGTATCTCCCCCAACACAGGGTGGCCAGGTGAAAGCCACTGGCAAACCACTGCTTGGGGTCCCCAGGGAGGCCTAACCATCTCTGGGGCACTGGCTCCCCCTAGTGAAAAAAATAAAGAACTGCACGGTGTCGGCAGCAACTCCCCGGGAGAGCCTGGGCTTGCTGGATGCAGGTTCCAGGGCTGCAGCTCCAGGGCTGTAGATTTATCAGGTCTGGGGAGGGGCCTAGAAATAGTCACTTTATTTATTTATTTTTAAAGATATAGTTTTTATTTATGCATACAAGAACTGGGTGTAGGCCAGAGATGCAGAGGATGAGAGGATTCTCCAGAGACAGAGCGGGAAGCAGAACAGGCAGACTGACTGAAATCCACTGCTGAGGGGAGCAGCGGGCGAGACAGGAGAGGTCTGCTGCACCTGGTGGGTAGCTCCCTGGCCAGGGATCGAACTCAGGCCTCTGTGCCTCATGATATCTTGATAGCTCTGAGATTTTTAACACCTGCACCACCAGGGGGGCCCTGGAAATACACATTTTAGTGGGCACTCAGGATGCCGGCCATGCCCCTTTGCAGTTTGCAGTCAGGGGAAGTCCACTGGGCGCAAGTGGAGTCTGGAGACATGGCGTATGATCTGATAGCAGGTCTGCCTCCTCCCTGGGTCTCCGTTTCATCTAGAAGACCAGAGGGTGGGCCTTAAAATGGGTGCAGCCAGCGCACTCCTGGACGCATAGGGCAGCCGTGCTGCTTCGCCTTGTGTGCAGACAAGCTGTCTAGGTGCTCACTGAGTAAGTCTGGCGGGGCCTGAGGCACTGCATGTCCAGCCAGCCCCGGGGAGGCCGGTGCTGACGTGCGCAGGTCAGAAGGGTTTAAAAGCACAAAGGAGGCAGCACATGGAATGGCACTGGGCACGTTTTAATGTTTCTCGCCGTTGTATTTCCTTGGCCAGACAGCTGGGGAAATGTTCGGAGACACCCAGTGCAGATTCAATTAGCATGCAAATTAGCACAAATTAACAGTTTAATTCCCTGGAATCCTTGCTCCTGCCTCCAGGTCTGTTCAGGTTCTTTGACCACACCAAGCTGTTCCCTTTGCTCAGACTATCTTGCCCCTCTCCCCGGCGCCCCATAAGCATCTCGTGGGGGGCTCAGCTTCCTCCACGAGGCCTTCTGTCTCACGTCTTCTGGATCAGGGCGCGCCTCAGTACTTCCTTAGCGCCCTGAATGTCCCTATTATGCCCTTATCTGTCTCTGCTGGGCTGTTTGTTGGGCAGGGGCAGAGACCCCTGCATCAGAGGCTCACCACGATGACCCTGGGGTCAGCCTCCAGGGCAGGTAAACGCTGGGCGGATGGATGAGGGAGTGAGTGAAGGGGCCAGTCCCTCACGGCCCTCAGACCCCGCCGGGCAGAAGACTGGAGTGCCGCGGCGTGGTGCACAGGGGCTGGGAACGAATCCAGGCCGAGCGCACACGCGTGCTGACACAGGCATGTGTACCGCCGGATGCTTGAAAGCGTCCGTCGCGAGCCCTGACGATCACACGTCCTCGGAAAGATTCCCTTAGCTGTCTCACCCTCGGATATACTTTCTAAGTCAGCAAGTTCTGCAAAAGCCAGCCCTTACGTTGGGTCTGAGTCGTGAGGGAGAGGAGCACAGGTGAGCCTGGTGGGGAGCTCCCCTGTCCCCACTGCCGGGGGTTTGAGTCCAGGCCGTGCTGCGTGGGTGCAGGTAAATCCCTGAGCCGCTCTAGCCCCTTGTCCCTATGCAGGGTGGGGACAAGTGGCTGACTCCTGAGCGGGGCTGGAGGGAGCTGGGGGGCTGCTCTCAGAGCGTGCCTGGTGCGCAGCTGTGTCT
The DNA here is from genome assembly GCF_964194135.1 of Talpa europaea. Classification (NCBI taxonomy): domain Eukaryota; kingdom Metazoa; phylum Chordata; class Mammalia; order Eulipotyphla; family Talpidae; genus Talpa; species Talpa europaea. Next base: position 1,412,561 of record NC_140084.1, on the reverse strand, counting down.
CCACCTGTTTTCTTTGCTGCCGAGCCTCAGGGGAGGGGGGCTTTGCTCCGATTTGTAAGGTCGGTGTTTTGGGACCAGCCTCTCCTCACGAGGAGCCAGGCTTGGTGCCGTTCGCAGAGGGGACGTGGCCGCAGAGCTGGCTCCTGCAGAAAGCTTGTACCAGCCTCTTGCTTTCTGGGTCCCTGTGGGGTCTTTGACCTTGCTGTCCTGACCATGCAGTGGAAGGCTGAGACCGGCTGGCTGAGACTGCAGCGGGGGAGCCCGTCGATGCCAGTGCCGGCCGGGACCGAGCACCGCAGCTGTGGGAGCAGAAGTGGCTGCAGGTGCTTGGGAGAGCTCGTGGCGGTGGCTGCCTCTCCATCAGGGAGGGACCGGCCCAGTGCGCCTGGCCACGGCGCCGAGGGTGGCCTGTCGGCTGTGCACACAGCAGGTTGTGCTGGCCGCGGCCTGTCTCCGGGGACACATGACGTGTGACTCCACTTATGCCAAGTCCAGCCGCATGTGGGAGGAATCCCTGCTGTGAGGAGTCACGCCCGACCGTGCTTACCTGGCCGGGCCTGAGAGGAGGGCAGTGACCAGAGGGGAGGCAAAGGCCGCTTCTGGTGGGCTGACAGCCTCCTGTTCCCCTTCTCTGGGGCCGCCACCTGGGGTGTTGGTGCGTGAGAACCCCTCGGGCAGTGACTCGTGACCGTTATGCTCGATAAGTTTCCCTCATGATGAGGGGGAGGGCTGGCGTGATGACCCGGCTGGGGCCTATTTTGACTTGCTGGCCTCCTGGCCCAGCCCTGCTTCCTCCTTCCAGCTCTGCCCAGCACCCCCAGCACCCCCTGGGATGGTCCAGTGGGGGCGTGCTCCTTCATGGGTTTGGCAGAGTTTTCTGAGGTCACGCCAAGACGCGGCTGTGGCTGGAGAGCTGAGTAAGGCTGAATTTCCCTGCAGGGAAGACACGGTCTGACTTTGGGCTCTGCAGTGGTTTCCTTGGCAACCAGCTGTTGTCAGAAAAACAGAACAATGTGAAAACACGCTGGGGTCAGGCAAGGAAAGATCCTCTGGGGAGCTCACGCACGGAGAAGAATAAGAGGAAGAGCTGGAGTCGGGGCTGGGCGAGTGTCCCCACAGGGTCCCCGCTGCAGGCCCGCCTCCCGCTCCACCACTGGCGATTTCATGCGGACTCGAGCTTGCCAGCCAGCCGGGCGTCAGGGGCGTGTGTCTTGACCCACGCGTAGGCTTCCCAGAGGTCAGTCGTGGGGTCCGCGAAGCAGCACGGGTCTCAGCAGCTCTCCCCAGTCTGGAGGTGAAGTAGGATCACGTTACATTTTTTAAAAAGTGGCCACATGTTCAATTTGTCCTTTTTTCCCCAAAGGCTATTGCTGTATCTTGAAGCCTGCCCCCCCCCCCCTTTGGTCCAAGGGTCTGTAAGACGGAGTGGAGGTCCGGCTGCCTGCACATGCGGGTGCAGAGGGAGGACTTGCCTGCTTGATGCTCCCACCCCCCAGGGACCATTTCTGGGCTCATCCCAGCTGCTCCTGCTCAGCCTCGCCTCAGTTGTGTCTCCAAGGAGCCAGGTCCGCAGCCATGACCCACGGAGAGTTTGGAGACTCCCCGGCCACTGTCCTGGGCTGGGTGGATGCGCGCTCTCTGCGCGCGTGCTGTGTGGGGCGCCGTTCCCTCCCATCCTCAGATGCCCGCAAACAGCCCCCAGGGGGCACTTGTCAACCCGCTTTTCCAGTGAGAAGCCCAGGGGACCGTCTCCAGCCTTGCACTTTGAGCCCAGGCCTCCCCGGCTCTGGGCCCCCGCGCTGCCTCTGTGCCACTGGCTCATGGCTGTCCTGTCCTCTGAAAGGTGAACGGTGATCTTCCCTCCGCGCCCACGCTCGTCTTCCTCCTGGTAGCCCACCCAGCCTGTCCCTCCGGAGGGCTTGGCGGTCGAATCCTCACTTGCTCTTTGCTGACGCCGGGCGGGCGGGGAGCCCGTGGAGCCACAGTGACCCAGGCCTGCACCCGGGCTGGTGTAGCTGCTGGGGCGGCGGCACTGCACCGAGGAGCTGTGTTTTGGGGCACAAGGACAGCTTGGTCTGGGCACCACATCAGCATAGTGTGGGGGAGCTGTTTGGAATCACCAGGTGGCTGTACCCTGTCACCTCCGGGCACCACCAGTGCAGGGGTTTATCTGCGTGTCAGACCTGGAGAAGCCGCAAGAGAACCAGCCCCACCCCTGGCTCCAGCCTTCTCAGCAGCGGAGCTGGAGACTAGCCACCCCGCCCTGGGCCTGGCATGCGGGTGTCTCTTAAGAACTTATTAAGGGGGGCTCCCAAGTAGCACAGCGGGTTGAGCACAGTGCTGTGGGGCTGGCCACAGCCTCTGCGGTGTGGGTTCCATTCCCAGCTGCCTAGGGAGATCCCCACATGGTGCGGCAGACCTCTCCTGTGTCGCCTGCTGCTCCTCTCAGCAGTGTTTCTGGCCCGTCTGTCTGTCCTGCTCCCCACTCTGTCTCTGGTGAATCCTTTCACCCTCCCACGCCTCTGACCTGTACCCCAACTCTTGTATAAATAAGTAAATCTTTAAAAAAAAAAAAAAGCTTATTAGGGTTCAGTTCTTCATTTCACAGCGTTGTGAAGGAAGCTTTGGAAAATTCCTAAGTGAAGCAGTGAAGACCGTTACAGTGTGATGCTGGCACTACTGGCATCTGGGCGCCATCCTCCGGGACTACTCACCACCCCAGGTACCGTCACTTGGGTTTGGGTTTGACTTTGTAGCACAACTGTTTGCTCCTAGTAGCCCCCCCCCAGCCGCCTGGGCGAGTGCCAGGCGAGCAGGGTCGCAACCTGCAGCACTGGCTCCTGTGTGCCACACCGGGAGGGGGCGCTCGGGAGGATGCACTCTGGAGCGCCTTTGAAGGCTGACGCCCGTCACACAACTGGGACTAGATTCGGGCCTGGGCAGTGGGAACAAAGGGACACGCCCGAGGTCACGCTGCCCCTCTAGCAGTACCCCCACTCCTTTATCTGGAGATTCTCCCAGAGCTTACAGGAGCCCGATGTGGTCAAACGATGGCATCCCTGTCAGCTCTGTGAATGCCTTCTGGGATCTGCCAAGGCTGCTGGAAGCTTCCTCCCTGTGGATATCAGATCTTTTTTCTGGGAGGCTGAGTCCAGAGGGTGTCAGATGACACTGCCCCTCATCTCTCCACCCAGAAGCTCCTGAGAGGAACACTCTGAGTTGGTCGATCTGTTGGTGGCTGCTGCAATTTGGGCTTAGGGTTCTCTGGGGTTTGAAATCCATTTGGAACTCCAGCCATCTGCACGACTGCCGAGGTGGGGCCAGGCCCCCCGTCTGCACTTCCCTATCAGTGTGGCCTCTTCACCCCGCCTGCCTGCTGACACCTCCAAACCCTCCCTCCTCCCGGCCGAGATAAGCATCTCTCCCTATCAGGCAACTAGTCACCTTCTGGCCCAAATTAAGCGGTGCCCAGGGTCCTGGCGAGGGGCCCAGAGTCGCCCTGACCTCCATATAACAGCAAAGGGCTGGCGGCCTGGGCTCCTGAGCCCTGTGAGGCTCATCCATCAGCTGGGCGGCTTTGATTCTGATAAGGGTCTGATCTCCAGGGACAGGAGCCAGGGAGGAGGTTTATGGCCCCCACTTCCCCCCAGGCCTTGAAGTGGCCTCCCTGGCTCCAGAGGGCTTGCTCTCCAGCCAGGAGGTGGCCTGTGTTTGGCCCAGGAGACTGCTGGTCTGGAGACCCGTGTGCGACACGGCTGGGGAAGGACGAGAAACCGGCCTTGGAGAGCTGACCTGAAAAGAGCTGGGAATGGCCTCGCTGGGAGCGGCCTCCCCATGGCGCTTCGGGGGGTCGTTTGTCTTAGAATGGCCTCTGAGAAGCAGCGTGGGCACGCCACTACAGATGCAGAAGCAGGCTCAGCAAGGGCGACTAGGCTGTCCACAGCTGTTCCGCTGGACAGCACAGGCGTGGTTTGGACACTCCTTGTACTTTGAGATCCCCCCGGTGTAGGGGCACGTGGGCTGGGGCTGGGCCTGACAGAGGCTGGCTGGCTGGGAGGAGCGGCAGCCCCAGGCTCCTGGCAGTCGGGACATCTCCGGGTGCCTGTGGCCTTCAAAGGTCTGTGACTGCTCATCTCTCGCGGTTGCTTTCACATAAGCAGTTTTTATTTGGCAACTTTCCATATAGTTAAATAAACGGGACGTGCCAGTCAGCAGCTAGAGAGGAGCTGCCAGTGGGCACTGCCCGCCGCCCTCTCGGCCCCGGCCAGCCACCGTACGGCCCCCAAGCCGCACCCCAGCCTCGCGGACAAGGGCGCACACTGTCCCCCGGCCAGCCCCATGCAGGCGGCCCGGCAGGACCTCGTGGCCCGGAGGCCGTGGCTGTGCATTCCGCCCTGACGGCCTGGGCATGTCGCGGGGTGCGGCCGGCTGGGTTTGTCGGACGTGTCCATGGGGCGCTGCTGTGCCCTCGCAGGCTGCGCGCCCAACGGGCAGCTCTCACTGCCTCACGCAGGCCCGCCCTCCGGTCCCGGCTGCGCGCTTCGTCTTTCTGTGCGGCTGCCCGGGCCACGCGGCTGCCCTGTGCGTGTGGTTGGCGGCCTCGGCCGGAATTTAAGGTCGTGGCGTGAGATTCTGTATTTCATGGTGTGTTGAGGTTTGTTTTATGACCCGGGTCTACCGTGTGTCGCACGTCCACTCGGGGACTGTTCTGTGGCCGTGTGGGAAGCGCGCGTGCCGTGCGCGGCTGGCAGGATGCTTGTAAATGCGCTCGGGGGCCGCGGCATCTTGTCCCGGCCGACCTTCCGTCTGGTCTAGCAGAGCCTAGAAAACGGTTGGGATTGCCCGCTGCTGCCGTGGGCTCTGTATTTCCCCTTCCGGGTCTGTGAGCATCTACCTGGCTAGTGCTGCTGGTCACACGGCGTCCCCCCTTGTTTCTGATCCTTTTATTTGGCTCCGAAGTCCCCTTTATTTGACGTCCATGTAGCTCGTCTTCCTGCCGTGGATTTGCGCCTGATGGATGTTCTTCCTTAGACTCTGGTTGCTTCTCCACTCCCCAGGGCTTTACAGTTGACCTGAGTCCTGCCAGCCCGCCTGCAGCTTGGCCACCCCATCAGGACCCTCATCCTGCTGTTCGAGGGGCGGGGCTATATGTGCGTGGAGTGTGTGTGTCTGCGCGAGCGCATGAGCATTTTGTGTGTATGTGTGTGTGTGATGTGTGTGCACGAGTCATGAGTGCTTGAGTGTGTGAGCACGTGAGCGTGTGTGAACATGTGTGCAGGCCTGTCGGGGCTGTGCACACTCGGTGTGCATTCTGGCTCCCTTCCCTGTGGGAGTCTATTCTTGTCTTCAGCCCTCCGGTCACACTGAGATGCTGCTCTGCCCCTGCATCCGGGGTGCCGGGGGAGTGCGGGCCTTGTGGGGCTGTGTTGCCCCAGGCCTGCAGCCTCACCTGCAGGAGAGGGCTGGTGGCTGAGGTGCCCCCTGGACCCGGAGAACCCCACTTCCACATGGGCCTGCATGCCCGCCCCCTGCATTCCCCATCAGTCACCCTGATTTCCCTGGGAGGGCGTGTGGCAGTGGAGTTAGCGCAGCAGCTCACCCATGTGGGCCTGTTTCCTCCTCCGTCGCCGGCACCTCTCTGTTCTGAACTGCGCTCTCTGTACAGGCAGGCGGACCAAGCCCGGCCTAGCGCGGCCCTTGGGATGAAGCAGCTGCTCCTCGCCCTGTCCCGCCCCCAGTGACTGCACTCCTCCATCCCGCGCGTCCTCACCTGCGGAACTGGGGTGGGAAGGGTGCTCCCCCAGACCCGGGGCGCCCAGCTGAACGCAGGCTCAGTGCACAGGGCTCCTGCTGCCTGCTCGCGATGCGGAAGCTCACGTCCTGGGGCGTATTGGTCTGGCTGACTTTTGAGGGAAGGCCTGGTGACGTTCCCAGGCCCTCAAGGAGGCTCCCCCAGGCTCTGCCTCTTTCTTTCTCAGTCCTCGCCTGCAGGCAGCACCCCGGAGACTTTGTTCTGCGTGTGGTTTCTGGGGCGCTTTGGCAGCGTTGACAGAACAAGGAAATGCCAGTGCTTTGGTTCCCAGAAGCGCCTGGCTCCACTGCCCCTTCGTCCACCCAGGCCCAGACCAAAGCTGCTTCGCGCCTCTGATGTCTGGCAGCTGGGCCGACCGGGTCAGAGCAGCGGGGCCGGGCCGGCTCTCCCGCTGTCCTCACCCCCTGGGAATCCGCCGGCTCCGGGCCCCTTTGAAGTGACTGGGAACTCAGGGCCCCGGGCTGCTCTCAGGGACCCCGACAGGATGAAGCCCGGGTCCCAAGAGCACATGTGGGTAAGTGGGTAAGTGGGACTTCCTGAGTCAAACGGGCCTGAGCCAAGACCTCTCAGCAGGTCCAGTTCAGCAGCCACCCACGAATGCAGCGTTTTCTCTGTGTCTCAGAGGTGGCTCGGCCCTGTGTAAAATGGGGTAATGACGAATTCCTGGAATTGCCTGGAAGAGCCACTGAGACATTTCCTTAAAGTACCCGACTTCCCCACCTGCTAGGGGGAGACTCAACCCTCTGCAGCCTCAAGCCTCCAAGGCTCCATCCCCCCTGGCCGCAGGCAGGTCCCAGCCTCTCTGGGCTCCACTTTCCTCAGCGCCCAATGGGCGTAGTCGCGGTGTTCACTTCCCAGAGTGGCTGAGGAGCCACCGATGGACATTCACAAAGCACCTAGACTAGATTGCACTCTGGAGGAAGGGTGCTGAGTGTGTTTATTGGAAAAAATTACCTATCAGTTCCAGAAAGATCCAGCCACCCGAGGCACTGTCCTTTGGGCAGCCCCTCCCCTGTTTGAGCGTTTGCTGGACACCTGTGCTCCCGATGACTCCGCTGTGGCTGGGTGGAGTGAGGGCCTGGGAGAGGTGAGAATGGAGACCAGTGCCTGCTGCCTGAGCCGCAGGCGTCTTTCACGTGAGGCAGTGCGTCTTATGTCTGAAGAAGCTGAGGCTCGCGTTGGCGATGTGACTTGCCCCAGGCGCATAGCCAGGAAGCACTGGATCTGGGCTTGAACCCAGGCTGATCCAGAGACCCGTGGGTGCTGAGACCTGAAGTGACTGCAGCATAGTGGCCTGGTCAGAAGAGGGGCTGACTCGAGTTGCACCTGCTGATTGGGTTTGTCTGTTTACATAAGGGGTGGAAGGCTGGCTTCCTTGTTGGCTTGGGGTAGTGCCCATTAGTGTCACCAAGGACCTGATTTCCTTTCTCCTACTGTGGTAGCTCATTCTCAGGCTTGCCTCACTCTAGGTTATAAGAAGTCTGCAGGAGTTCCAGGTATTACCTCTGCACACCACCCCATTCGCAGGGAGGAAGAGCTACTTCTCAGCTGGCTCCCTTATTTCCCAGAAGCCTTCAGTGAGCCCCATCGTACCTTGTCCGCCCCCAAGAGATCACAGGCCCATTCCTGGGCCAGTGCCCTGACAGAGGAACAGCACGCTGTGTCTGTGTTAGCGGATCTCTGTGGCGGGGTTCACGCTTCTGTCTGAATCACAAAGGCAAGAGGGAAGGGATCTTGGAGACAGCTCTGCCATGCCCACCAGGATCTTCTGCTTTGCCTTGGGTCCCAGGGTGAGCAGGACATTACCCTGCACTTTCACACTTGGTAGGGGTGATGGCCCAGAAGGCAGACACCTATGAAGGGACAGCTCACCTAGGCTGGCCATGGCCAGGTTGTCATTTTGGAGAATTTGAATGAGGCCAGGGGAGAGGGGAACAGGCGCTTCAGACAACATTGTGCTGAAAGGGCTGTGAATTAGCAGGACTGTGCCGTGCTCTGTGATTGACTCGTTATGCCTGCTGTGGGTGCAAGAGTGGGGCAAGGAAGCTACCATTCAAAAGCTTAAAATGAGGTGGACATTCCAGAGTATATTGGGTGTTTATCTTTGAAAAGTCACCAGTTTAGGAAAATAAATCCATATTTAAATTACACCATTTAAAAAGTACAAACTTTAATATAATTGCTGCTCTGAGGTAATTCTTAGACCAGTGTGCACAGTTGTTCCCCATCCTTTTCTAACACTGTGCTGTGGTGTGGGCCGCTCGTGTCCAATGACTGGTCAGCAAGGGGGTTCAAGGGCTCCGCACTTTGGCCCCAGCCGGGCACTGCTCCAGGGAGTACTGGCAGGTACAGCGGAAGCTCCCCTGAAGGGCAGCCCAGTGTAGCCTCTCCCACTTTCCAGGCCATTCGTTGCCCATTTCCCTTCCAAGAGTGCTCCCTGAAAGTCCTCCAGCAAAGTGGGAGTTGGCAAGAATTTCTAGAGTCCCTGCTGCAGCAGAGTAACTCTTAAACTCTGGAAAATACCCTGCTTATGAGGGAAGGGGCGACTGTCTGGGAGGGAGGAGGGAAGGGGATGGGGTGCAGGAGCATCGGGCCGGAGAGTGAAGCACATGCACTATGAAAGGGTGCAGATGTCCCCTCAAACAGTAGTCACACAAATGATTGGCAAGTCAGTGAAGTTTGAGAGAAAAAGGCCCTTTGCTGGACATGTACCTCTCTCCGGAGGGTGTGTGGGGAGGTGTTTCTCTGAGCAGCAGCCTCAACAATCCCTCCGTGGGTTTGCCAAACCCAGCATGGACATCTCAGACCCAGACCTGCTGACTCTGATCCTCCTCCGTTCAGGGAGACACGTCTTGTTACAGTCTCTCTCTCTCTCCCCAAAGCCAAGTTCTTTCTGCCTTCACCCTGACCTGGCCTGGCCAACTTCTCCGTAATGCATACTTTCACCTGCCAGTTTGCAGGACAAGCGCCTCCCTATCCTGTGGGGGGAGAGGCTGCCTTTCAGAGGCCTAGAGGCCTCCGCCTTCTCCCGGGGCACCCCCGGCTCCACACAGGCTCCTCTCAGGGGCCTTTTGGAGAAGGCCAAAAGGGATTTACCAGCCCAGCTCTGGAGCAGGCAGGAAGAGCTTTCCTGTGCTGCTCTGGCATTTTCTAAGAGGCTTTTCTTCAGGGAGTAATTGGAGCTGGGCTCATGTCTGCAGGAAGGAGAGCAGTGCAATTTAGCCGCTTTATTAGGTCAGGCGGAGAAAGCAGGCCTGTCTGATGTCCTGGCGGCTCAGCGCTCCCGTAATAAGATGCAGGAAAAGGCTGGGCTCCAGCAGGCAGACGAGGGGCAGGGATCAAAGCCTCCACCTCCCAACTTAGCCTGTGCGCACATTTGGGGAGCCTTCCTGCCGCTGCTCCCCCGGGAGAGCCTGTGGTGAGCTGAGGAGCGATCCTCACTCCCCCAGCCTCTCTGGGCAGCTGCCTTCTGCCGGGAGGGGCATCTGTGCCTCCCCAAGGCTTGTGGGGCCAGGTCTGTAGGGGTCCTTTGCTGTTTCCTTGCCCTGCTTCTCTGTGCCCAACCAGGTGATATCCAGGTCACAAGGGTGGCTGGGGTGCTCTGTACTCTGGTCACCTGCTAAATTATGTGTGGGCCACGGACGAGCTACAGCAGCTGAGCGGGGCCTGAGGTGGGGGTTCCCCATGGCAGGAAGAACGCTGGCTGTTCCCAGCCTCTGTTGTGTTAGCTAGAGGGAAACTTCATTTTCACATGTTGCATCTGGCGTTTTCCATATTGTGCCCAGGCCCGTTGAGTTTGGAAGGAGCAGAGAAATATCCAGTTGCTTTTTCCAGAGGCCTGGTCAGTTCTTTTGTAATCAGTGTGGTCTTCCTGGTCGTGAGCTAGGGGTTCAGTCCTGAGCAGCTTGACCTGGTTCTCAGGGTGCTCGGGTAGCCAGTGTCCTCGTTTCTCTGTCAGGAGAGCCCTGGGGGCTCTGGGAGGACCAGCTTACCCCTAGGCCTGCCGGGAAGGCTCCACCTGCCCAGGCGTCTCGTCCCCCGTCTGTGAAGTGCTGGTCCCTGGGACACGAATGTCCTGTGGTGAATTGAGGGCCTGTGTACAGGTGACTGCGGAGCATGTGGGCACGGCCCCTCCCAGTGTGGCTCAAGGCCTCAGCCCCTGCGAATGTGACCTTCTGGGAAATGGGGGTGTCACTGCATGCATCACACTGGAGCATCCTAAGCCCAACCCGAGGGTCCTCATAGGAAGAGGGACCTGGACAGACGCAGAGCAAGACGGTCAGGTGAGGTGGGTGCAGCCAGGGATGGCTGCTGGGACGCCGGGGCAGAAGCTGCGAGAGGCAGGGGTGCTTTCTGGCTTCCAAAACCCGAGAAACTAGATCCCGCGGCCTTCATCCCCCAGCTGTGGTTGCTCGTGTGCCGCCCCGGGACGCGCAGCCTCCCTCTCCCGGTCTCTGGGGGGCTGGTGTCGGCATTTTGGGAGTAGCGCACAGTCCCGCTGCGAGCGGCTGTTCACCCTCGCTGGGCTTCAGTCTGTTGTGCTGGCTCGGGGCTCACCGAACTCCATTTATTTTTCTGTATTTGTAAATAAATTTTGATAAAAACGAGGCAACTTCGGTTTGTAGCATTATGTGGGGCGCATGACGTTCAGCACATAGTGCGTGTGTGGCTCGCGTCACCACCATGAAAGCCTGGTTTGCGCCCCGCCCGCCGCGCCCTGACCCCTTCGACCTGGCCTCCCCCCTCCACCCCTCCCTGCTGGGACCCTCCAGCCTGACCTCTGTGTCTAGGTGTTTCTTTTGTTCCTTCAGCTTCCTTCTTTCCCACTGGCGGGTGCCCGGGCAGAGCCGGCCCTCCACGCGGCGGGGCGCATCCGGCAGGCGCTCTCGCTTCCACCAGCTGCGCCCCGCATGCGGAAGGCGGGCCTGCGGCCGCAGCCACACAAGGAAGGATTCTGCCCTCTCTGCCCGTCGCGGGCTGTGTTCTGAGGCCTGTCGGGTTCGGCCGAGGCTTAGCTTGAAGGTGGCGACGGCGGGGTGAACAGTGAGGAGCCTCAGAGGCGACCTTGTTTGGAAATGGCTTTTGGCGACGTGGCGAGCAGAGGCTCTCTAGAGGCCTTCGTTCCGGATGGGGGGTGACGCCACGCAGCGGCCGGGGCCTGAGAGGAGGGGCGCGTGCAGACAGAGAAGGCGGCCGTGTGGGGCAGGCGGCCGAGCTGGAGCCACGCGGCTAGGAGACGGGCGCCAGGGACACCTGGGCCCCCGCTCTGGGCGGGGCAGGAGGGTCCTTCCCTGCAGCCTGAGGAGGGAGTGTGGCCCCGCGGCACCGCGTGGCACTGCCCTCACACCGCTGCCCCCGCACCGTGACAGAAGACACTTCCGTTGCCTCAGTGCTCCAGGTCATGAGCTTGGGGTGTAGCCCAGGAGCCTGCCCGGCGGTGGTCAGGAGTCTCACCCTGAAAGTGCCATAACTGCGCCCCGAGTCTCCATGGCCACGTGGCCTGTGGCCGTCAGGGTCTCTGTCATCGACTCTACTTAAAGACCCCGCGCCAGCTACATTCTCCTTGGCAGGACCCCATGACCTCAGCGGAGCTCCAGCTTCATCTTCAGCTCCGGTCCCCAGTACCAAATGGGGGAGGTGGCACTGGACCAGAGTTTGGGATGTTGGGGAAGACCGAGGCAGCGGGGCGCTCAGAACCATTGGGCTTGATGACCACGGTTCCTGTCCACTGTGACCCCCCAGTTGGCTGAGGATTGATTACCCAGTCCCGCTTCAAGCTGAGCAGATGGCGGAGCTTCTGTCAGAGGCCTGGGCGCGACTGCTGTTGACTGTGTGTGAGCCTTCCGGACTTGCCGGGGAGCTCTTCAGGCCTCTGGGCTTGAATGTCAAGATTCCTCGAGGGGAAGAGAAGAATCAGCACAGAGAAAGCCTTTCCCAAGTGTAAAGCACTCGCCTAGAATCTAGATGTTACAGAGCAAGGGCCTGCGGCTCCCTGACGCCATCTGTGGCTCTGGAGGAAGAAACGTGCTCTCCTGCCGCCCGCGGCTGCAGCGCCTCTCCCTCTCGTTCTCTTTTCCCCAGCAAACCTGTCCTTTTAAAGTGTTAAAAAAATAAATCGTAGGGCAGGTCTACAGGATGAGGAACGACGTCCCAGACGAGGCGGGCGAGGCACCGTCGGAGGTGGCGGGCTGAAGGGGTGAGCTGCCGTGTGGAGAGCTGAGCCGTCGGAAGCTCTCTGGGGGCTTCAGATTGGAAGCTGCTTCTCCAGGATCCTTGAGATCCTCATGCTGACGTGCTCCCGACCAGGTGCTCCGCCCAGCACGCGTGGTGTCTGGAGGCACCGTGGCGAGGCTGGCCCCGCGCCTACGCCCTGGAGCGGCGGGACCCGGCCTGCTCTTGCCACGGCAGAGGGAGCAGAGGTGTTGGTGTGGCGGGCCCTGGGGGTTAAGACGCCCTCCCCTCCCTCGGGGAGGGTCTGAGAGAGGACACTGGACCCTGGATGCGGATGGGAGGAGCCTGGGCCCCCCAGCGAGTGTGGAGCAGCGCTCCCGGGGTTTCTCCAGAGTGGAGCTGACTCTGTGGCAGTCCCTGAAGCTTCAGGCCTGTTTGTTGCGCAGTGGGTGCCTGCTCGGTGTCCAGGAAGAGGACACGGGGCCCTGGGAGCAGGGCTGTGCTCCAGGCCCCGGGGATGGCGTTGGCTGCGCCTCGGGGAGAAGGTCCAGATCTCCCAGCAGAGCTTCCCCGCGGCCTGGGGAGGAGGAAAGTTTCTGGGTTTCCTGTCTCTGCTCCCCCACCCCCCATTTGGTCTCCACCCTGCCCTTCTTCTCCACACGTGGCTAAATAGAAGCTGCTAGTCAGAGACTGGCCAAGTCCCAAGGCATTTTCTCTACATGGGAAAGAAGAAAATAAGGTTATAAGTGCCGAGCTGTGGAAACCACCTAGAACTCCGGAGCTGTTGTGCCCAGCACCGTCCTCGTGGAGTCCCCAGGGCCGGGGGCCGCCAAACGCCAGGATGACCATCTTCCCTTGGCCTTGAGGCCCTTCTCTCCCTCTGGGCCCTTGTTTGGCCCAGAAGGAAGGATGGAGGACGCTGGAGGCTTTGCATTTCCCGGCGTGCAGGATCTGGAGGAGCTGGGGCAGGATGGGTGGGAAGGAAGGGAGCAGGGCACGGTCAGAGGGGGATCCCGGGGGTCAGTGCTCCAGTAGAGCGTGGTGGGGCTCAGTGGGGGTCTCTCTCTTCCTGCCAGTTGTAGCCTCCAGTGGGCGGTAGCTGTACCTGATGCGCTCTGAGAGCTGTCAGAGGTGCAGGTGCGGAAGCAGGCGCGCTCACGGCCGGGGATCTCGTGGGAAGCTCCCCGTGAGGCTGGGCCCCCGCCGTCACGTGCTGAGTAGATGACAGAGCTGGGGGCTGCTGCAGTCCTTGGCCAGGCTTCCAGTGAGGAAAAACAGCACACGGGCAAGTGACCTTTTGCCGTTAGTGAGGAGGTGTAGACTGCAATCCAAGGACACCGAGGTCACAGTGGTGCACCCCGAGCATGAGCCCCGCCGGCCCTGACTCCCCGCTGTGGTGGGGTGCTGTTTCTCCCATTTGAGAACGGGCAGGCTTGGTGACCCCGCGTGAAAAGGGAGCAGACATGGGGCTGCGTGGTGTCTGAACTGGTAGGCAGCATGGGCCACCCCTGCTGGCTCTCTCAGAACCTCCCTCCATGACGCATGTCTCGGAGGGGCCACCTTGGCTGCCGGGCCCCTCAGCCCAGCCAGTCCCCTGGGGACCTCCAGCATTTGGCCAGCTGGTGCTGGCACTTCTTTAGAACCCCAGCGTCCCCTGCTCTGCCTTGTGTGCGGAGGGACGCCTGGCTTCATCTCGCAGGCCTCGTTCCTGCTGCCAACTCTTATTCCCCTAGCCGAGCTCTCGGCCCGGCGTGCTTTGGGGTGCTGGGAAGGTGAGGCAGTGCCTGTTCCCTCTGGTGCCTGCAGCTCTCTCCTGCGTCTTCACTGAAACATTGCGGGAGTAGGACACACCCAACTAGCCTCAGTTCCCTCAGCTCCAGCTGTGAAAGCCCCAGAGGCACGAGTTCTGTGTTCACCACTTGGTGATACCCCACGGCGAGAGCGCGCCCCTGCTCTCTGCTCACGTCACCCTTGACGCACGCGGGGGTGGGCAGCGGGAGCAGTCCAGTACCGCTCTTCCGGTAGACACGCCTCCGGCTGTGGGGTGGGTGGACACCCGCAGGTGGCACTGCTGGGCCCCAGCCAGAGTGCGTGGTCCACTCGAGCGGGTTCTGTGACTGCGGCTTTAAAGGGCACTTCTGGAATCTCGCCATCTTGTCGCTCTGAAAACCTGCCTGCTCGTTGCTATAGACAGGCGGTGGTGAGGGGGCCTTTTCTCTGCGGGGTGGCCTCTACCAGCCGTGAAGTCCTGGGTGACAGAAAGCGTGTGCCCAAGGGGATAAAGAGCGGGGCGTGTTCCTGCTGGGGGCGACAGCGTCTCCAGGCTCGTCTTCATCTTACTCTCGGTCCCTGAGTCAGGGACCCCGCCGCGCAGCGGGTGGGGCCGGCCCCCCGCGCTCAGGTGTTCCTGCGTCAGCGCAGAGCCTCCGGGCGGCCTCTTCTCAGTCCCGCTTGCCACCAGGGGCGGCCGCCTTCGCCTCACAGGTGGGGCGTCGCTGGCGGACAGTCCCTTGCCAAGGGATAGATGTCAGGTGACAGCCGAGTTTCTCTGACGCCAGGGACGACCCTCGCTTTCGGGGCTCCCCGGGCTCCCAGGTGCACGTGGGAGTGCCCAGGAGGAGGCGCGTGCCCGGCGGCACGTCCAGACGCAAAATGGACCTGCCCCTCCTGCCCTGGCTGGCTGCTGCCCGGCGCGGGGCTGGTTTAGAAGCCCCTCCGCTTGGAGCCGTGGCCCCCCGCTCTTCTCCGTTCGGCTGTTCTCACGGCGTGTGCGCGTTGGGCTTCTAATTCGCGTTTCTCTAACTAGAGCGGCGGAACCCCTCTGTGCCCGTTGGTCATTCGTGTGACTTTCTGCGTGTCGGGGCGGCCGTGGTGCCCATGTTCTCATGGTGCGAGCTTTACTTAGTGGCCGTGGCTGCTGAGAACACCACCGGCTTGTGCGCCTCGGCCCGGCCTGCCACTCTCCCGCGGCGCTGACGGACCCGGGGCTGCGTCGGGGGCCCTCGGGCTTCCCTGAGTGCGGCGTGGAACGGAGCGCGCCGTGCTCTTTCTGCGGCCCGCCTCGTGGGTCAGCACGGCCGGCACAGGCGCGCATCCTTCCTCCCGCCCGGGGCTGTCCGTCCGGTCCGCGCAGTGTGGGGCAGCTGGAGGCTTTTCACGTCTCGGGGCCCCCGTCAGGTGGAGCAAGGAAGTCCCCCTCTATACCGAGCTTGTCGTGAGTTGGTCTTTGAAATTTGGAAATGATTTTCCTACATGCGTACAGACGAGCACAGCCCGTGTCTCCTGTGTCCGGGAATGTGGTGGCTTTCCCGTGTGAGCGCTCTCGCCCTCCCGGGAGGAGCCCCCGCCCGCCGCATCCGTGTGCTAGGTACCTGACCAAGGCTGACTCCCCCACCCTCTCAGAGCCCCCAAACTAGGGGGCTGTGATGGCCTTTGAGTCTCTTCTTGGAGCTCTTCTGTGTTCTCAGCCCAGTTCCCCCTGCGAGACTAGAGCTCTGTTGTGGGGCGCAAGGCTGAGCGCCCACACTTGTGAGGTCCCCAGGGTGGCTCTGCCCCAGCACTGTGGGTAACAAAGCGTTGGCTTTCCCTTTTGCATCACAGTGCCCCTGATGCTACCACCCACTCAGGGGCCTCAGGGAGCACCCGCACCCGACTCAGTCCGTGTCCCAGCGTGGGTTGCTGGAACACTCCATGGTGGTTTCCGGTCAGTGACACTTTGGAGTCATTGGAGGACAGAGACACCTTGATGCTTGAAGGCATCCCCAGTGCCAGCACCCCTCCTGGCCTGCTCGGCCCCGTGGGACGGTGCCTCTGAGGGGCCATGGCCACGGTGGCCGTCCCTCAGCTCCTCTTTACGGCAGGGACTCGGGCCTCCGCCTGTCATCGGGTTTGCTTCATCCCCAGAAAACACGAAAACCACGGCGTCCTCCGGGGCCGGCGGGGAGAGGGCATAAAGCTGATTTATTGCTGCAGAAGCACGTCCTTTTGTATTTGCAAACCGCCTTGGGGAGCAATCCCTCATGTGTCAGCAGCTGGCTCGGGAGGGGGCGCGGGGAGCACAGGGAAGAGGAAAAGGGCACATGTGCACACCCCCGGGACTGACCACCCTGGCCAGGAGGATGACCGGCCCCTCGTCGTTGGGAAGGGACTGAGGACCCTGGAGTGGCCGGGCTGCAGCCCAGGGCACCGGCTCTGCATCGCCATGCTTCCTGCCTCCCGGGCCCAGCTGCTTGGTTTATTGAAACCAGTTGTTAGATGAGTTTTGTAGAAGCGAAAGAAACTGATCTCATCTGCCTCCCTGAGCAGAGGAACTGCAGACAGCGAGAGCCCGGGGCGGCAAGCCCTCCGACACTACTCCCTGGCCCCACCACCACCACCGGGTGCGCTCTGTCACTGCCGCCCTATGCCAGAGGGGAAACTGAGGTGCCAGCAGGCCAAGTCCCTGCACGACATCCCTCAGCTGGATTTGAAGCCTTGCTCTTCGGGCCATGGAGTCGCTACGGCATCAGCAGCCCAGCCTGCCCTTCACAATCTGGCTGTGCTCTGCCCAGAGGTAGGCCGAGCCCCAGGCCCTGCAGACCACAGCCCTTGCTCCTTGGGGCGCTTCTGCTGGGGAAACACGGCCCATAAGAACCAGCACCAGGACACGTGGCTGCAGGCCGTGGTTGCCCTCCTTGCTGCCTCCTGCCTGGCCGCTCACTTAAGCGAAGACCCAGCCCTTCGATGGAACTGCGGTCTGGAGCCACATTGCACAGAGGCCTTCCAGGCCCGTAACTGCCCCTGACAGCCTCCCCAGGGAGTGGCCTGGCCAAGGACTCAGGACTCAAGTCACCTCCCAGCCAGCCCCGTACCAGGGTGGCAGGGAGCTGAGATGTGCCCCAAGGAAGATCAAAGACTTGCCCCGCTTACGAGGCAGGAATTTGGATTTTGAAGATGACTGGGCCACGGGGTGAGTGAACACGCAGGTAGCGGAGCAGGTCCCTGGCTGGGTCGGAGCTGGGCTTAGAGGGCCTGTTGGGGAAACCCTCAGCTGGGTTGCCTAGGACCCAAACGGATCTGTGAGAAATCCCTCAGCAGCCTGTCTCGAGGGGCAGGGCTTGCTGGCACGAGCACGTGGTTCCTGCCTGGCAGCATCTGGGGGAGCGGAGCTGCCCCGTGTGGTGGCAAGTCCACACTAAGCACCCAACAGCATGCCGCTCGCGCGTTCAGCAAAAGGCACATTCTGGAAAGTTCACGCAGTGCTATTATTAACAGCCCCCACTTGTACACCCTCCCGTGGCCCCCCACAATGGGGTGATGACTAAACTGGGGTGTAATCATACAGAGGAATCCTCTAGAGAGATGGCCATGGACCTGAGACCGCCTCACGCGGCAGTGTGGGTGATGCTGACACAGGAGCCTGAGAAAAAGCTGGAAGAGGGCTCGAGGACTTTGGGGGTGATGGCGTGTTCTGTATCTCGGCGGTGGTGGTATTTACACGGGTGGTAGAAATTTTTCAAAACTGGCCATAAAGCGCCCTGAAAAGGAACGCCTTGCAGGTCACGGGGCCATGCTCCGGGGCCAGGCATGTGTGTGGCGGCCGCCCGCAGGTGAGCCCGGGCTGTACTGGGCTGCGCCATCCAGGCGCGTGCGTACCCCGTGGTGGTCACACAGTGTCACCCCACGGCACGTGTCCCCAGACATGTCCCTGTCATTAAGTGAGGCATGAGTAAATTTTAGTTATCACTTCACAGAAGCTGGGGACACACAGACTCCCAGCAGCAAGGAACAAACATGGCTGCTCGCTGCCCCTGGGCAGTGGCCTGCGGACGCCCTGGAGGGCGGCGGCGTGACCGTGGTGGCCGACGCCTTCTTGCATGAGTTCATGTACACGTATGTACACGTGTGTTGTGTTCGGCAAAGCCAGAGAAGTGGGACATCTCCTCTTTCGTAATTCTCTTCTTCTGTGTAATGTTGTCTTGAAAATCTATTTCCACGCTCGCTAGGGCCTTTGCACGTGAGTGCGTTCTCCTTGGCCTTAGCGGTCCTGCCTGTGGGAGGCCCCTGGCCATGCCCAGCTGCACCTGCTCAGGTCGCATCTGGTGGCCCTGGCTGTGTGGAGCTGTTGGCAGGCGGGCCGTGCAGGCCCCATCCCCAGTGTGTGAGAGGCCCTGCAGCACGCACCCGGGACCAGGGCGCCATTCCTTTCGCTCCCCACCTCTGGGCTTGCCTCTGCCCACACGGTTTTATCAGAGACAAAGAACTGCTGAAAACTTGCAGCCTTTGCTCTCCTCGAAAGCCTGGGGGTGGAGGTGCTCTGGGGAGGAACCTGGCACCTGCAGGAGAAATATTTGAGCTGCCAGTGCGTTCCCTCCCCTGGCACTCAGCGAGGCCGCTGGTGGGAGGCCCTTCTGTCGGCAGGGCGGGCGGCAGGCCAGGCCGGGAGCCACGCTCCCCCTGCAGACACGTCCTGGGCAGGGTCATTCCTGCAGCACTGGCTGGGCCATCCCCAGGGACCTACCTGAGGCTGAGGTGGGGCTGGGGCCCCAGCACACCCCAAATTAGAAGCCTCCCTCCTTTTCCCACTGGCGTCTGAGAAATGTCAGCATGAGAGGTAATGGTTCACGAGTCGAGTCGACTCTCCAGCGCTGGCACCGCAGAACAAACAGGCCTCTGGCCCATTCCCAGCTCATTCCAGTGCCCTCCCGCGCCCCGGCGGCCCAGCACAGGAGGCTGGTGGTGTGATCGATCTTCCCAGAGCTATTTTAGGCCAGTCTCTTTCCTCTGCCTGCCCTTCCTCCTGCGTCAGTCTCCTTTCCAGCACATCCCGAAGCCCTCCTGTCCTGCCGTGGCCTGGGCGGGCAGACAACTGTCCTGTGCTCTCTGCCCCCCAGGCGCTCGTGTGACTTAACATTTCCACTTCCAAGGTATTTCGAGGAGATAATATTATCCCGGGGTAGAACTAATTTCCAACAGGGTTCCCCTGAATTGAGGGTGAAAAGGAATTCTCTCGTCTTTGTCCCCAGGCCCCGAGCTGTCGGGGCTCCGAGCAGACACGCACCTGTGTCATGCCGAACATCCGAAGCGCTCCTGAGGCCTCCTCACCTGTTCTGGCTCACAGCCCTTTGCCAGGGGCTCTGGGGATCTTGTATGTTGTCCTGTGCTCAGGGGTCTGGGGCTCTGGTTGTGACCTTTGCACACACAACTTTCCCTGACACTCAGGCGCCCTGGCCCGGGTAACAGTGCCCAGGGTGGTGGCAGCACCCAGGCAGCCACACTGTTGCCAGGACTGAGGATGTTCACCAAGCTCCTGCGTGAAGGCCGTCGGGAGAGGGGGCGGAAGGGTGTCGGGCCCCGGGAAGCAGGAAAGGTGAAGGAGAGGAAGGAGGCCCACATCGCCCTGCGTCTCACAGGCCTCCACCAGCTTGCCCGTGGGGCTGGTTCCAAAGGTCCAAGGGGGGCAGGGGCACATGTCACCTCGTTAGGTGCAAGAACTTCTGGCCTTGGAAGGAATGAGCCCCCCACGCCTTGAACCGTACAAGCTGGAGGGCAGCCTTGTGCCGCTCTGCTTTGGAGAGGCCCAGAGACCCGCAGGGGCAGGCGGAGGCTGTGGAAACGGACAGCACAGCCTGGCGCAGTCACTGTTGCTGCAGCCGTGTCAGGGTCAGCTCCTTGGTTTTGCTCTGGGTGTTTCTGCTCAGTGTGGGGATCCGTGGTACAGTGCTGGCCCGGCAGAAATGGGCTGCCGTGACCCATGGGCACATCCACGTGGCCGGTGGCTGCCCTGTGGGAGGGACAGAGGATGGTGTCTTTGGTGAAGCTCACCCCCGTTTCACCACCTCTGCCAGCCTCTCCACCCCAATCTGTTCCTGTTTGGTGAGTGGGTGAAATCCAGGAGGGCTGCCCGGCAGAAGCTGTGGGAATGTGTGACTGCAGTGGCCCCTTGATAGTGGAGGACAGCTTGGGTCATCAGGGCAAAGGGCCGGCGGGAAACCAGCAGCCCACCCACCCGAGCCTCGGCCAGTGCAGGCTGCAGCGGGCAAACACTGCTTCCTCTGACCGCAGCATTGGGGAAAAAGGAACTGGACTCGGTTCCTGAATTGGAAGGCGAGGAAAAGGTGAAGGCTGTGAGCTGGCTCTGCGAGCCAGGCCTGGGGACCCGCAGGGCGAAGCCACGCGTGGTCAGCGTGTGTGGTGGGCCCGGGGCCGGAGCTGTGTGCGCACTGATGTCACTGTGGGTCACTGTCCGGGAGGCAGGGCCACCGCACTGACTTGGCTTCGCAAAAGGCTGATCAGAAGGGAGAGACCCTGCGGGTGTCTAGGAGCGGGTCCCCGGGGGGCATTCCTGAAGCAAGGCTGTGGGAAAGGTCCAGACCCTCGCCACTGGCCCCAGAGGTGGGGTGCCTTCTCATCAGCCTGCTGGGGATCTGGGGCGCTTTTCCCCTCTCTCCTCGGTCCCCGTTGGCCGACTTACATGACTCCCAGCTTCCACTGTGTCTGCCTGCTGCACCTCCCTCAGCCCCCCAGACGCTGTATGTACGCGCCCTGTGCCCCTGCTCTTGTGGGGCCCAGGCTTTAGGGCCAGACCTCAGCCCTGCCTTGCTGGGGGTACGCGGCCAAGCTGCCGGTCCCGTCGGTGGAGGTCCTGCTCTGCCGCCATCCCCATTCCTCCCAAGCCACCCGAGTGGGCCCTGACAGAGCGAGACCCCCACGACCCCTGTGGGGACAGCCAGCTTCTTTATGGTGGCGCTTCTCGGGGCCAGCTAGTCCCCGCCACCTCCAGCTTCACTCCCCTGGTCCGGAACGTTCTGCGCGCCTCTGAGTGAATTTCAGCCTCAGCTCGCGCACGCCAGTCTCTGCCATCCCCCAAAGCCAGCAGTTCCTTACCTGGAGCCCCCGGGGCCCTGGCTGTTGGATCCGCACCTCTGGGTGTGGGCCTGGCACTGCCCAAGCCCCGAGCTGAGAAGCTCTCCCAGGCCTGGCACAGCTACTCTGCTCAGTCTCGTCCGTGCAGACCACCTGCCTTGAAGCTTCTGCTTAGCGTCGGTCCCCGTCAGGGGAGGGCCTCATCAGCCGAGGGCTGATGCTGATCGCACCCCAGCATCCCAGGCGATGTGCCCCCCGCCCCGCGCCCCTTGGCCAGAGCTCGGGTGAATCGCCTTCTCTACCACGGCCCAGCTGGGTGGTGTGGGCAGCGCAGAACCTCTTGGGCCTTGTTTTCCCCGCCTGTAAAACGGACACAGGAGTTGCCTTGGCTGTCATGGCGCCTGATGGTGTTGGCTCCCTGCCTCAGCTCCAGTTGTCTGAGCACCGCCTTTGGGCCCGGCTCTGTGGAGACAGTGGTGCCGCGGAGTCCTCCGGTGGGGAGGGCCCTTGGGGGAGTGATGTTTGTGATGGGGGGGCCAGTGGAGCGCTCAGGTATTGGGTGGGGGTGTGACAGGAGGGACCAAAACCTGCCCTGGGCCCCCCAGCTTACCACAGGGAGACCTGGGTGCACGTCCAGCTGACCCCCACTCCCCCCGGCTCTACACAAACTGGAGCTGCGCTGGGAGGGTCTGGGCCACCTGCTTCCTAGCCCCTGGCACGTTGCCCTGACTCAGCCACAGCTCTGTCTCGGTCTGTCCTGGCTGGCAGCTGTTGTTGAGGGTGTCCTGGGCCGTTCTCCAGGAAGTGTGGGCCTCAGTGTCCTCGGCTGTGGTCGGGGCCTTGCAGGCCATGCATGCCCAGTCTCCTCTAGACAACCCCAGTGCCGGTGAGGATGGGGGAGCCAGGGACATCCTCTGGAGCAGCCTTGCCTGGGCCCTGGGTGGCCAGCCAGACCCCTTGGGAGCACTGGCGGACCACAGGGTGTCAGATGGCGCCGGGGAGAGCTGCTTTGTGGGGTGGGGGGCACCGTGGGCACAGTGGAGGGCCCTTTCTTTCTTTTTTAAAGATTTATTTACTTATGCATACAAGAACTGGGGTACAGGCCAGAGGTGTGGGGGTGAGAGGATTCACCAGAGACAGAGAGGGGAGCAGAGCAGTCAGATCTTCTGCTGCGGTGCAGACCGAGGCACGGGGCATCCCTGGGACCCTAAACCAGCTCCGCAGTGTCCAGGTGTCCTCAGCAGAGCATTTGGCAGAAAGATAGCAAATGCTGAGTCTAAGTCATGGCAGTAGAGGAATTATTTGCTCTCATTACTGATTATTTCTGTTTGAAATGTTTCATTATGAAATTTAAAAAATTTGGGCTGACGGCCGTGACCCTGGGAGTGTGCGGGCTCTAACACTGCGACGGGGGACCTATCCCCCATGCTCGATGACACTCAGCTGGGCTCCCCTTCTCCACCGGGGGGCCCAGGTCTTACCCTGATCCCACAGTGTCCCTCATGCCCCCCGAGGGTGCGTTCCCACAGCCCCCAGCCCTGGTGGAGCCTGGGCGGGCCCACCTCTTCCTCTGGCACACCCACATGTCAGCCTTTGAGAAGTGCTTTCCTTCCCTGGGGCTGTGAAAGTGCTGATGCCCCAGCTCCTGTGGCCCTGCTGTCAGCTGGGGGAGGGGCAGCCAGGCCCTGGGGGTGGCAGGCCAGGGTTAGGGGTGATGGGAGGGCCAAAGGAGGCCACTGGTGTGTGTGGGGGGAGGGGTGGTGGGGAGGCAGTTCAAGACTGGTCTCATCTCCCTGGGCGGTAGGACCCTTGGGGACAGGCATATGATCACGCGGAGCCTGGCCCAGTGTGCACAGCCCAGACCCCACTTCATCTGATTTTTAAGGGCATAGCTCCCTCGGGGCCCCAGGGATAGGCCGGAAGCTGGCCTGAATGGTGAGGGACTGGTGAGGGACTGGTGAGCTGTGCAAGGGTGGCTGCCAGTCTTCTGGATCTAGGTGCCCACCGGTGCCCTCTGACCAGGGCCAGGGTCAGGCCAGGGGTCAGGGCTCCCTCATTGTCATCTGATGGAAGGCAGCGGGAGGCCGGGCCCCTTCCTGAGGAAACTCCGTGGGCAGTAACGGCCTTGGTCAGGAGGCCGCTGCTCAGCACAGTGGGCCCAGCCTGACTGGATGGGACGTGGGGAAGGTCAGCTCACTCCAGGGGCGCCTCGAGACCCCGATGCTGAGAGGAAGCCAGCGGCTGCCCTGAGCGCTGGGAAAGTTTCAGAGAGCTATTGCTCCTGCTGTCGCTTTCCACGTGTGCCGCTCCATGCCTGCTCCACTTCCAGCCCTTGCTCTCTGTCCTGGCCGCGGAGCACACCATCCCCCAGCCTCTGCCCCGGCTGCACCCCTGCGGCCACAGGACCTGATCCCGCCTGCATTCGGGCCTGCGCCCTTACCACCTCACCCCTCACCGGCCTGCGCGCCCGCAGCTCTCCAAGCTGGGCCCTGTGTCGGTTCGCTTTGCTCATTTGCTCAGTGTCCGCGGCCGCACTTGAGATGGGCGTCCCTGAGCCCCGCAGAGAGGAGGGGTCTCGCGGAGGAGTGCTTCGGGCGGCGGGATGGACCAGAGGTTGGACTTCGGATGCATTTCCGTGTCCGAGTAGCTGTGGGGAGAACGCACCCCCACCTGTGGAGCACCACTGTCGCTCCACGCCGGGGGACTGCGAAGGCCCTGCCCGCTTTGTCCAGCAGAGGGCGGCCCAGCCCCGACAGCCGGGCTGCAGCCGATGCTGGCCTTGCTCGGAAAGCTCGTTTCTCTTCTCTTTGAACTTATTTTTGAAGTTTAGTGGGAAATACTTGAAAAAAGAAAAAACCCGCAGTCCGTGTGAGGGGGACTGATCTGATGCAGAGGCCACGGGGAGGGTCTTTCCGGTTGGGTTTCACAGCGCCTTCTCTCCAGGCCTTCGAGTGGCCGTTGGCACGGGGTTTCGGTTTGGACTCGCTCGGGAGTGGCCGTTGGTGTCTCATGATGTTTGAAAGCCTGACGAATCTGCTGCAGCCGTCATTTCGCTGGCTGCCCGCTGGCGTCCAGTCACGGGCCCTCCTCCGGAGCCGCGCTCGGCTGGGAATGTCTGTAGTGAGTCCAGGGCCGCCCTGGCGCGGGCAGCAGGAAGCCTCAGCCGTGCGTCTGGTCTGGTGCTAATTAGCTGTGTGACCTTGGGCAAGTCACTTAACCTCTCTGGTCTGTTTACTCTTCTGTTAATGGGGTGCCGGATGAACTCATCTTGAAGTTCCTTTGAGCTGAAAGTCAGTGGGAATGGAGGGTTCTTTGGAGAGGCGCGGCGAAAATGCTGAAGGGTGGCGTGGGATGGGCCGGGGTGGGGGCGGACAGATCTGCACGTGGGGTTTTTCTCCAGCTTTGGAGGGGAACTGAGGCTGAACATTGACCTCCCACCAACAGACAGAAGACGTCCAGGGGCGTCTGTGAGCCTCCCCGGACCCCCTGCAGGCTGGGCACGGGAGCGCCTGTGCAGGGTGCCGTGCGAGCTCAGCCTGGCAGCAGTGAGCGTGTGAGGACGAGCGTGTTCGTGGAGTGTGCCAGTGTGAGTGAGTGCCCTGCGTCGGTGCGACGGTGGCCGGGCAGTGGAGACAAAAATTAGCAATTTCTTTTGCTAGGGTGGAATTCACATACGTGTAATTAACCGTTTAAAAACAGGCAGTGCGGTGGCTGATCTTTTCAAAAGAACGTGTAACCGGGAGACCACGGCGAGAGCCCGAGGGTCAAGGTCTGCCGCCCCCGGAGCCCCTGCCCTGGAGTCCATCCTCACTTCTCTGCGGGGAGGGGGCTCGGCAGAGGCGGCCCCGGGAGCTGGGCGAGGCTTGAGCGGCTTTCCCAGGGGCCCCCGCCAGGACTCCCCTCGAGCTGTGTGGGCCGCGGGTGGCTCGGCCGTACCCCTGACCCGACTCAGGAGCCTGGGGAAGGGTGAGTGCGGGCGGGCGAGGGTCCTGGGATGATGGGCAGGGCAGCAGGAGCTGAGTGAAGTCACTTGACCTGGTCATCCCTTCATTTCCTGTTCTGCCACAGAGGAAATGTTTACACAGCGTCCCACACAGACGCTCTGCAGGCCTGGGCTTGCAGTAATTAGCCGAGCAGTGCGGGTCCAGCGGCTCTGGAGTGGCCCAGGCGTTGGCCTGGGGGTCAGTTGGCCGGGCCGGGCCCCTTGCCGACAACTGTGCCTGTGACCTTGGGCACATCCCCAGCCTCCCCGGCCCGTTCCTCCAGTGGGAAAAGAGGAGCTCTCGAAGGCCCCCAGGTGGGTGCCTGGCAGGGGCACATAGGGAGAAAGTGGGCAGGGGCCCGGGGGGCTCGCGTCAGCAAAGGCCTCTCCCAGGCCTGCGTCCCCATCACTTGGGCTATGAGGGCCCCGATTCAGCGCAGCATTTCAGCCCCCTTTACTGACCTTGTTTCCAAGTGGGCTTATCTGCCAGTTAAAGCCCTGGTGAAGGAGCCACGCAGGCATTTACCGCGCCAGGGCGGACAGCCCCCAAGCTGCTCCCCTGCCCAGAAAAGTTGCCATCTCGGGAAAGCCGTAGGGCGCCGGTGCCGGCCAAGGACTCCGTTTCCTGGATTCCTTGGTGTGCAGGTGGGGTCACGTGACTAGTTCTCGATGGTGGGGTGTGAGCGGGGGAGGTGGTCGTGCTTCTCACCATGTGTTTGGGAAGCAGCTGTTCCCCAAACCTTCTCTCGGTGCCAGTCCCAGGAACAGCACGGCCACGGGCTGGAGGGCTCCTGGTGCCCGAGTCACGGCGGGGCCGGACAGCTGCTCACGCCCTGGGCCGCCGCTCTTGAGACGCGGCGTCTGCAGTGACGGGGCCCTGGCGGGATTCACGGCGCCAGCCCTGGGAGTGCAGCCCTCGCGGGGCCGGAGGGGCAGGGACCCGTTGGGCCGCGGCAGGAGGATGGCCCTCGTCCCGCCGGGAGCCCCCCGAGGTCTGTGTCGGCAGCCAGGGGGGTATTGGAAGCCTGGGCGGCAGCAGCCCCTGGAGCGACAGAGCCCCCCAACTCAGCTAGAGCAGCTGGTCCCGGATGCCCGGGCTGCGCTTCCTGGCTGTGATTTAGAACGACGGGAGGACATTCTTTCAGTTCGGGAGGTGAAGTCTGAAATCAGGAGGCAGCTCGGCCGCTGGCTCTCCGCCAGGTCCTTCCTTCCCTCACTCCTGGCTTCTGCTGGCTTCCGGTCACCCTTCGCTGGTGACGACGTCACTTCCGTCTCTGCCTCTCCCTGTGAGTCTTCACGTGGCCTTTCTCTGAGGACAGCAGCCACTGGACGAGGGCCCACCTAGCCTGGCACGACCTCATGTGAACGCGTCACATCTGCAGACGCCCTGTCCCAAATAAGCCTCGTTCTGGGTTCCGGGTGGTCGTGCATTTTGAGGGGTTACCACTAAACCCAGTGCAGCGTGAAGCCCCATGCACAGAGGCTGGGCCTGGCCTCCGAAGTCTGGGCACTAAAAAGATGGGCTGGGGTGGGGCCCTGCTGGCGTCTGTGCGGGTCGAGAACCACAGTGGCTCCTTTGGGGGGCTCCGCCTGAACCCCAGCATGGAGTGCTGTAGGTACAGCTTTCGGGGGCTACTTTGTTCCATTTTAAATTCGTCCTGCCCACTGCCTCACCCGTGCTCAGGATCCTTCTGGAACAATCTCCACTTTTGAAGAACGCCTTCTCCTTTGGAGGACCACGTTCTTGCTTCCCTCAGGTTGGTGCCGTGGACTGTGCTGGAAGTAGGTCTGGAAGACACCCCAGGTGCCGACAGCTCTGTTCCGCTGGTGCTGATGGGGCATTAGCATCTTCTAGACCAGTGGGCAAGCCCAGCCTCTGCCTCCTAGGCCAGTCATCCTCTTGGCCTTGGCCTGCCCATCTGCGGTCGGGTGGGGTGCTGGTCTTACCTCTGCGGGCCATGGAGGCGGGCGAGCCAGTGCGCACTCAGGCCCGCGCTTGCTTTGCGCCCGCCTGTGCACTTGCGGGGTACGCAGCCGCCTGTGGCCAGAGCTGGGCTGGCCCTGGGTCCCCCCTCTTGCGGGGCTGCTGGAGGGAAGCCATGCAGGGCGCCTGCTGGAGAGAAGAACCATCCCCTGTCGGAGAGGAGCAGCAGTCCAGTGATAACTGTTGTTTCTTCCCCAGAAAGCTGCTAGCGCGTCACAGTGATGCAGGAAAGGAGAGGTTCTTTCTTCACCGGAGAGAAATGCGAACAAGATGGTTTCCTAAGCAAACTGTGAGGCAGCAACATGTCACCAGAAATGCTCTCTGCAGTGTGGTAGCAAGAACGGAAAGACAAGCTTGACTTCCGCCAGCAACACCCCTGCCCTGGGAGGGGCGGCCTGGGGCCTTGCCCGTCTTCTCTGCCCCGCCTCGGCTGAGATCCCCCAGGCAAGGTGTCCTCTGTGCACGCCCTGCCCACCTCCCAGCAGCCCCAGGCCGGGCCGAGGTGCAGCTGTGCAGCCGGGCCCCAGCTGCTCGGGGCCTCATTTGCTTGCAGAGCCAGGCTGGGCCCTTGCGGAGTCTGTGTCCACTCGTGCGTGGCAGGAAAGCTGGTCTGGCCTCAGTGGAGACGCACCCTGTGGGTGCTGGTCAAGTGGGGCTCCAGGTCACACTCTGCCTGTGTCTCTGGGGTTCTGGCGCCGCCCGGCCCCTCCCCCCACAGCAGCGAGGTGTCCCTGCCCTAGGGCCTGTCCCCCGGGGCCCTGCTCCAGGGCCTCATCTCCCGGGGTGGGTGCGGAGGACTCGTGCTCTGGTTGGGCAGTTCGTGGTGCTGCCCTGGCATGGTGTGCCCTGACTCCGCAAATAAAGCCCGGGGGAGGGGGAAGCGGCAGCCAGTCCCGCCCAGCCCTGCCTGTGCTTTCCTCCAGGTCGGTGGTCGGGCCAAGGCGTGCGTCGGGTCAGCATGCGCGCTCCCTTCTCAAAGGCTCTGGTTTGCATCCAGCCTGGGACTGCCCAGCACACGTCTGACTGGGCGTTGTGGGGCGATGCCAGGCGGTCAGGGCCGCCGTGGCGTGACTGCCGCGCTGGGACACGCACTCTCGCCAGGTCCCCGTGGCTCCCGCGCTGGGGGCGGCTGGGCCAGCTCTTAGTGCTAGCTTTGCGTGGCTGGCTGTGCAGGTGGCCAGACTCGGAGTTGTGGATGCTGTTCCTTGAGTTGTTGGGCATTTGGAATGTCCCCTGGAGGTGGGGAAACAGCAGCAGGTTGGGGGGCTGCCATGGGGTCACTGCAGCTCAGCCCCTGGGCGTTTTGACAGGGACGTCCCTTCTGCTGGGCGGAGCAAGTCCCTGTGCAGGCCGAGAAGAAGCGCTGCTGGTGGGGCTGGGGGACGAGGGACGGGCGGGCCTGGGCAGGACCAAGCCACTCCGTGCCTCCCAGCCCGCCGCACCCCGCTCCCCCGCTCTGCCTCACTGACACGGCTCCTGACACAGGCCGCCGCCGTGGAGCTCAGTCCCAGTAACATTCCTGAAAACGGACGCTCG
Organism: Talpa europaea; assembly: GCF_964194135.1. Taxonomy (NCBI): domain Eukaryota; kingdom Metazoa; phylum Chordata; class Mammalia; order Eulipotyphla; family Talpidae; genus Talpa; species Talpa europaea. The sequence goes on along the minus strand of NC_140084.1, from coordinate 1,384,232 downwards.
GATACTTAATTCTGTATTTTTTTTTACTAATAAACATGAAAGCAAATACATACACCATGAAAATACAAAGTTTGCCCATGGGCTGCCTGAAGTCCTTCCAGACCCTTCTGTGCTGTACAGTTTTGGAAGCGCTGTGTGATTTTTGTCTGGCCCCACAAGAACCCATTTTGTGGACAGGAGCAGAGGTCCAAGAGGCCGAGGGCCACTCCGAGACCGCGGTCGGGGGCCGAGTCGGCAGGCTGCTCGGGCTCCTGCCAACCCATGCCTGCGCGGGAGGGCGGTGGCGGCGAGGGCAGCAGCCCCTCAGGGCCCACTCTGTGCGTGCGATGTCCGCTGCTCCGCCCGGCCGCCGCTGTGCCTTGTGGCCAGCGCCCTTGCAGGCTCGCGTGTTAGCTGCGCCGGGCAGCGGCAGGGGGCAGCGGGCAGAGGTACTGAGCTTTGCTCGCTTGCCCAGGGCCACACAGCCCAGCAGTCCCTGGGGTCCAGCCTCTGTCCCCTAGCCCCAGTGTCTGGGAAGCGGCTCAGTGCGTTGCGCTCGGGGAGGCGGACGCACCAGCATGTCCCCGCCTGGCCGTGGGGCGTCCGTGCCTCAAGCACTGCCTGCAGCTGTCCGTGCCCCCGGGCAGCGCTGGAGCTATCTGGTTCTTGGCTGTTCCAAATGGGGCTGGGCGTGGGGGGGCGGTGTGTGGGGTGCGACCTGAACACAGTGTGGGGGTGCCCAGCTCTCGGGGCAAGACCCCGAATCACCCTGGCCCTGGAATTGTTGTCCTGACCTTGGGCTCACCGGGCACGGAGACTTTTCCAGAGCAGGCGGGTGGGCGGGAGGCGGAATGGCGCAGAGCAGCAAAACTCATGAGACACAAGTGGGGACAGGGACTTCTTAACGTCATCTGACCCGCAGCTGTCTGAGGGGTGCAGGCGGGAGTGTGGGTGATGGTGGACTTTGGGGTGTGGGCATCAGGTGCTCACCAGGTCGAGAGCTTGAGCCCTGGGGTGTGCTGAGGTTCCGAGGGGCTGCGAGGAGCAGCCACGCCCGTCTCCAGGCCACACGCCCACTGTGGGGGCTTCCTCTTCACAGGGAGGCGGTCGCGGAATTTGAATGTACAAGGTGAAAAAGGCAAGGCCCGCGTCGGGTTCAGTCCCCCCTGAGCAGCGACGCGGGAGGAGTTTCTGTCTGAAAGGGGCCTTGCCGAGGCTGGGTTATCACAGTCCAGGCTGCTGATGGACACAAGTACGTAATGACGTGTCGCCTGATGGGCCACAGGTGTCCCAGGAGGCAGGGGCCTGGTGGGAGGGGCGCTGTGTCCAGGCCCCTGGCCGGGACACTGCAGTGCGCACTCCTGGACAAATGGTGCTTGTGACTTTTTTCCTGTTCGCGAGGACTTCGCCGGCCTTTTCTTTAAGGGTATTATTGAAAATGTATAGAAATGCAGATAAGGGCTGGAATGACTGCAGTGAGACATTAGGGGCAGAGGCTTGGGTGGGGAATGCCCCCATGACGCCCCCCCACGCCTTCCCCCCTGACCCCCGGCACCAAGGTTCCTGCAGGCGTTGCTGCTTCCGTCCCTCACACCCGGGCCTGGGCTGCAGCCGGTGGGGTCTAAGTCTGCTTGTCTCTGGGCTCTCCCATCTCCCTTTTCTTGTATGTTATTTAACAATAACATACAAAACTTATTTAAGTTTTGATCTACTATAATTTCAAGAGTAAAGGAAAACAGAAAAATCTAGCAAGGACAACCTGGCAGCCCCTTTCACTCCCGAAGAGGCAGCTCTCTCCTGACAGCCCGCCCCACAGTCACTGTCCTGTGTCATGGTGAGGATGCTGGGGCCCAGAGGTGTCTGTCACGTGGAACAAGCACAGCCAGGGAGCACCGGGACCTGCCCGGGCAGCGTGGCCTCGCACCCGCGGGCAGCAATGTCATGTCTGAAACCAGAGCCCTCGGATACCTGGAGCAGGCCGGGGCGGCTGGGCTGACGTGCTCTGGGTCCACTGTGTCCCGGTCCCGCTCCTGGGGTGCCTGGTGGCTGGATGGCGAGGCTGTCTGGGCTCAGTGGGTAAAGACAGGCGTGGAGGGAGTGTGGCTCCCCACGCACTGTACCGCAGGGGGACCCATGTCTGTGCTTGCATCCCAGGAGACAGAGCTCCCCCGGCCCCCCTGTGCTGCCAGAGGCCTGGCCCTTTGTTTCCTGTGTGAGCTCCCGTGCATCGCGACCCCCTTTGAGGAGGTGGGCACTGTTTCCACCTCCAGTTTGCAGACGAGGAGGCCCAGGCCGAAGGCAGAATCATTTGCCAGCCGTCTCATGGCTGACAGACAGGCTTAAGCAGTACTCAAAACACAGGTCCAAAGACACCCCCCGCCAAAGCAAGTCTGCCGAAAGCCAGGCTGAGTTTGCTGCTTCCCCACGACCGCTGCTTCCCCTGGGCTGCGTAGTCTGATCCAGGGCGCTCCGTACCCGGCGCGGCTCAACGACTGCGGTTGGCTTTCGTTTTCCCGAGCAGTTTGGGTCTCACTCAGAGGTGAGCTGGGTGGGACCCTGCTCAGGCGTGGCCTGCGGGCACTGCTGGGCCCCGTGGCGCCAGGCTCCTCGGCTGCAAGGCCCCTTATAAAGCACCTGCCCCGAAGCGCCCAGCAGTACTCCCGGCCCTGAGAGCCCTGGTGAGTGTCTCAAGGAGACGCTTGTGCGTGCACCTCCAGTGTCCACTGCCCACACCCTTCTCTTCTCGGCCCCCGTGAGCCTGGACCTGCCTGGCAGACAGAGTGGGCTGGGGGGGAGCCAGGTGCCTGCTGCAGCGTCTGCAGAGAGGGTGGTGGGCAGCGCCCAGTCGGCCCCATTCCACTCAGTGCCCGCCGTGCCCAGCCCTATCCTTCCGCTACGCACTTGCCCTATTGTGTGGCTTCCCTGGCACCCGGATGGACCTTGCTTGGCCACCATGTTCTGAAAAGTCATTCTCACATTTTTCTTCCAGGACGGCCTCAAACATAAACAGCCCTGGACGGTGGGCATCCGGACCCCGGGGTCCCGTCGGTCCCGTCCGGTGTTTGTCATTTCCCCGGAGGCGGCTGGGGGTGAGGGGTGAAGTCTGAGTCAGGCCTGAGTGTCCACAGCGAGGTGGGGACCAGCGGAGAGCCCCTGTTTATCTGCCCGGCCACGTGACGCTGCTCACTGCTCCATGGCCGCAGCGCAGATCTGTTCTGTTTTCCTTCACAGGAAGTTTATGTCCCGAAGGTGGAGTGTTTGGCATGAGGTTTCATAATCACTCTGCTGTTCCGACCATCTTAGAGGATCTGCGGGGACAGGCGCCACTGACCAGCTTTTCCCAGGAGACAGCGGGGCCTGCGTCATGAGGCGTTGGGCCAGACTGAGCTGGGCTGGAGGGGGCGCTTCGCAGGAGAGGGTGGTCAGCATCTCTCTGTCCAAAACGCCCGGGGTGCCCCTCGGCCCCTTTGGAACGTTAGTGTCACCCCGCACGGACTTGTGGAGTGTCAGTGACAAGCTAAATGCCTGGCTGTGTCATCTCCAGTCGCGGGGAGCTGAGCTTGCTGAGCGCCACGCTTTGAGTTGGCCGCGCCGGCGATGGTGACTGTGTGCATATGCAGGGGTGCACAGGTGTGTGTAGCAGTGTGTAAAGCCCCGTCTCAGGGGCTCACTTTTCGCCCCAAAGAGAACCAGTCTTGAGGATTAGCAGGGGCTCGGGACCGCCTGCTAAGGCTGGAGCGAGGGGTGGGCCGGCGCCCCGCGGCCGTCCATCACCTGGGCTGACAGGGTGTTAGCGTGGCCTCAGCAGGAGATAGCGAGGAAAAATGGCTCGGACAGGCGAGTGCTTATCTGGCCGCGGCCCGTGAGCCCCGGGGAAGAAGGGCCGCCCATCCGTCAAACCGGCTGGGGCCGCCCTCGGGTTGGCCTGGGAGCACACCACTCGTGCCAGGGCCTCCTCGGTCACCTCCAGCTCTTGTCCAGAGGGGTAGCGGGGCAGGCTGGCGATGCGGGTGTTCCTGTGCCCAGCTGGCGATGTCTGTGGACTTGGAAGAAGTGTCGTTAAAACGGCACGGTTGCTGGTCCCGTGCTGGCGGGCTGGCCCCCAGCGCCGGGGAGCTCGGCCTCACCCGCTGTGCTCATCCTGCGGTGTGCGCACGCTGGGCTTTTTGGGGTTTTTTTTAAAGATTTATTTATTTATGCATACAAGGGCTGGGGTCCAGGCCAGAGGTGCAGGGGGCGAGAGGACGCCCCAGCAGCCGCTCAGGGTGCGCGCGTGCATCGACCGTCATCAGGTCAGGACCACCGGGCTTGCCCGTCACTGGGCCCGTCATCCAGGGCCACCCAGCCCCAAGGCCCTTGCCCTCGTCGGAATCTCTGTGGCAGTCGATGCACAGGTGTCCATCCTTGAGGCCGTAGGACAGCCCAATGTCCGGGGGACGGGACCTGTGGTCACCAGGCCCGGTGACCAGCCGAGACTGCACCCCTCGAGTCCTCGGGGCTCCGTGGGCTTTGTGCCCTGGTGGAGGTGCTTTCTTCTCTCCACATCTGAGTTCCCCAGAAGGGGCGGGAGAGGCTCCCCTGTCAGGGTGACAGAGGCTCAGAAGGCATCTGCAGGGACCCTGTCACAGGTGAGAGGTCAGTCCAGATGCGAGAGTCGGGGCTGGGCAAGGGGTAGAGCCCTTGCACACGGGATGCCCTGTGAGGATGGTGCCCCCGCCGCCTGTTCTGTGCCCCTTTTACAGCTGGAAACACTGAGGCCTAATGTTGCCTGAGGTTGCTCAGGCGGGAAGTGGAGGAGCCTGGTTGGGACCAGGCCGAGCTGGCTGCAGAGGAAGGGTGACCTCGCCTCATGCTTGAGAGCCGCAGGGCCCCGTTCCTCTTCCTGGGCTCCACACACCGAGGCCTTCCCCTTGGGACTCTCCTGCCCCTCCCCCCGGGTCCATGTTTACAGCTTAGGTTGGAAAGAACCAGACTAAATCCAGAGTCACCAGGAAAAGCCGTGGTGGTTTCTCCTCACACACTCACAGCTTCAGAGCTTTTCCCAGCAGCACGAGCAGCTGCTTTGACTGGGCCTGGCCCTTCTTGGCCAGCATGGAGTGCCCCTTCAGGGCCGCACAGGGGCGCCAGCCTGCTGGAGCGTCTCCCTTCTGCGCGCGGGGGCATCTGTTGCAGGGGCCCTGCACGCAGGGCCGTGTTGAAGGGCAGCAGGCCCGTCTGCAGCCTGCTCGAGGCCGGCTGAGCGCTGTCGGAGCTTATCGGGATGGACGGTAGCTCTGCGCCAGGGCAGCGGGTCTTGGGGTTAATGGGCAAAGGTCAGCGCCTACCAGGGCTTCATGTGGGATGGATTAAGTCACCACCGGGCGCGGGGGCCGCTGCCTGTGGGAGGACACTGCCTCTCCCGGGCCCAGCCCTGTTGCAATCCCCTGTATGATCACAGACTCTGCCCCCGGAGGGCTGAGCCGACATTTCTCTGGGGCAAAAAAGCTGGTGACCCTTCATTCAGAATGGAGGTGTCTGGTGCAGACGAGGTGGCTGGTATCTGTCTTGCGGATGCCGTGCCTTGACGACGATGAGGCTGTAAGACAGCTACTGCGGGGGCGCCCAAGTGCGTTATCCAGATACACCGTGTTCCAGATGAGGGAACGGAGGCCCAGGAGGTGCAGTCGCCCACAGCCCCCGGCTCCGGTTCCGTGCTGGGCAGCGTAGGACTTAATGGGCGGGTGAAGGGCCCCCCACTACTACTGCCTCAGTTTCTTACTAGTGGGCATCTCAAGGTTTTCTGATCTCCAAGGTCCTGGATCCCTGGGCTCTTGGGGGAGGGTGCCCCTGCCTCTTGCTGTTCCTGGGGACGCCAGGTATTCTTGGCTTGTGCTGTGTCCCTCCAGCTCTGCCTCTTTCTAATAAGGACTCCTGTCACTGCCTCGGTGCCACTTGGCACTCCAGGAGGCCCTCATCTCCAGCTCCTCAACTCGATCACCTTTACAGGACTCGTATTTCAAGTCAGGTCACAGGTTGGAGGAGTTAGAACATGGGCATGTGCTTGGGGCATTAGCCCATTACGCCAGCTAAGCACCCTCCCCCCAGACTCATAATCCTTAAAACAGCTGTCACCCTCCGTTGCCAGAAGAGGAAACTGAGTCTGGAGCATTTGAGCGCTGACTGAGGTCACGTAGTGGCAAGTGGACCAAGTCCCGGGAGCTGACGAAGCTCGCCCTGCCGCCTTCCCCAGATGTCTTCTCGGCCGCCCACGGCGTGCGGACAGATGTGGGAGGCACGGAGGCCTGAATTTCCCCCGAATTCCTCCTCTCCCACGCGGCAAGATTGCGCAACCCGCAGGAGGCAGCTGGGGCGCATGGGCTGGGAGGACGGCAGGGGAGGGTGCCCGGAGCAGGGTGCCCAGAGCCTGGACTCAGCTTTGGGGGGTCTCGGTTTGCTCTTTGTTACTGTGGGTTTATACTGGGGTTGACTGAGGGGTGCTAGTAACAGTCCCCTAGCGCCGGAGCATGACTGCGTGCCTGTCCTTAGTGTCGCGGGCACCCCTCGGAGACCACCCCGACCCGGGAGTCTCAGTGGCCATGGTTGCCGCCTGGCTAGAGGCCCCGCTCTAGGCTCGGGGCGCTGGCCCCACGGGGTGGGAGTCCTTGGGGCCCAGTGGTGCTCAGACCTGGCACAGAGCGCATCTGGGAACACTGGCGTTGGAGGGGACTGCACCCAGGGTGCCGGGATTGGGTAGCTGTGGGCGGGAGGGTCAGGGTGGCTGAAGGTGCCCATAGGTGTGGGGTGACTTCATCAGGGCCTTGACTTTTCAGGCTTCCCTTTTCTCTTGTGCATGTGGGGGCCACGCAGAAGCCCTGCTGGGAGACCGCTGGAGACGCAGCGGGAGGCGTGGAGGGAGGCCTGGCATCGATCCCTTGTGTCCCGGCAGGGCCGTGTGGAAGAGGCGTGGGCGCGAGGGCCCGAGCAAGGTGCATGTTGTTACCCCTCCCCGCGCTGGGCCTCATGCCCCCGCGACACTGGGTGGGGGCAGCCCAGGCCCTCTCTGCAGTGGGGAGAGGCGGGTCTTTCCGGGAGGGAGGGAGGGGGAGGCTGAGCTCTTGTTCTGGAGTAACTTGAGATGGACACGGTTGTGTGGCAGCCCCTGCAGAGACTGGCCGCGGGCCTCTCCTCGGGTTTCCTCTGGCTTGCCCCAGCCACCTTCGTGGGGGCGGCCGTCGCACCAGGAGTTACTGGGGCTCTTGACTGGCAGCGAGATGACACGCACCGCATGCCCCGCCCTCACCGGCCCTCCGGGCACCGCGCCCTCTGCGGTCCTCGTCTCCCCTGCCCCGGCCTCGCTCCCCGGCGCCCACCCAGGCCGCTTGTCCCTGACCCCGTGACTGGCAGCCCCTGGATTTCTCTGCCGTCTTGGTGCGTTGCCGGCGAGCTCGCTGAGCCCGTCTGCAGCTCATCCTCTCGCTGGAGCCGCCCGCTGCAGGAAGGACGTCGGGGTGGCTTCCGGCTCCCGTCAGCGGAGCCGCTCGAAGCGTCCCCCGAGAGGCGTGCTGCGCACCTGGGGCCCCGCTGCCCGGTGCTGCCGGGAGCAGGAGCTCAGTGGGAGCGCCCGCCTGTGCCCGAGCTGCCAGGCAGCTTCCCAGGCGGCTGTCTGTCCTGTGGTGCCCACGAGGAGCGCGGCTCCTGCCGGCTCTGGGTTTTAGCTGCTCCGGCGGCCACGTAGCGACACTTGCGGTGGTAGTTTGCGTTTTCCTGAGGACAAGTGAGGCCCAGCAGCGCCCCATGTGCTGTTTGCAGCCGTGCGCTCTGTGCTGAAGTGGCTGCTCGGACTTTGCCCATCTTTAAAGTGGTTTGTTTTCTGACTATTGAGTTTTGAGAGTTCTTTATATATTCTACATACAAGGTGGTTTTTTTTTTAAGAATCATTAATCTTTTTTTTTTTAATTTTTTTTAAGATTTATTTATTTATTTATACAAGCACTGGGCACAGTCAGAAGCGCGGGAGGGTGAGAGAATTCACCAGAGCCAGAGCGGGGAGCAGAGCAGGCAGAGGGACCTAAGTACACTGCTGAGGGGAGCAGCGGGCGGCAGGAGAGGTCTGCGCGCCATGTGGGACCCTCCCCCGGTGGCTGGGGAGCAGCCGGGGATTGAACCGGCGCTGCAGAGGCCGCGGGCAGCTTCGCAACCCAGCACTCAACCGCTGCACCCCTGGGGAGGCCCCAAGGTGGGATTTTTTAGCAGATACGTGATTTCAAACATTTTCTCCAAGTCTGTTGCGTATCTTCATTTTCTGTCTTTCACAAAATAAATGCTTTTATTGTGATGAAGTACAGTTCAGTGATTTTGTTGTTTTATGGATTGTGCTTTAGGCGCTGTATCTAACACTCGCTGCCAAATCCAAGGCGATGTGGGTTTTATCTTTTTATTCCTAGCAAGCTTTATGGTTCTGCATTTAGGTTAATGATCCATTTTGTGGCTTTTTTCATTTTTTTCTCTTGCTAAAGTGTGAGCTCTGTGTCGAATTGTGGAGTGTTGGGTTTTTTTCTGTTGTTTTTTTAAATCTGTCTTCACCCCTGTGTCCTGAGACCTTGCTAAGCACATTGTCTTGGAAGGCTTTGTTTTCAGTCTTAGGACTTTAGTGGACAATCCGTGGTTAGTTCTCCATACTGACTGTAGATTTCTGAAAGTATTGAGGGTGGTGGGCAGTGCCCCGTTGGCCCTATTCTACTCAGTGCCCGCCGTGCCCAGCCCTATCCTTCTGCTACGCACTTGCCCTGTTGTGTGGCTTCCCTGGCACCCAGATGGATCTCACTTGGCAGGTCCATCAGGTATAAAGTCTGTTTGGTGAATCTTCATTTCATTTCTGGACGATCGCACACAGGTACAGCAGGGACACCCCTTGTTTCTTTGGCCCAGAGAGCCTTGTCGAGTGGGGGCCGGTGTGCATCTGGAGTGCCCAGCTCCTTCGTGGCACATCCCAGACCTCGGAGAGCTGGGGAGAGTGGGGGCATGCCTCCTGAATCCCACTCCATGCACACACTTGTGGTGCGGATAATTTAAATAACTTAAATAAGATAGAAATAATTTAAATAAGAAAACTGTAATTTAAATATGAAAAACAGTTTACATAAGAGAAAATTTCAATGATTCAAACTCATTGAACTTTTGAGGAACAAAAAATGACATTAAAATTCTTCATGAATGTGATGAGCCTTCAGAAGTCTTTGGGGCGGAGGGACTGTAAGTCACTCTCTGGGCTCAGGTTGGCCCTGGCACGCCCAGGAAGCCGCGCTGCACCCAGGCTGCTCTTGAAGGGTCCTTGCGTTGCCACGTGGGTGGGCCGCCCACAGAACCTTGCTTCCCGCAGCTTTGCCTGCATGCCAGCAGCTGCCGCGTTCATACGCCCTGTCTGCCAGGCGCAGCTGGCCCTGCAAGTGTCTTCTCACTCCACTGTCGCACCAACGTGACAGCGCGAGTGTGCCCGTCTTCCCTGGACTGCAGAGAGGCCAGACGGGCGGGCCTAGCGCTTGAGCGCGGCTTGGTGGGGATGCCACCTTTGAAGGGAAAGTGGGGGCATAGGGCGTGTACTCGGCGCCTCACCCGGGCCGCCGGGCCCGCGTTCAACTTGAGCATCTTCATGTGGCTGCTCTGGACTGAGACGCTCTGTAAGTGTCGGGGTGCAGATGCGGAAGACTTGGGCACCAAAAAAGCAAAACAAAACAAAAAAATAAATAAGAAAAACTTTAAATGTGAAAAGAAGAACAGGGCCTCCCCTGGTGGTGCAGGTGGTTGAGCGCTGTGCTGTGAAGCTGTCCACTGTGAAGCTGTCTGGAGCGCCAGTTCGATCCCGGCTGGCCAGGGAGGGTCCCACATGGCGTGCAGACCTCTCCTATCTCTCCGCTGCTCCCCTCAGCAATGTGTTTTGTCAGTCTGCCTGTTCCGTTCCCCGCTCTGTCTCTGGTGGATCCTCTCACCCTCCCGTGCATCTGGCCTGTACCCCGGTTCTTATATAAATAAATAAATCTTAAAAAAATATAAAAAGAACATTTTCTGTTTTCTTGTACCGTATGTCATGTTGAAAAAATATTTTGTATATCATTAATACTATTTTCACCTGTTTGTTCTTTTTCTGACGTGACCAGTAGCAGATTCCACGTGACTCACTGTGCCCCGCTGTGCCTTGATTCCTGTGGCCCTGCGGCGCTGGTCGCGGTCCGCCGTCAGCACATCGTGGCGTAGGGGCGAGGTGTGGGCCGGGGCCCGTGTGTTTGTTTTTTGTTTTGTTTTGTGAACAAAGTTTTATTGGCACACAGCCACATCCACTCCTTTACACGCTGTCTCTGGCAGTTTTGCACGATTAAAGCAGAGTTGCGTGGTAGCAGCGGCGATGGCATCCCCCACAAACCCCAGATCTCTGCCCCAAATACAAGTCTGCAAGGCTGGTTCCCAGCATGCCCACCGCCTCTGCGGGAGATTAAAGGCACTTTTACATTTTCTTCTTTTCATGTCTGTCTTTTCTAGTTTCCGAAATAAAAACACTCCTTTTGACAATAAGGGAAAGATCATACATGTGTTTTTATTGCAAAATATTAAATTAAAAGATAGGGGAACAAAAGGTGCCGTGGGGGCTGACCCTGAAAATGAGTGTTCCGTGTGGCTCCCGAGCTTGCTTCCCGGGAAGGCCCGGGCGGAGCCCACCAGCCTCTCCGTGGGCAGCGGGCCAGACGTGCTTTCCCTCCGAGGGGCTGTTGATGTGGGAACAGGGAGGGAGGCGCAGGAGCTGAGGACGCTGTTCGCCAAAGGCAGACCTGAGGAGGCCGGGCTGTATGGGGTGGGGGCCCGGGAAGAGGCCCATCTGGTTTGGGTTAGCTTTATAAGGTTGATAGCAAATAAGGGTATTAGAGCTAATTTACTTATTTAGAGAAAGACGACTCAATCCCAGAAACGGTGATTGGGACGGAGCAGCCGCCTCCTCCCCGCCTGCGGAGATGCCCCGCGGGGGAGGGGCTGCCATGCCAAGACCCTCTTGCAGAGATTGGTATCTTTTTAAAAATAGCCCTCAATCACGTGCGGCCTCGGGCTGGACTCTGGAACTTGCCAGCCCCCTCCTGCGCTCAGCGGGGCACACTCCCACGAAGAGGATCTTGGCTCAGCCCAGCAGCCCCTGGGGTTTGGGTTCCCACAGCTGCGCTGGACGCAGGTTGGCCTGCGAGTGAGAGTGAAGAAGGGGGACACACAGCAGAGCCCCTCCAACCCAGAGCCCAGGTCTAGACGCCGTCTCGTGACCGGGAGTTGTGTGTGTTACAGCCACTGGAAGGTTCCGTAGTGCTCCAAGAAGTTCCTGGCCTAGCCCATCCCCCCAGGCCGCTTCCAGGCTGGGCCCTTCAGCACCGGCCCGGCCCTCAGACCCAGCTGGCTCCGGGACTCAGGCTTATGTGCAGCACAAGTCCCTTGGGTTGGTTTTATAAAAGAACTGGGGTTGGGAATCAAACCAGAACAGGTTCAAAGCCCAGCCATGTAGACTGTCCCCTTGGGCAGCTCCGGCTTCGCCATCTGGGAGGTGGGTGTCCAAAGTAATGCCTATGACGTGAGGCCGTGGGGAGGATGGAGAGCGAGGTCGGAGAGCGCGGCAGCCGTGGAGACAGAGAGCAGGAACCGGGCCGTGGGGCGGGTGGGCAGACGGGCCTTTCAACTTTATTGAGAGACGCTGAGTTTAAAACGCAGCTGGGAGGCTCAGAACCTCCTTGTCTTCCCCCTTCTCCGGCTTGCCCACTCCCGCCCCTCCCTGCCTCGCCTTGCTTTCTCTTCCGGAACGTTTAATATAATAAGGGCCTCATGATGGCTGATTTAGCCACCTGTTCATGAACCCAATGGCATATTCTAGATTCCCAAGACTATGCTTGTGATTTCAATGGTCCCCATTAGATCCAGCAGTTCCTGTGGAGTCACGTGAGGACTGTGTGTCATTCATCAGGGAATTGAGTCATTCAATAAATAATTGCTAATGCCTGTCACCAGGCATTAGGAGCTGAATTTATAGCCACGGCCAGTCATAACTAATTTATACCAAAAAGAGAAATTAAAAAAATAAAGAATAAACAATATTATTAGGAGCAAGAGGCAAAGGAAATAGAAACATAAGGCTTTGGAGAGTTCAGTCATGGTGGTTTTCAACTCAAGCTGCAGGTTTGAAAGTTTTGAAATCAATTTCCATATATATCCCATTCCAGCCAAGTCAGAATCTTGGGAGTGTGAGGGGATCAGGTCAGACTATTTTGAAGGCCCCCAAGTGATTTGAATGCTGGCCTCTAGTCATCCTTTGTTGCCAAGTACCTGCTTCTGGGCTCTTCTTGCTCTGATTCAATGATTCTCAAAGTGGGGTCCCAGACCAGCAACATCCAGGTCCCCTAGGAACTTGCTAGAAATGCAGATTTTCAGACCCTGCCAGACCTGCTGACTCAGTAACTATAAACAAGTCTGCGCCCAGGCTCTCCGGAGAATTCGAGTTCAGTCTGATGACTTCTGCTCTGATCCGTGAAGCAAGTTGTTTGCCAGGTGCCCAGCCCCTCTGAGCACTTACTCAGGTCTGCGCCAGTCCTTGGGGCTCTGGGGAGACCAACTCAGTCATCTCCTGGCCTGCTCATCCACTGGGGGATCTTCCTGAGAAGCATGAAGCTCTGCCTGGGCTCCTTGGGAAGAGTGCAGCAGTCGATTAGTGATGTCTGTGTGGGAATGGGCGTGGATTGCTCAGAGCTCTTGGCTCGGAGTCTGCAGTCTAGACGTAGCGAGACTCGCCTTTTGGGGCAAAAGACTTTGTCGTCAGAAAATGATCAAGTCTCAGTTGTGTTCTTCTGTCTGCCAGACTGAGTGGGGTATAGCAGCCTGCTTCCTTTATATAGTCTCAGTTAGAAAATTTCATGCTTCCCTGCCATTTTAGATAAAGTACAATGGACTGAAATTCCAAAGGACAATGAGAACGCCAACAATTTGGTGTTCCTCACCAGGAAAATCCCCTCCACCTTGGTTCCATTATGTCAGGGGCCAACTTCTTCCCTCCTGCCAACTTTCATGTCCAGGTTACTTCTGTTTTTAATTCCTTCCTTCCTTTAAAATAAAATTCATTTTTGGTCTGATTAGAAAAGGAAAATCTCTTCCTGATCGAAAATTGGTAATGCACTAAACAAAAAGGAATTAAGTTACAATCATCTGAAATCCCACCACCCAGAAATAGCTCACCTTCCATGCAGGCCAACTCCTTCCAGACTGCCCCTCCCCCTGACTTGTCCCACATGTCCCCACCCCTTTCAGGCAAATGCTTCTCTCCTTGACATTGGGAGAGGACTTGACTAATGTCACTCATTTAAAAATATATCAACAAAACACCTAATTACAAGCTCAGTGCTTCATTGAGAAAACAATAGGCTTGGCGGGGGGGGGGGGGTGAAGCCCTAGCAAAGGATGGCACAGGCCTGGGTGACAGCACTGGCCAGGCCCTGGGGAGAACACATCTCTCCGCACCCTGCTGTGCACCCAGGTTGCAGGGGAGCCTGTGCAAACCCCTGGCAGCAGCCCAGCAGGTTCCCTGCGACAATAAGTAGTGCTTTTACTGAGGGAATGAAGGTCATTGAGGGCAGGTGTTGCTCTAGAAACTACCAGAAGTGGCACCCCCAGACTCCTCTGGAAGGGGGTTGGCATTCACCTGGGAGAGGAAAGGATGGAGCCTGGGAACCTTCTTGGAGGAAGTGATATCAGGTCTTTCACCCTCGCATGTGCTCCTGTGGAGCTGACCTTATGTGTGGCTCTGTGGGACTCTTGCCACAGCAGTCGAGCTTCTTCAGTTTTAAGTGACAGAGACTTACTTTGCGTTTAAGCAACAATAACAATGTTCTGACTCATAAGGAACCCATTACAGGACTTCAGGCACAGCTGGATCCAGGTGCTTGAATAAGGTGGTATAAGTCTGTTTCTCTGTTCTGTTTGCTCTGCTTTACCCCAGCTGGGTCCCATTTTCAGGGGGTTTTGTCCATGTTGGGTGGACTCCCCCCGACAGTTCTGTAATGTCAGTGTGAGGAGTGCTTCAGGCTCAGGGGTTTGAGCAGTGCCCTAGGGTAAATCCTTATTAAGCTGGTCATGTGACGTTTCTGGGACTCTGGCTGTCTGGATGTAGGTCCAGTGTTCACCCCTGAGCTGGGACATGGCATTCTTCACCAGCTGAATCCCTTAGAGAGAGACTGGGGAAGGGATAGTTCCCAAAAGGAAGCAGAAAGACTAGTCCCAGAAGCAGGAGCGGTGGCGGTTGTGCAGAGAGCACCTTTGGTGCCCTCATTTGGCATGCCCCTCCAAGGCCTTCCGAAGAGCAAGGCCTTTTCCTGTGTGCTGACCTTCTGCTAGTCTAACATCATTAGCGTGTTCATAGAGATTTGAATGATCTGATTAATTCTTTAACACCCATTGTCATTTGGAGGGGAGTGGGGAGGTCCTGCAGCAGGGGCCATCAGTTAGGAGAGAGACTTCTGGAGCCCAGGAAGCCTGAGTGGGTGGCTGGGACACTCACAGGATAGCGTGAGACCTCCTGGTATGGGTGCTGGAAGTTTCCAAACAAAAAGAGGTTTTGTGGACAAACTGCATGATTTCACAATTTTGCTCCTGGGTCAGCCTTGTCACGCAGAACTTTTGAGCAAATTCTCAGCTATACAGGCCAAGCTCTGGCTTTCATGTGCAAGGACAGTTCATTTCAGGTGGAGCCAGTTCCACTGACCAACAGATGTGACTGTTTATACCCCTTGGCGCACGCCCGCTCTCCCTCCAAGGTTCAGCGTTCATGTCGGTCTCCTCTTCTGGCCTGGAATGTCTCAGAGTCTGAGAAGCATGTGTGGTTTATCCATTACCATATCTCCCGGGCCAGGCACACAGCAGGCGCCCAATAGGTGACCTCTCTTTGGATGGCTGTGGATGGCTGGTTCAGCAGATGTTTGGTTGAATGGCCCAGTGGGTGGGTGGATGCCTGGGTGGGTGGGTGGATGGCCGGAGGGGTGGAGGGCTGGAGGTGGATGGCCGGAGGGGTGGCTGGCTGCTGGAAGGCTGGGTGGATGGCTGACAACTGGCTGGAAAGTTCACTGGAGCAGAATCATGTGCCTGCTGGCCAGAGCAGGGTCTTTGAAACCAGACTACCTCCATTCAGATCCCCTCTCTACCCCTGAGCTTTCTAATCTTGAGTCATTTTTCCCCTTTTTTGGTTCCCCACTTTCTGCTCCATGAAATGTGGGTACAGCCATTCTTCCGATGGGCTGTTGGGAAGATCTCCTGAGACATTACACAGAAGCGCACTCCGCATGGTGCCTGCCACTCAGTCCCCGCGACCTGCCCCGTCTGTCCTTTGCTTTTCAGAAAATATTAGCCGGCGGCCAGGTGCCATGTTCCCAGGCGCTTTCTAGGCACAGGGCGCGGCGGAGAACAGACATCCGCCCACCTGGCAGTCCTGTGGCCCAGCAGTTGTATGAAACATGTTTTCCCCTTTTTGCTTTTTCCAGCACTTAGCATAATTCCCATGCGGTTTTTTATTCCTGTTTTCATGTTTTTAAAGAGGCCCGGACTGGACAGCGGTCAGGCGAGGGCTGCAGCGCTTTGTTCACAGCTGGGTATCAAAGAGCGAAGAAATCTCCTGCCAGTTGCTCCTGCCACAGGCGCTGGGGTCTGCCCTGCTCCTCTTCCTCCTGCACGTGCCACGGCGGGCCTGCCCTGCCTCCCACAGGTGTCCTGGGTCCAGCCTCCTCTCCCCGCGCCCTGTGCCTCTGGTCTCACCCCTGGCCCCAGCCCGAATCTCTCTCCCTGCTGCCGCCCTGCCCTGTGGTCTCCGCCGGGCAGTCGCCGGAGTGCGCAGACCCAGTCGGAGCGTCGGTCCCAAAGGCGAGTGTTTCCCAGCTCGTCTGAAGAAGAGGCAACAGACGCCCTGACTCTCAGGTTCCTGCCTCATCCACCGGACCCCTTCTCTCTGCAGTTCACCTCCGCCCTGCTCCAGCCACCGCCTTGCTCGGCCTCTGAGCGCCACTGTAACCGGCCCGCAGACCCCAGCGGCTCATTTCAGGCAGTGCAGCCCCTCCCCACCCGGCAGCGTCATTTCCGAGAGCCCTGGCGGCATGCGGCTCTGGAAGCCCCGCCTGGCTGATTTGGAGGGGCCTCTGCCTCGACCTGACAGTTCAGATCAGGTCTACCTGCTTCTGGAAAGACTTGCTGAGCAAGCTGCTCCCTGGGGAGCTGTGGTGGTGACCTTGGGGCGCGAGAAGGGTGACCAGAGATCCTGTCACGTGTGGGCAGGACGTGGCCCGTGAATCAGGCAGCCCCAGGCACAGTCGTACGTGTTGCTTCTTTGTTCTGCTTGACGGAGGAATGCGTTTCCCGCACGCCGCGCAGCCGTCTGTGCAGGCGCCAAGGGTACTCGTGCCATGCCGCGCTGTGGAGGCCCCTCAGTCCTTTCTGCCCGCTCTGCCCCGCCTGACTGCGCCCGCCACAGTCTGCATTTTGTCACCCCGCCGAGTCTTTCCCTCTTCAGGACTTGACAGAGTGGAGGCTGGGGGGGGGGGCCCGACCCCTCTGGTTTCTGTCCCGGGGAGCGGCGCCAGGCCTCAGGTGCTGTGCGTGTCAGCGCCTCACCCCTGCTGAGTGTTGAGTGTGCTCCGTGTGTGGAGAGATACTCCCCTTCACTGTCACTTGCACCGATGTGATTGACGTTCACGCCAGGTGCACTGGCACCAGGCGTTGTTCAGTGACGGTCACGTGATGTGCGTGTGTGTTCCCAGGACGACGTTACGTTCATGTGCTCTGCATGCGATCAGCGTGTGTCGTGCTCCTGTGATGGCTCGTGCAGGGGCGTGGGCAGTCTGTCTACACTGGGGGCTCGGCTATTGTGACCTCTGTGGGCTTGTCTCTTGCTCCAGTGTCTTACGTGGCCTACCTGCAGCTTGAGCCCACTGTGTCGCTTCTGCCCTGTCTTGTTAGATGGGGGTGGGGGGAGGGGGCAGCTTTCTCAGCCTGTATCCATTTCTTCTTGGCCCCTGGCTCAACCACGTGTTCTGTGTCCCCCACCATAGGTTAGGCCCCGGACCAGAGTGTCTCTACAGGATGTGAAAGTGACATTGCACCCCTGGGCCTCGCCCTGGCCGCCCCAGCCATCTCCATGTCCTCTGCCCTCCGCCCGCCTGGCTCCGGGGCTGACCTTGGGAGTCTGGCTGAGGAGGCAGCGCCACAGATATGGGGAATGCAGACCTCGGGTCACGGTTTGGGAGAGGGCCACTAGACGCCGGCACCCCACAGTGGGTGCCAAGGACACGGAGTGGCCCCTCCAGTGCTGAGCCAGCTCTGGTTTCCACTCAGGAAAGCACACTCACTCTGGGAGACGCTTCCCCAGGCCAAGGTGAGCGTGGACACGGCCGAGGCCTCACGGACCCTCTGGCTGTAGGTTTGAGCGGAAACAGCAGCAGATTGGAGCCAGGCTACCCATCCACAAGCTGGAATTTACAAGGTCCTCCCAAAACAGTGCGAGACTTCTCAGCCTAGCAAGTGCTCTGGGCATTGAGGCTGCCTCCTGCCCGGCTCCTCCATGTCCACAGCCCCCCGCTGCTCCCTCAGGGGGAAAATGATCAGTGAGATCACCTCAAAGTCCACTGTTTTTTAATTTTGGGTATGGGGCATGGAAGGTGCTGGCAACTGGAGTCTCCCCGGATGATTTCGGTGTGCAGCCAGTTGGGGACCCTGAGTCCGTCTGGAGCAGCAGTTCTCAGAGTGGGTTCCCTGGATCCCCAGCATCAATATCACGGGGAACTGGCTAGAAATGCAGGTTCTTGGGCCCTAGTCCAGACCCCTTAACCAGGTTCTGGGGGTGAGGCCCCCAAATTTGCTTATTAACAAGCTCTCCCTCACCCCCCATCATTCTGATAGCACTGTTGCCCTAGAATTTTCTAAGGTGCAGAGGAAAACATACCCTCTTTCATTTCAGAGCAGACCCGGGGCGGTCTGTGGCCTTGGGAGTTCTGTGCAGGCTGTGGAGCCACTGGGAGTGGGGCAGGGGGTGGGGGGGGCTTCTACTGACAGATGCCAGAGGGTCAGCTGGACCCCAGAGCCCAGACAGTCCCCTTTGGGAGGCGTCTGAGATGAGTTGTAGGCCGGGAATGGGCTGACGGCTAGAGTGGGGAGCGACGGAGCCCCCTCCCAGGTGCCCATGCTCCTCCCCGTGGACACGACGTGGTTTCCAGCTGTAACCCCACGCAGCAGGTGCTGCTGGGCCTCCGCGCTGCTCAGGCTGTGGGCCTGGGAGGTCTTGGCTACCCCCGCACCCCAGCATACCCTCCTGGGCAGTCGGGGGGGCTCAAGAGCCAGCCAGACCCCAGCCCTCCTCCGCTGGCTAATTAGGCCGCATCTGGATCTAATTAGCGCGCGTCTCCCCGGCGGGGCTGCCTTTATCGTCCGCGGGGCCGGCGCAGACAGGAGAGAAATGGCCGCGATACGCCCTGCTTCCTGCCAGCGTGCAAGCGGGCGGCCGAGGCTGGAGGTGGGCGTGAGCGCGGGGTGGGGCGCGTGGGAGCTGGGGGTGAGGAGTAGGAGGTGGCTTGGTGCGGGAGGGAAGCATCTACTGCTCTCCCGCTGTGCCGCGGACGCCACTGTGCAGTGCCTGTGCCCGCAGGAACCACCTTGCTCTTTGCTCTTTAGGGGTCCGAGCCCCTGGAGGAGTGTGGGGCTCTGGGGACACCTTGTATTTCATGACATGTTGTGAAAATGGTTTGCAGGGAAGCCTGGAAAGAGAGACAGTATGCTTTGCTGTGTGTCCTTTGGGACCTTTTAGATCAGTGACGCTATTAAAATCACTTGGGGGACTTTTGATTTGGGGGATTTGGACCCGAAGAATCTGCATTCTTGTCTGCAAGCAGGTGATGCCAATGCTGGGGGTTCCGGGACCTCACCCTGAGAACCACAGCCCTAGATTGAGACAGGGTCCCCAACTTGAGCACGCAATGAAATGGCCCAGGGGCTTTACTGGGGTCTGCGTCCACCCCAGATGACTCATTGGTTGGGCATCTGTTTGGTGGGTGCGTCAGGAGCATGACCTTGTCCGGGAAGCTCATGTGCGGGCAGAGACCGGCGGGGGCTTCACTCAGGCCCAGCTATGGTTGGTGTGTGCGGCGCCGGGCTGGGCAGCAGCGGGAGGCCCCCTGGATGGACGCCTGGCTCACAGGCCCCCAAGCTAACTGATGACCACGGTGGCAGCTCATAGGCCCTAGGCCTGCTCTGCCCGGACGCTGTGATGGGCATGTTTTGCACGGTGCGACTCGCTCAGTGTTCGTGCTGAGGGGAGGCTGTGCGACCCACTTGTGAGGTGGGAACACTGAGGTACAGCGGGGTGTCAGGGTTTGCCGGGTCACACAGGGGCTGAGATCCGGGTGCACGCTGACTTCCAGGGAGAGGGCCCTGGGAGAGCAAAACCCACTCCTGAGAGTGGCCTCAGGTGCTGGTAGCGCCTGCGTGCACACGCAGCGAGAGTCAGGACAGGTGACCTGTCTCTGCGGCTCCGAGGCTGGGGGGGCCGCGGCTCAGGCGCGGAGGACAGGCTGTGAGGGGCCAGCTTATTTTCCCGTGGAAAGCACCCCTTTGTCACCACCACACATGGGAGGTTGATCCAGCCAGGCCCCCTCAGTTAGAGCGCCGGTAGCACAGCCCCCACCATGGCTGGGAGGCTCTTCCTTCCAGAACTAGCTAAGAATGGGTCAGTCAAGCTCAGAAGCTTTTGAGTGGTCACAGGGGGAACCCCACTTCTGCCTTTGCCTGCTGGCCATCCTTTCCGCTGAGCCCCCCATTTTAGCCTGAGAGCAGTGCCCCCAAAGGGTGGGCAGTTAGCCAGCGCCGTGTCCCAGCGGGTCAGGACCTGCGGGCAGGCCGCCACATGCTTCCTTTCCTTCTGAGGGCACAGGACGCCGACTCGCAGGAGAGAGGCTGGTGTCCTAAAAAGCAGCGCTCGTGCTCCTGAGAAGGTCCAGCCGGGACATCGCCAGGGGCCGGTGGGGCCCTCCTGAGGGGCTCTTGTTGCGGCCCCGGCGCCACCTCGGCCCTCCTGCTGGCAGCAGGGCCTCCTGCTGCCTCCCAGCGAGTCCCGGGGCCTCACGGCTCTGCTGGGTGGTCGGGACTGGCTCGGGGTACGTGCGTGGCGTGCACGTGCTCCCGGCGGCGAGAGGCCAGTCCTTGGGGCGCCCCGGCAGGGGCTGGAGGCCGCGGAGCCGTTGGAGCCCTCTGAGAAGTGTGCGGGTCGTTCGTGGCTGGGTTGGCTGCCGTGTGGCCCCCGGGGTGTGTTGTCAGGAGACAGCGGCGGGCGTGTCCACGGGGCATCTTGTCTGTGAGCCCCGAGCGGCGCCTGCGTGCCTGTGGGCAGGAGAAGGCGTGATGCTCGCGTTTTTAATGTTGAACATGGCCCGCGCGCTTAGCTTCTCTCTCTCCACGCCCTCCCCCGCTTTGCTGCCGTGACCGTGGCTTTCATGCAAGGAGAAGGTGAGTGTGCTGTGCTCTGGCGTGATGATGGGGCCGCGGCCGCTGCGGCAGGCATCTCACCCGCGACCAGACACCGGCCGGGGCCCTTTCACGTGCGAGCAGCCAGCGGAGGGTGGCACCGCGGGCGGCCGGGGGTCGCGGGCCAGGTCTTGGCGAGGGGCGGGATGAAACGCCAGCCCTCCAGCAGCAGCAAATTGGGAATTTCCTCTCAGCATTTAAAAGCATATTCTGAGGTCACGACCCTCTCGGGGGCGAGTATTTTTCTTGGCCGACCCCACATGCCGGCTAGAGCCGCTTGGAAAGGAAGGGTCCCGGGCTGCTCTCGCGGGAGGGTGAAGGCAGCTGGTTCCCCCTCCCCACTGCGCTCCCCCCCGCCCCCTCCCGTCTTCTCCCCTCTTCCGTTCCCCTCTCCCTGCTCCACGTGATGGACTCCAGCCCTCCAGGCCGAGGCCAACAGATCTTGGGGCCCAAGTGGTGGTGGCAACCTTGGCGCGCTGAGCTGCGCCGCCGCACCCCTGGTCCTGCGCTTGCCGGGGCCGTGGGCAGGGGCTTCACTCCCCCTTCTCACCTGGGAGGAAAGCGAGACCCTGGGGGCTCAGGAGCCTAGAGCCGGGACCCGACGCGGCCCCCAGGCCTGGTGCTGGGGTGCGCGGCCAGGCAGTGCTTCAGGCGCCGTGTCCTCCATGAGCCTCAGGGCCCTCGCCCTGCACGGCAGGCAGCCAGACGGGGTCCGAGAGGCTGACCTGGGGCCACACCGGGCCCTGACCCCACCTGTCACTCCTGCTACGTAGCCAGGCCTCCTTGGCACCCTCCTGTGCCCTCAGCCGGGCCCCGCCCCTCTGCTCTGCCCGTCCTCTCTCCCAGTCTCCCCAGGTGACCCTGGAGCCGCGGTGTCGTCAGGCTTGTGCCGGGCCCTGTGGTGCGCTCGCCGCCTGCCCGGGGCATGCCCACCCCGGGCTCTGGCTATGGGCCACAGATGGCGGAGGCTGTCCCAGGCCTGACAGAGACCGAGGAGGACTTCCTGTCACTGATGGGAATCCCCCAGAGTCCAGGACCCCTCACACCTGTGGACAGCAGTCTTCTGGCACCACGCGCTGCTGCCCATCTGTGTATACGGTGTCCTCTGCTCTTCTTCCCGATCCCATTGTGACCCCCGGCTTCGGCCCTGCCCAAGCTGATGCCAACCAGTGTCACGTTCCACACGGTTCTGTAGCCGTACCTCCCCCGTCTCACGTGCTGGCCTCCTGTCTACCTCGGGCCTGCTCCCACCCGTCCCTCTCCCTCCGGGCCCCGAGAGCTGATGCTGCCTGCCTGTGATGATAGGCCCCTGGGTCTGAGGGTGGGGCCGAGCTGGCAGGCAGAGTGGGGCAAGGGCAAAATCGGCACACTGCCGGCGTCTGGCCTTGTCCTCTGTGCATTGCCCTGGTGCCCCCCATCACCCTCTTCTCCAAGGGCCGTGATGGAGGAGGTCCCTGGAAAATGCCTGATGCACAGTCCGCTTTCAGGAACAAATGTTAGCTGTTAAAAAGAGTGAGTGAGGCCTGTTTGTCAGACGGGATGGCTTCCTAAATACTCTTGGGAGCAGCAAGATGCCGAGGCTTGGATATGGTGCCACCTGCCCAAGACACACAGAAAGAGAGGGTGGGAGAAAAACCCCTCCTGCAGGAAGTCTTCCGGTGACGCCCCAACCACCAGTGCTGCAGGCTTCCTCAGGCTGCCCTAGGGGTTCGTACCCACTCCCCTGTGTTCTGCACATCATGTCAGCCCATAGGATGACTCTCGTGGGGTGGATGCCCACACTGTGCCTGGCACAGCATCTGTACGCAGGGCAGCCCTGCTGCTTGACTTAATGAGCTGACGAGGGAGGACAGGTGAGGGGGCAGCTTCCCCACTTCTCTTCATCATAGCAGGTTGGAGGCTGGAGGCTCAGCCCCCTTTCCTCCCTTCTGCTCCCTCCAGGCCCCAGTTTCCTGCCCAGAGGCACCAGCTCATCAGGAGGAAAACCTCGGACTGCCCACCCCTGTCCTTGGGGTGAATAGGGGAGCTGCGTGCAAGACTCAAGAGTTAAGCCCTGAGTGACGTGGGACCACTTTACCATCTACCCACGGGACACATGTCCCCACGCGCGCGTGTGTGTGTGATGGCGCGTGAGCGCGGCAGCACCGGCCTCAGTAACTGGAGGGAGGACGTGGCCCAGTGTCTGTCCACTGACGAACCAAACGGGGCCATCCTCACGGTGCATTCTGCGTCGTGGAGGGAGTGCTGTGGGACCCGCTCTGCGGGCCTGGGCCTCAAGGCGCTCTGCCACCCCACAAGCCAGATGCCATCCGGTTTCACTGTCGGGAGCAGCCAGAACAGCACCTCCACAAGGATAGAGAGGGTGGGGTGGGGTGGGGCACAAGTGGGGCGTGCTGGCTGGGGCACCAGGGTTCCTTTTGGGGTGATGAGGATGTGGAGCGAGGTAAGTGTGAGGTTGTTCAGCAGCGCGAGAGCAGGGCAGCACCGACTGCCTGGAATTGTTCGCTTAAAGACGGTGAGCTTTAGTTATGTGAATTTTGCCTCGACTTAAGAAAAAGCCCGGTCACCGCGCAGGCTGGCCACCCTCCACCTGACCCTGCTGAGAGCGATGGCACACCAGGTCCTGCTGCCCTGGGGGCGCGGAGGCCACGCAGCCGGCTCGGGGGCTCCGGAGTGCTCAGAGCCTGCCCAGGCGGCCCAAGGCCGGAGCGTCACCGGCAGAGCGAGCAGCAGTCTGCGGAGACTCCCGTCTCCCATGGAAGTAGACACGAGGATTCCGGCAGGCGGGGCCCTGCGTCCTGAGCGGTGAGGCTGGCCTGGGAGCTGTAGAAGCAAGCCCCTGCGCCTGGGAAACACCGGGAAGGGGGAGCCGCGCTTGGCCGCAGTACATTTGCATCCGGATCTGCCTGCTGGCGGCACCTGGGCGAGGCTCCCGGCTCCCGGCTCCCGGCTCCCGGCTCCTGGCGTCTGGAGGAGGCGGCGCCGTCCCCAGGGCCCAGGTGGCCAGAGGAATGTAGTGGCTGGGGTCCAGCGCAGACCTGCTCTGAGCTGGAGCCACCGTCCTTGTGAGCCCCGGGACCCGGGTGCCCTGCGGAGCTAGTCTCTACCCAGGGCTGAAGGAGCCCTACAGACTGCGGGGGACTGCGACGCCCTCTGCAGTCCTGCCGCCCCGAGCCCCGAGGTGCATGCGCCTGTCCGCACAGCACTTCCACGCGGGACGGGACCGGCAGCGGTCCCCGCGCCAGGGCTCAGCTGGTGACGCGGCGGGCAGTCTGGTGCTCATGACACAGCCGCAGGCGCCTCTCAGCGCGGAGCCACATGCTGAGACTTCCACAGGGCCGCATCTTCAGGACGCGGGAGCCAGCGGGCCCCTCAACGCGCAGCCCGGGAGGCACCGCGACCGCGTGACCGGCGGCCCAGGCCCCACGCTGCCCCTTAGCAGACGCAGCCGATCCTGAGTCCCACCATTTCGCTTGAGGCTTCGCTCCCGCTCTCTCACACGTTGTGTGGCTTGAAGTTGCGGTTTCCAAGAGCCTGCTGGCGGCACAAGTGAGCACCTCCTGCACACTAGTGAATGGGCCCCCCCAAATGTGGGGAAAGTCCAGGAGGAAGGGACTGTCTCCTACTTGTACCAGGCGGCTGCGCAGCATGGGTGCCGGGTGAGGTGAGGCCCCCTCGCAGCTCCCGCGGCCCATCTCTGGTCACCAGCATGGCGGGGGCAGAAATGTAGGGACTGGCCGGTGTTCGCATGGCCCGAGCTTGCCGAGTGCTTCAAAACAGACCCACGGCCAGAAGCACGTGGGCACGGACGTCTGCAGGGGCGCGAGCTGCAGTCTGCAGGGGATGCGCCGGATGCTGACCCAGCACCAGAAGCGCGCTCACGCCAGGGCTAGGAAACCTGCGTGGAAACAGCGAGGCCGCCCCTCCGGTGGTCACATCGCCGACGCAGGCTGCGAGGACTGGAGCTGCGGGGGTGTGGCGGCAGCGGGCAGCAGAGCGGGAGGGGAGCAGCTCACCCCCTTCCTGGAGAACCTTGCAAATGCCGGCCTCCCCGCCCTGTCTGGGGACGCCCGGGAGGTTCAGTAGGGGGCGGGGCGCCTGTGCATCGCGCAGACATGCTCCCCCCGACAACAGTGAGGCTGCAGAGGAGACGTCAGCGTGTCCTGGGAGGCTTTAAAAAAGCGTAAAATACAGCAGCTATGGGTTGTCTTTGGAGAGCTGTGAAAGCAACAGTTGCCAGCAAAATGCAAACACGCTAGTGGGACTTTGGGGGGACGAGCGCTGAGGAGGGAATCCTGGGCATCGGGTCCGTCGTCACCTCTCTCCCCATGGGCGCCTTGTAGAAGTCACCCCACCCAAGCCTTTAGGCCCAGCCCTCGGGCGGAGCGGCCCCTCCTGGCTGAGACCTGGGCCAGGCCTGGCGGTCAAGGAGGTGCGGGTGGCCGGGGCGGCCGGCGGGCGGCCACCAACCTGGAAGGGGCCTGTGTTCTCCCAGCAATGGTCGCCAATGGAGCGTAAATGGCCAAATATTAGCCTGCCACATAAGAGGGGAGGAGAAAATGTGAGCCTGTTTCTTGTATTTGATGCAGAAAAACTATTTAAATCTGTGAAATTGAAAAAAAGGCCATGGCCGTTGGTGGGAGGCGGGCCGGGTGTTTGTGGGGGCGCACGTGTGTGGGGCGAGCCCCGGTCCCTCCTCATTGTGCTGCCCTGCGTGCCTTCCAAACGGACCTTTCTTTCCCTTTCCCTGCCCCACCCCCCGCATGGAAACGGCCCCTTTTCATATTTGACGTGTTGTGATTTCACTGAGCCCTTCCAATTGGTCGTCAACAGTTCATTTGTGCCAGGACCTTCTGTAAACTCCGCACGCCAGCCTCCCGGCCTGACCACCCACCGAAACAGGCTGTCTAAACAGCGTGCGTCTGGGGCTCAGACACAGCGAGCGAGTTAAAGATGGATCCCGTCCAGGGATTTTTTTTTTCTTCAAAGAGCGATGGGGGTTGGGTGGGAGGGCGGGCAGACCCTGGTAGCAGGGTCTGTTCAGAGGTGGCCTTTTGAAGTGGGAGAGAAATGACCCCCGCGTCTTGCCTTTCTGCGTGGCTGTGCCGGCGTTCCGAAGGACCTGTCTCACCCTCCGACTGGGGGCTGAGGTCGGTCACGGCGTCAGGAGCACGTGTGTGAATAAGGACCGGAGTTGCTTCCAGCCTCATCCCAAAACGTTATGGCCAGGACTGGATGCCACCTCCCTCCAGCTCCTGAGTGGCCGGGACGGACCACATCTCCAGTGGGCTGGTGACACGTCCGTGCCAAGGCCCTGTCGCCAGTGCCCACCGACCTCACCTTCACACTCACAGCCGCCTCCGGCGCTGCATGGTTAGGGCCTGCCGTGGAGACGCAAGACTGTCTCCTCTGTGACTCAGGCTGCTGCAGGGCAGGAGGCTCAGGGTGCGGACTCGGGTCAGGGGCCGGGTACCGGCCTCGCACGGAAGTCCCTACTGACCCTGTTCTCCGTCTGCCCCCAGCAGAGAAAGTGGACGTTTTCAGTGTGGTGGACGTGTGTGCGAGCACCTTTACTGACATAATTCACGGACCATATGATTCAGTCTGGACCACTTAGCGGCTCCTAGTGTATTCAGAGTTCTGTGGTCCCCATCACAGTTAGTTCTAGAATAGTCTTACAGCTCAGGAAGAAGCTCCATCCCCATTAGCAGTCACCCCCATTTCCTCCTCCTCCCCACCCCAGGGAACCACCGTGCTGCCTGGGCCTGGAGGCCTGCCTGCCCTGCACCCTGTAGGAAGGAAGGGCAGCTGTCATCTCGCGCCTGGCCTCTCCCCTCAGCGCTGTGGCCAAGGTCCAGGTGCGCTGCAGTGTGTCGTCGTGGCTGCGTGATGTCCACTGTGTGGACGGCCCTGGTCCACTTCAGCAGCCGGGGGACATCTGGGCGCCGGGCACTCTTGGTGTTCGTGGACAGTGCTGCTGAGAGCCTTTGTGCCCATGTGTCTGGTGGACATGGGCGGCCTCCCCCCTTGGGGCACGCGCATGCAGCTGTGCGTGGGTCCTCTGGGTCGCTGGCTCTGTGTGGACTCCTTTGAAGTGTCTTCTGGAGGTGCTGTTCCATTTTGTACCCCCTGCAGTGGGGGTTGGGGGGCTCCAGTCTCTCCCAGCCTTTCTCCCGGTGTGAGGTGCCACTCAGGAGTGCTGTTGGCCTTGCTGAGGGCCCGGTACTCTCGCACCCCTTGTGTGTTCTGGCTGCTCCCGCCGCCTGTGCAGGCGTGTCTGCTCAGGGCACGCCCCCCCTGGAAACGTGAGGCCTCCAGCGTCTTCCGGAAGGGAGTGCCTGGGCAGGGGTTGCAGGGTGAGGGGTGAGGGGTGAGGGGCGTGGAGCTGCACGCTCTTCTCTCAGGTGGGTGTTTGGTGAGGTTCCCACGGAGGGGCCTAGGAGCTCCCCCTCTAGAGCGCGGGAAGGCGCCGCTATTCCTTCGTCAGGAGCAGCCCTCTGGGGTCGCACGAACGTGAGCTTCCATCCTTGTTCTTGACTCGGCGGCGAGTGGCTCGTGAAAGCGCTTCGGCCTCTGATGGCCTCTCTTTATGAGCCGCCGGTTGGAGAAGCAATTCCTCCTCAGGAGCCTGTTGAATGCGGGTTAGCTTCTGCCACAAAAATGTTGGGTAACAAGCCTCCCCAGACTCAGTAACTTCAAACAACAAGCATTTATCCCAGGTTGATTAGCGCCGGCTTGGCGGACTGCTCGGCCCCTCCTGGGCGGGCCGGCTGTGCAGGCGTGGGGTGCTGAGCCTCGGAGGGAGCCTCGCGCACTGGCAGCGCTGACACCCCGGGCCAGCCCGCTCAGCTGCCTCCCGGCATCTCTCAGCTCAGAGGGCTGGGCTGTCTGTGCCTCTGGGGTATGTGCGGGCAGTGATAAAACGTCTTTCTCCTTTAATCGAGTTTGCTCAACAATTTGCTGACACGCTGTGCAGCGATACGGTATCACCCGACACGGTATCACCGCGAAGCTCCAGAGCCCTGGACCCCGCCCAGGCGGGCCGCCGCGCCCCTGCCTTCCACTCTGCTCTGCCAGGGCGCTGCTGCTTCTGAAAGCTGCCCCGGGGCTCAGGACAGCAGCGCTGATAGTTTGGTCATCAGTGACCGAATCGCAGTGCTCTGTTCTCTGCCCACTCCTTCCTGGGCACCTGGGGTTCCATTTCACAGTCCCCCTTGAGTTAAATGGGGCCCTGAGGCTGCCAGTGAGGAGCATGGGTGAGATCCCAGGCCCTCGCTCTCCTCCCAGCTCTGGACCTAGGAAGGCCGTGTGTGGGCAGCACGGAGGCCACAGGAGAGGCAGGCTGGATCCCCGAGCCGCCCGCTGGAGCCAGAGTCCTGCCAGCCCCGGCCCTGCCTCCGCTGTCCGGTGGGAGGCCCGCGGCCACCCAGCTGTGTGGCTTAGAGCAGGCGTCAGCTGCTGGAGCTCACTGTCCAGGGCCCTGCGTGCCGCCGTCATTGACCCTCGTTGCTGCTGGGCTGGCGAGGGCGGCGCCGTCGTCGCGCACATGATACGGGGGCTGCGGGCAGAGGCGGCTCCTGTGCAGCCAGTGAGCGCTGAGCTGGGTCCCGATGGAGCGATGGCTCCAGATGCCTTGCCCTCGGCGCCCTCCGGCCGTCTGAGGTGGGGCCAGTGCGCACTCTCCGGGAGTCCATCTTCACGGCGCTCGCGTTTGTCCCTGGCCGTGTCCAGGTGAGGGACTCTGGAGAGCTGTTGGAGCGCGGGGGGAGAGGGCGGGAAGGAGGCCAGCGGAGGACCCCGGGGGGACCTGTGACACCCCTGCCACTGTTCTTTCACTGGCTCCAAGTTGCACAAGTACAGATTTTATGGTGTTCGGTACCCCATTTCATGGGGGGAAGGGGCTTTTCTTCCCGACTCTAGAGGATGCTCTGGAGAGAAAGTGCCTGACCTCAAGGACAGGTGATGGGGGCTGAGGTCCCAGCTCCCCTGCCAGACTCTGCTGAGCCCCAAAAGCGACTTCATTGTCCCCGAAAGCCCCCACCAAGATTCTGCCATCCACAAATGCACGAGGACATGCAGCACGTCGGGTCCCCAAAGTCGTGGTGGACATGGTGTTCCCAGCATCCCCCTTAGGCCCCACAGCTGTCCTCGAACCGTGGCTCTATCAGAACCCCCAAAAGTTCTGACCCAGCAGCTCTGGTGCTGCTTCTGGACTGAGGACGGGTTATTCCTGGAGGAGCCCCAGGGTGGGCGGAGAAGCCGGCCCAGCCCTGTCTGCCATTGGACAGCCCGTCTCAGCACACCACACGGGCCGGCCTGGTGCCCTCAGGGAGGGAGACACAGACTGTGCATCTCTCTGCCTGTGGGTGTCTGTGGCATCAGAAGTAGCAAAATCCGGTTCTTCACTCAAGGTAGCTTGGGCTGCTCGGCTGCTGTGGCTACGTCAGATGGCTCCCAGAGTCGCGGAGCAGCCGGCCCGGTCTCCCCAGGGCCTTGGGAGGGAGTGTGGCCCCCGAATACTAGAGCTCGGACTTGTGGACTCAGGAGCTGTGGGGTGCTGTGTTCTGGAAGCCCTAGGGAACAAGCATTAATGGCAGTACAAGGATTTGAACCCAGGTCTCACTGACTCCGGCGTCCGTCCTCCTCCAGTGACATCCCTTGGCCACGAGGCTCCCCAGGTCCCCTCCGGGGCAGGACAGATGGCTTGGGGGATGGGTGGGCCTGGCTACAGCCTTCAGTCTCAGGCTCTGCATGGGCCTGGCTCTTAGATCATTGTCCTTTTGCTTCAAGCTCTGTGGGTTTCAAGCCAAAACCATAAGCAGTTTAATCACTGTCTGTCCCGGAATCACCCTCGGCAGCCAGGCCAGGGCTGCACTGGCTGCGCAGACCGCCAGCTCTTGATCTTCCCAGGAGCACCTCCTTAACTGTGCTCAGGGGAGCATTTTGCTCCATCCCAGGAGGCCCAGCGGCTGCCTTCCCTGCTCCCCGGCTCCGTCTGGAGGCTGGCGTTCTGGTGGCTGCCTCCTCTGCAGAATCCTGCTTTACGGCGTGGCCCAGGCCTCTCAGCTCACATCCAATGGCCTCCTCCTCACGTCCACCGGAGCCAGCCCGATGCTGGCCTGTGGAATTTGCCGTGGCTCTGCGATGAGGGGCCAGCGCCCCCCACGAGCGAAGCGCACCTGCAGCCGACGCAGGCAGAGGACAGCCGCCCGTGCCTCCCGTGACCCACGGTGTTCCCCGAGTCAGAGGTCAGAGCTGACACATGGGCCGAAAGGAAGGTGCTGTGGCCCCGTGTTGCCCAGGCTGGGTCAGGTTTGGGTGCCTGTCCTGGCTCTGTCAGAGTTGGTGACCGGGCACCTATGGGGCACGCTCACCGGGCTTCGCCACTGTGAAGTTCATTCACACCGGGTCCTGCGGGCGGGCGGTCCACGCCGATGGAGGGCGGAGCTGCCCCTCTGTGGCTGCGGCGTCCTCACGTGGGACGGAGTTCCTCCGAGGGGGAGACGTGTCTTCTCCCGCGCACACGTAGCCGCTCGTGGCTATTCATGTTTCACGTCAGGTGTATAATTCAGGGCTTCATTCTCTGTCAGTCCAAGTCTGACACGGGGCGCTCTGTCCATTGCCCCTACGTCCCTTTGCCCTGGCCACTGTGGGGTGTGAGCGTGAGCGCATCTGTCCTTGCTGCGCCACCAGACAGCCCAGGCGCGTCCCGGGTTCTTCCTGCTCCAGCCTGAGAATCCCCCGTTCTCCCAAGGAGTCCGTCTTCATTCTGTTGCGTGATACGAGAAGTCGAGATCTGGGTGCTCCTGCGGTGCTGGTTGCGGCTGCATCTAGGCGCTAGGCTGAGGACGGAGCCCGCGGGGCACTGGGGAGAGCACGGCGCTCTGAGAGGCCTGCGGAAGGGTGTCAGCGACACCCTCGCCCTCGCGGCCCCTGACGGAGCTGTCTTGTCTGTGCGCCTCCTGCGGACTCACACCTGCGCTCACTCCCCACGCCTGCGGGCATGTGTTCTGTTTCTTCCTTGTTCCTTTTCCCCTGCCTGCCTCCTTCTGGATTGACTGCGCCTTCGCATTGCACTTTTCTCTCCACGGCTAGCTTACTGCTTCACCCCGTTGCCTCCCGTGCGGTGTTCGCTGCGGGCACCGCTGTCTCGGTGTTGGCCGCAGCCTGTCTTCGGTGACTGTCTCGTCACCTGCGACGGAAGGGCGTGCAACGCTGAACTCCATTCACTGCCCTGGTTTCTGCTGCGGGGACGCAGACTTACTGCTTCTGCGTGTAATAAGGCCCTCGAGACACTGATGTGTTTTGAATCAGTCAACTGTTAGAATACTTTTTTCAAAGAGTAGAGAAAGCGGTCTGGTGTGCTCAGACTTCCGTGTCCAGCACTGTGGTTGTGGAGAACCAGGTTACCTCCAGAGGCGCTTCATCGTCAGCAATTTCCTTAGACAGTTTTTGTAGCTCAAGTCCACGAGCCATGAGTTTTCTCAACTTTTTGTTTTAAAAAGATGATTTTATTTTAACCTACATTTTTGCAAGTAGTTGTCACTAGGTGTGGAATTCTAAAGGGTAGCTTTTCCTTCATCGCTTTAAACGGTTGATACGGTGTCTTCTGACTGCTTTTTCCTAGTGGGATCTGTGCGCGTTCTTACATTGTTCCTCTGCATTCATTGTCTTCCTTCCACTGGCCTTTCACTTTTATTCCTTATCATCGTTACTATTTTTTTTAGCAGTTTCCTCCTGATGAGCGTCCTCGTGGTTTCTTTATATTTTCTTGTTTGAGTTTCATTGATCTTGGATCAGTGGGTTTATAGTTTTCAACAAATTTGGAAAAATCTTAGCCATTATGTCAATTATTTTTTAATCCCTTTCCCTGTCTGCTTTCCTTTGGGACTTCAATTCCCAGCATGGTAGACTCTTTGATGTCGCCCCTAGAACCCTTTTGATTTACGTGGTTGCCGTAGCTGTGTCTGCAAGGCCGTGGTCTTTTCTCCGCGATGATTGTTCTTCTGTAAAGCCCCTCTGTGAATTCCTTATTTTAGATGGAATAGTAATAGTAATAGTTTCATCTTTAAAAACCCTACTAGGTCCTTTTCATAGCTTCCAATTCTTTCTCCATTATGTTCATGTTTTTCTTTACATCCTTGAACACGTCTCTCACAGTTATTTAAAGTTCTTCTGTGTTAATTCTAACATTCTTGTCACTTTTGGCTCAGCTTCTTTTGACTGATTTTTATCCTGGTTATAGGTCACATTTTACTGCTTTTCACATGTCTAGTGATTTTTGATTGGATGCCAAACATTACAAATGCTTGTTATTGAGTTGTTGGATTTGGTTCATCTTCCTTTAAACAGGGCTGAAGTTTATTTTGGCAGGAGGTTAAGTTCCGTGAAAATCAGCTTGATCCTTTGAAGCTTGTTTTTAATCTTATTAGGGAAGGTCTCGGGTAGCCTTTACTCAAGGGCCCTTTAGCTCCGCTGCTGAGGCCTGGTCCCCCGGAATCCCTCAGTGCCCTGGTTTATCTGTAGCTCTTGAGGGCAGCACGGAGTTCGGAACTGAGTTCTGATTTGCTGTCTTCTGACCTGCTCTCTTTTGATGCCCAGGTGATCCTGAACCTCCCTTGGCCTTACTGTTCTCCTGTGCCGGGTGCGGATTTGGTCTTGATCAGTGGCTTGCAGGCCATCCTTTTCAGCCCTCGGGGTAGCACGGCCCACAGGCTAAATGGTTTTCAGGCTTTTCTGCCCTCCCACCATTAGGATTGATTGAAGGCGGGCACCTGCAGTTGTTACACTGTTATAAGCTGTGTTGTTTACTCCGGTGGGCCTGGCAGAGGCAGGAGAGGGAAGGGGAGAAAGAAGCCAGAGAAGCCCAGAGTGAAGACTTGCTGGGGGCTTGGAGGCCTACTGGCCTCCTGGCACCCCCTGCCCCCCGGCACCCCTGCCTGCCATGGACCTGGTTGCTGCACTACATGCAAAAGCTCAATAAAAGCCTGAGAAAGCCACTGAGGGCTCTGGGACTCTCCTTTATCCGGGCTGCTCGGATTGTGGCTATCCTGCTCTGTGGCCTTCCTGCCACTATAGCCAGGTAAGAGCAACAGCATGAGGCGCAGGGGAAATAGAAGCTCCAGCCAGAACCTGTTACCCTGTTTCTGTCACATTGGCTTCATGTTGATCTGTCTCACATAGTAAAGCACCGCACACTCCTAAGACTTTCTGTTAAACAGGAGAAACCACTGCATGAGTATCTCTGGGTTACGTGCCTGCTCTGTGCGCCACGTGGCAAAACTGGGGTGCTGGCCTGTGTACACATCGGCCTTGAGCATTTCGGGGAGGCAGGCCTCCCTTTAGAGCTTTTTCGATAGCAAGTGTGGTGACTAGCATTCCCCGAGGAGCTGAAGGGATCGCTGATGGAGAGGAACGCCCATGTCTTTGGGAGAAACGTCATCTCACACCCCAGGAATAGTGTAGGGGAACATGTTCCTTTCCCCTGGACAAATGAGTTTGCCCCGTTCTTGTGTCTGCCCTTCTGCGAGCCCCTCACGTGCGGTGTCTTTGCTGCTGCTGCTAGTGGGCCTGTCACTGGCCCGGGAGGCGCAAGGGTCGCGTTCTCTTGTCATACTTGAGGTGATCAGGAGCTGTTCCGTGCGCAGCTGCGGGCGTCTGTGTTCCGCTAACCCAGCAGCCGTGTGGTCGCTGAGGAAATACAAGTCTCCACAGCCCTCTCACACGTCCCTGGAGTCATAGCTTATTGGAGGGCAAAGTGCTTTCTGGCGAAATCCTCTCTCGAAGCTCGGTGGTGACAGCCACTGGGCTGGCATGTGAAGCAGCGACCCAGATAGAGCACCTGGCCCTCCGTAGCACAGGTGCCTCGGGGCTGAGAGGCCTGAGCAGAAACTCCGCGGTGGCAAGAGCAAGCTGTGCCGAGAAGCCAGGCGTCGCGCCTGGGAGAGCGGTGGTGGCGTGGCGGTGTGGACGAGGTCCCCGGCTTGGGCTCTGGCTCCATCCTTCCTGGCAGCCTGACTGGCGCTCTCCGGGCCTCTCATGGCCCCTCCGTGTCCTTCTGGCAGCCGTGCTCCCACGTTCGGTGCCCGCTCCTGTGCCTTTGCCTGAGGCCTTTGTCTGGCGGCGAGCGCTGGCCCTGGCCCTGGCCCTGGCCGTGAGCAGCGGCCCGGCGTGTTGGGAAATAATGCACCTGGGCATGTCCCTCGGGCTCCCCCAGCCCCCTGTCCACTTAGGGCCGCGGCCTCTGGAGTGCGTGCTCTACACTGTCCCATGGAGCGCCTCGGAAGGACTGTGCTCCCCCTGTGTGACTCGCTTCATGGGGTGCTTCCTCCTGTGCTTGCTGCCAACCCCAGGGGCGTCCTTGGCCTCGCCGCCCCACTGTTCCTGCGCAGGAGCCCTTGTTTCAGGGTCTGCCAAGGCGCCGAGACAGGAAGGGGACGGGACGCGCGGAGTCACCGCTTGCTGTCAGCACCGCACACTCAGGGGTCATTTCTTCTATGTCTTGGCAGGTCCTGCACGCCTGGGTCGTGGGTGGCAGTGCCAGGGCAGGGAGAGAGCTGAAGATGGGAGGTTGGCAAGCTCCTCACAGCTCCCTCGTGTTTGTAGGCATCTACGCCCCCGTCCGCCAACGGCTCCTTGACTCTCCGATGGTGACAGCGTGCCATGCAGAGGGTTGAGACAGGTAAGTGTGTGCTGTAGTGGGGCAGGCTGGCAGCAGCAGGGAGGCTTGAGGAGGGGTGCTTAGGAGAGCCCAGACTTCTGGGAGGTGACCGGTATGTGATAAAATGTTGCAGCAGCAGCAGGAAGACTCAAAGCCAAATTCCAACGATTTTGCTCAGGTAGAGGATTTGGGGGGAGGGGGCAGCGAGCCTGCTCTGTAAGCGTGGCCAGCTCTATCTCCTTTATCAGTCGCCCCAAACGGTGTGATTTCCTCCCTTGAAGATGTCTTCAAGCAATGCAGATAAAACACGAGTGTTAGTCATCACATCACATTCCTTCTCCCGCTCATACCAGCTCGGGCTACTGACGTTCCTTATCAATCTGTGCTCCCTTGGCCCAGACCTCCCTCTCCTCCGGGGCCCACTCCCATGGACCAAAGCCCTGAGATGCAGCCAAAGATTGGGCTGGGCCGGCCCTGCGGGAGCCGTCTTATATACATTTGTACACAGACACTTAAAAATAAAACCGCTGTCCGGCCACAGCGCGCCTCCTTGGCTGCCCAGGGAAGTGCCGGGGCTGGGTGCTGGCCGGGCCCGGCTGCCCAGTCTGCCGCTCTCTGGCCTTCCCTATCACGCTGGGAGGTTCAACCAGAGACCTGAGGAATGCCAGGGAATGGAGCGGCTTCTTGGAGGGGCCCCGTCCTGCTTGGGACCTGGCGGATTAGAGGAATACGTAAAATTTCCAAATTTAGCATTCAGGAATTGCTTCGTATAAACAAGGGCTGCGTTCGCTGCTGAGATGCAAAGTAGATAATGCCAAAAAAGTCCCCCTTTGCGACTGAATTCTGTAATTTTGCAGCCAACCTCCAACTTGACGGTTGGTGCAAATGAAGGGCCGCTTCCTGCCTGTCCCTCTGCATGGGTGGTCGGGCTTAAAATGGAATATCCAGGCTGACAAATGCTTTTACAAAGGCCAGATTATAAACCGTAAACCTACTGTCAGCTGGGCAGAAGAGAAATCTAAATGCCTCCCTACCATTTAAAGACTTAATTTGGCCCCAAGACGACGCGCTGCTGGGGCCAGCAGAGTGCTGCGCTTATAAATCCTTGGCGGCTGCAGTGCGCTCAGGCGGGGGAATCTGTCAGCCGCAAACAACAGCCTTCCCGATATTTCGGGGAGATCTGGGTATTGTTACAGAGACAAAGTGCTCCGGAGGAAGGCAAAGCAAAACAGAATTCCGGAGGGGACAGAGTCTAGATGCATTTGTAGCTTGGGCGCATCCAGGTTCATAGAGCGTTTCGGAGGATTTTTTCCACGGTGCAAGAGACCAGCCCGTGGAGCCACAGCTCACAGGAGGGCTTGGCCCGGTAGGGGAGCCAGGCCTGCTCTGCTAGCACCGTGTGGGCGTGGGTGCCAGCCCCGGGTTCTCACTGAAGAGTCTGTCTTCCTTCCTCATCCCATTGGAAGGGAGCTAGGGAGCGAAGCACCTGGAACTTTCTACAATGTCTCGCCAGCCCAGCTTCTGAGAAGGCTGGTGAGAAGAGGTTTTTAGGAACTGAGTCAGCAGCACAGGTCTGCCTGTCGGGGCTGCTCCCTCTGCTGCCAGCCTGTTACAGGTGGTCGATAGAGAAAGCTCCACAGGGTCACCCAAGGCGGGCTGCCTGGGGACTGCTGGTGGCTATTTCAGTCCAGGGCTTTGTACCTGAATGTGGGAATTAAGGCCCAGGACCTTGGGAGCCAGGGGCGGTTGGACACGACACGTGGGATGGTGAAGTGAAACCGGTGGACAGCACTTGGTTCAGTGTCCTGTTAAGCTATTTACTGGTCACCTGTGAGGGCTGTGCAATGGGAGAGCAGCGCGGTGCCCCGCGCCGCTGGAGTGGAGAGGGGATGGGACAGTAGGTGGACGAGGTCAAGGAAGTAGTCAGGTGGGAGGGTGTCAGCAGGCGGTCTCCTGCGTGTGTGCTGGGCAATTTGGGGCCACTGGTCTCACTTGTCTCCTTTCACTTACATTTGGGTTTGTTAAAATAAAACGAAGTTAGGGCCTCCCTGGTGGCGCAGCGCTTGAGCGCTGGGTTGCGAAGCTGCCCGCAGCCTCTGCAGCGCCGGTTCAATCCCCGGCT
Source organism: Talpa europaea (assembly GCF_964194135.1). Taxonomy (NCBI): domain Eukaryota; kingdom Metazoa; phylum Chordata; class Mammalia; order Eulipotyphla; family Talpidae; genus Talpa; species Talpa europaea. The sequence continues at coordinate 1,347,933 of NC_140084.1, read as the reverse complement.
GCTCCCCGGCCACCGGAGGAGGGTCCCGCACGGCGCGCAGACCTTTCCTGCCGCCCGCTGCTCCCCTCAGCAGTGTACTTCAGTCCTTCTGCCTGCTCTGCTCCCCACTCTGGCTCTGGTGAATTCTCTCACCCTCCCGCGCTTCTGACTGTGCCCAGTGCTTGTATAAATAAATAAATAAATCTTTAAGAAAAAAATAAAAAATAAAATGAAATTAAAAATGAACTCCTCAGCCATGCTAGCCACATCTCAATTGCTCAGTAGTCACCTGTGGCCAACATATTGAATAGCGTGGCTCTAGAATGTCCCATCATTGCAGAAAGTACCAGATATCCCTGCTCAGGGTTTTTAAGATCATCCTAAGAACTGCAGCTTCTACTTGGACAGACCTGGTGCGTCTGTGGGGGCTTGACCAGAGCACTGTTTCCAGGGATCGTGCTGGCTTCGGGCTGAGAGAGGGAGAGGGAGTAGTCACAGAGGTGGCCCGAGAGAGGGCGGCACCGGCCAGGGTCGCCAGCATCTGATGCAGAGCTGGTCCAGTGTCCACTCCTGCCTGCATCTGGGCGTCTGCACCAGGATGGGCCTTCATCCCACGTGCGCCGCGGGTGGAGCAACAGGAGCGCATCGGTGGGTGTGTCTGCACAAAGAGGCACGCACACGTGTGCATGGCAAGCTCATATTTGCGTGTGCATGTCCGTGCAGGCACTGTTCCTACTGCCCAAGCGTTAATGAAGAGCAACATACGTCCTGTAAAAGCCACGCACTGAGCGTGCAGCCCTGGCCCTGCAGCGCACGAACTAGGGGCTGCACTGGGGCCGGCTCTGGCAGGATGCCACAGCCTGGCTGAGGTGGGTCCTCGCCAGAGGCCAGCTGGAAACCGTCCTGCCCCCGGGTCACAGAGGTGCCGAGGCCTGTCGCTGAGAATGGCTCGTGGTGAGACAGCCTTCTCCCCCGGCAGATGCGTCACATCTGTGCTGCAGCAGCCCTCGTCGGCAGGCCTGCCCGTCCTCTCTCAAGACCGCCAAGCATCTTGCGTTCGTGCTGGTTTTTCCAACCTTCAGGCCAGAAGTATACACAGAGAAAGATACACAGAGAGGGCAGGCTGCTTTTCCCTCTGAGCTAATATTTAGGAGAAGGAAGATTAAACAGATAGTCCGGAGTTGGCTTGGTTACCACATTACCCTTTAAAAATTTAAAGGTTTTTAGCAAAAAAAAAAAAAAAAAAAAATTCCCATGATGGGAAAAAGTTGACAAGTTCTTTAACAGAAATGATGGTGGGGTTATGGTGAGGTCATAGCCTGAAATTAATCGAGCATCTACTGGGTGCAGGGCTTTGGGCTGACTGAGATGACTGAGGTCTAGTCTCTGTCTTAGGTGTTTCCATTCTGCAAGACAAAGTCATTCATCGCATGCGGAGCCTAGTGTGGCCATCTAAAGGGCTGGGCCAGGCCTGGTCCTTGTCTGCAAGATGCTGGTGCTCCAGATGAGACTGGATGTGTCTGGTCTAGAGTGTTTGTGGATGCGGATGTCCACAAGTCTTTGTCAGGGTGTTACCTGACAACAGAAGGCATTCAAGGGCGAGGCTGGGGCTCACTGAGCCCCACAGGCAGGCTCGTTGACTTAGCTAATTGTGTGAGCCCCCCGACATGCCCTTTCCTGTTCCTATCGCTGTGGAGCACACACTCTTAGTGTCCTGTAACAGCAGCGCCTCGACCTGGGCGTGGACGCGCAGCCAGTCTGTATCGGGGCTTCCCGCTTGCGGAGCCCTCACAGGCTGGGAGGCCCAGTGCCTGGGCTCAGAGGGCCCAAGTCTCCAAAGCCCCTGTGTCTGTGCCCTGCCGTGTCTCCTCATGGAGCAGCCCCCTCGGGTTTCGGGGACTTCTTCCGTGGGGCTCAGGGCTGCGGGCACTGGCCTTCCAAAGAACAGGAGTGTGATGTGGGCATGGAGCAGCCTGGGAAGTCACATGGCATCACCTCCGCAGCCTTTCCCCGGTCACAAGTGCGTCACCACTTCCCCTGTCTCCGAGGAAGGGAGGCAGACCCCCTCCTCCTGGCAGGGGATCCCCCCGTGTCCATGCCTGTGGGAAGGAAGATACAGTTGTGGTTGACTCTGGAAAATGTAAGCGGATGACACACGCGGCACGGGGCACAGAGAGGTGGGGCGAGTTGCTTCAGACCACACAGCTGCAAGTGACTCAGCCAGGGCTGCGTCTGCTGGTGTCCAGGTTCCTGGCTGGGTTTTCCGGTCGCTGCGGGCAAGGCCAGTCAGGGCTTGCCCGCTCCAGGAGCTGTGGTCAAAGTGCCCTGTAGGGGCCGCCGTGCCCCCGTACCTCAGGGGTACAGATGGCGGTAGCTTTGCTCGTCCTCGTCGCTAAACCACGCCCAACGGTCCTGTATCCCCGGCCCCTGTTAATGGACATCTGGCTTGTTTTTGGCGTCTTGTTACCAGGGAGGTGCAGTGAGCACTTTTTACATGTCTCTGCTGCTTATGTGAGCGAAGCTGTACAATAAATTCTTAGGAATTTAATTGCCGATCAAACAGTATGTACATTTGAAATTCCTGATAGTTTTTTTCCAAATTGTGTAGTGCGTTGCACATGGCAACCTTCTCCCAGGACACAGCTTCCAGGCTGATTCAAGACATTCCTTTGGGGACTCCTCAAAGGGAGCAGGGCCCCGGCATGTCCCTTCCCAGAACCAGGGAGGCGAGTTCCAGATGGCAGCGTGGGCGCCAGCCCTGCTCAGGCACTGTCCTGGGCGCGCTCTCCAGACACCTCAAACTGGATGATGATGACTGCCACCTTCTTCTAGTCCTTTGCTAATGAGGTCCCCCCTGCCCCCAGTTTTGATCAGGTCACATTCACCCCTTTACAGCCTCCCTTGAGGCTGCCTCTGGCCACGAGACCAAGTCTGCACTTTCAGGACGTGAGTGGAAAACCCAGATGGCTTCAGCATTTGTTCCTTCCGAGGGATGCCTCCTTCCTCCACTTCTGCTGCTCCCTTTCTTTCCCGGTAATGGAGTGGACCGAACCTGGGGGACACACGAGGCTGGAGGAAGAGGCTCCTATTCTGCGCGGAGCAAGTGCACTGATTGCCCGCTGCCTCTCAGTGCTCGCCCGGCCTGGGGATGGAGTGGAAGACGGTGCCTGGCTGGGGACAGGGGCAGTCCTGCAGACTCCCAGGAAGAACCCATGGCCCTGGGGGTGTGGGCATTGAGGTTCCCAGACTCGCGGGTGCTCCCTGGGTCTTCAGGCCACAGGGCTGCCTTTGCCCGCAGGCCACTGGGGTTTGCAGGGATTACCCAACTTGCAGGCCACAGGATTTCTTGGTAATTGCAAAGCAGGTTGGAATTCTGAGGCCCTGCTCTCTGCTTCCAGCTGCTCCAGGAACCAAATGACCAACCAACAGCTGGAACAAACACTCATAAAAAGTCACCCAGCTGCTGCCCTGCATCTGCTTCCTGGAAGCTCTTCACAGCAGCCGCCTCCGCCCACGTGGAAAAATGCAGATCATCCTTCCCTGAGGCACCCCGGTGGCAGCGCTTTGGGGCCCTGGACTTACTGAGTCATGCTGGGTGCTGGCCTGGGGTCTCCGGAGCCCAGCAGCCATGGAAGCAGCACGCTCTTGGTTCCTGGTGGCTGCTTCGGATGAGAAAGCTGGTAGAGGCGTTTAGGGAAACGGACAGGCCACTGGGCCAGAGAAGTCACAGTCAGAAGGGCTTAAAATATGGTGTCTGCAGAGAGGTGGGTTCTGACTTCGTTTGCCACGTGCTCAGTTGACATTTGCTTGGCGTTTCTCTCTGCAAAACCCACGCAAGTGATGAAGAGGGCCTGGCCCCCCTTTCAGGGCGGTGACTGTCACTGGAGACAGTATCCCTAAGGGACCTGCCTTAGAAGGGGTGTGATGCGGATTCAATAGTGTCCCCCCAGCTCGTGTCCTCTCAGACCCTCAAGCGGTGACTGAATAGAAATGTGCCTCTGCGGGTGCGTGTGAGGTAAGGGCGGAAGTGAGCGGATACTGGGTGAGGAGGGCCCTAAGTTCCGTGAGTGGCCTTGTCAGAGATGAAGAGGGCTCGCGGGGACGCACCAGCCCGGGAGCATGGCGCAGCCCCGGGGGAGGAGCGTGTGCGTATGAAGGCCGGGTGCCGCGCGCAGGGCCTGGCGGGGTCGCACGGGCCGGCCCTCCCGGAGGGCCCGCAGGAAGCACATGGCCCTGCGGACACCTTGGTCAGACTCAGGGCTAGAGAAGCAGGAGTTTTTCTTGTTTTACGCCGCCTGGTTCCTGCTCTCCTGTTAAGATGGCCGCAGAGACGCACGTGGACCGTGAAGACCTGATGGTGCGGGAGGACCGTCGCTCCTGCCCGGAGCGCCAAGTCCGCACCTTTAGGTCTTCCAGGAGGAGTTTGCGGTCACACCGAGCCCCGAAGGTGAGGAAGAGGTCGCTGGGCGTGGTGGAGGTAGACGCTGACTCCAGGCAGAGGGAATAGCACTTGAAGAGCAGGCAGCAAGGCGCTCAGCTTGCCTGGAGGCCTGTGAGAACTGGGGTGTCGTGGGGTGTGGCTGGCAAGGGTGGCAGAGTGCGGTGCACCTTTTGTGCTTTGCTACAGAGCACAGCCCTTCTCTGACGGCGGCGGAGCCACTGAAGGTGGTGGCACATGGGAGAAGCGTCACCCGTGGTTCTTCACTGAAGAATGGCCTCCATGTCACAGAGTGGCTGGATTGGGAGGTGCAGCTCCACGTATGGATCCACGCATGTGCCACATGGCCACTGCTCGGCCTGGTTCTAACTCAGGCCACGGAATGTTTCTAGCACCCAGAAGAGGCTCCCATCGCTCAGCTTCCCAGAGATGCCGCTGCCCTGACCGGTCACTCCATGCCGCAGGCCAGCGGTGCCGCCTCTTGAGATTTGCAGCGTCGGCATGGACCGTGCGCTCGGGTTCCAGGCTTCCTTCGCCTCCGCTCCCTCACGTGGCGAGTGGGAGTAGCTTGCCCTTCCCTGCCCAGTCAGAACACACACCTTGGTCAGTTCAGCCATTCACTTGTTGATGGAGGTGCCCGGTGGGACATACGCATTTCCTTGGGCGCCTGCCAGGACTGGAGCTGCTGGCTGCTAAGAGAGCTGCGTGTGTGGCTATAGTGGGTACCGTGGGGTGGCGGCGTGGGGGCGGGTCTCCCCCACACGCCCATGCTGATGGCTGTGAGTGGCCTCTGTGCTCGTGGGTTGCTGCGCTATTTGAGGGGCCCAGCCCTTGCGATAAGGCTGGTTGCACGTTTTTCTCATCACCTCCTGGCCTGGACCATGCTGGTGGAGAACATGATGAGTGACGGGGCCCTCGAAGGTGCCGGTGTTTGGTCAGGGATAGAAGACGCAGTTCTTGGCGCCCAGGGGCTGTGGGGAGTGAGGGACAGCCGAGCTTGGCTTCCGTCTTGATGGCAGCTTAAGTGCCCATGAAATGTCAGGAGACAGGGCGAGCGCAGAAGGAAGACGAGGTTTGGGGGACAAATATTCAGTGGAACACCCAGGCACCTGCAGGCGAAGCTGTGGGAGCCAGGCTCACGGTGACTGCATCCTGGTGCTTCGGCCAAGTCCCCGCACCCAGGCAGGCCATAGCCCGGTGGCAGGCGAGAGAGACTGACTGCTTTCCGGAATGGACGGGGGCAGCTGGCACGGGCTGAGCCCGTCTAAAGCTCTGTCCGGAACACACAGTTTGAGCTGAAAGAAGCAGAACCTGGTGTCTTGAGCAGATCACCATCACGGCATGTTCTGGAGCGTGAACCCAGGCCTTCCTGTGACTGATCTTCAGACGCACCTCATTCCCGCTTCCCTGATGCTGTTTTCAGTGAGTGGATTCCCTCAGGCTGCGCCCTGCAGCCTAATTTAGTCAGAGCTGGCCTGGGGCGTCCCCCTCAGGATCTCTACCTGGTGAAGCTGATTTCTTCCTGCTCTGTCTCCCAAGGGTGCTCTCCCCCAGCTGGTGTTTGAGGACCAGGCTCTGGGCCCCTCTGGGTCCCTGGAGGGAGGTGCTACTGGTGGGGTGTGGGAGGGGATCTGCTGCTGCTCATACGCCGATTGCCTGGGTGCCAGGAGAAGAGGGGACCCCAGATTCTGGTCAGAGGGGCACCCTCACCCACGCTGCCCCGTCAGATGCCCACCGTAAGCCCTCCGGATGATGCCTGCAGCTTGCAACTGGCCCCGAGGCTCAAGCTCAGGAGCACGCGCAGTTTCTGGTCACCGAGACCCTTTGCTTTTGTGTACATCAAAGCCCAGGCATCAGGCCAGTTCCCCAGATTCTTGGAAATCCCTCAAACAATAAAATGAAGTGGGCTTGGGTCGGCTCCGAGGGAGAAGAAACCACTCTCCCTGCCGCAGGTGGCTCTGCTCGCCCTGGGGCTCTGCCGCCTTCTCCTCTCGCTGGCACAGTCGTCTGGCTCTCCTGCCTCCCCGCACCTCGTGTCGTCGGGCCCCTGCCGCAGGGACGGCGGGCGGGCCCGGGGCTGCTGTGCAGCTGTGCCTGCGCACGTGGGCCCTGCAGACTCGTCAGAAAGCACCATCTTCAGTCGACTCCCAGCAAGGGGGCCGGACCTGTTTGTCCCGGAGGAAGCACGACCACCAAGCAGAGCAGCCACGCCCCCTCGAAGTCAGCGTTGCCCAGTCAGCCACAGGGACGACGGGGAAACTGAGGGCGTCTCCTCCTCAGTCGGGCAGTCACTTCCCGCCCCAGGAAAACACCCAGGTACTACCCAGCGGCAGCCTCACAGTCTGACCAGGAGGGTCGGAGGGGGCGCAGCCGCCGGGGAAGAAGCTCTTCAGCATTCTGAGGAGCTCGGAGGTCAGTCAGGCTGCCTCTATTCGGCAGCAGAACAAACTGAAAAAGCGTGAATAACAAATGTTTCTTGTAAAGTTCTCGTCACAGCCGTGCGTGGCTGTGACGCGGCGGCTCTGGGGTCTGGGTGGAAGCGTGTCCCAGCGACCGTGGCCGAGGAACAGGACGCCTTCTCGGGGGACTCTGTTCTTGGCCGACTTAGAGACTGCTTCCCAGCTGTGCTCTCTGGACGGTTTTCTGGGGACCCCACATTCCCTCGCTCACTCTTGGATAAGTTACTGTTCTCTCAAGACCTGTTTCTTCATCTGTACAATGACAGTAGGTTTCTTCTGAGGAACGTTGTGAAAATGAAGTGCGGCTGTACCGGACTTCGACCCGGAGTCGCCCGCGGTCATCCTAAGCGTCGGGTGCTGGTGGCGGTGGCGCTGATGTCGTGATGACGGTTTCAATTTACTCTCACCGACTCATCCCTGGGGATAAACTGAACGTGACTGCTTTTGCTTCCCTCCAAGGGACTACACCCTATTGGAGACTGTGGCAATAAGAAAAGTCAGGAATGTAGATCTTCTGTTTAAATGTTCCTATTTCACTGTCATTAAATAGTGTATGTTAACTTAAAAAGCATGTGGCATTACTGTGTTTTGCATTTATCTCCATCATGGAGCGTCTCAGTGCCCCTCAAGCGTGTGAGATGAGCGCCTCCGTCCCCGCACCCGGCCGGCCTTGGGCCCTGCCGCTGCCCTCGCCCGGCATCCGAGCAGCGGCCCCGCGTGGCTGGGCTCTGCCTCCGCTGACACGCCCAGGGTCCAGCTTGCACGGGGAGGAAGTTTGTTTTAAATACTTCAGGACTAGAGCTGCGGCTCACGCTGCTGTCTGACTTCTGCCTGGAGTGCTTCCCATGGCGTCTGAGGATCCCATCTGGGCACTTCCTGTGTCGCGGCAGAAACCGTCCCCGCGCGGCGCCCGCTGCTTAGTTCCCGGGGTCGCTGCTGAACGCGTTCCTTGTCGCCAGCATGCACGCTCACGCGCTGTTGCCTCTGAGAGGAGCATTCCCCGGGCAGCCCCGTGGCCAGGAGGGCACCCATGGGAGTCGGCACTTGGCAGGACTCCCCGCCGTCGCTGCTTCTGGCCTGTGGTTCCATGACCAGACGCGGCGCAGGGCAGAGAGCAGGTTTCATCAGGCAGGCAGATCTGGGCGGGTATCGCAGCCAGACGGCTCCAGATGGTGACTGCTCTTGCCTGACCTCAGAGGCTTCGCTCTTGAAACAGTCTTGGAAATTGTCTGCTTTCCGGCAGTTTTAAAACCACTCTCAGCAGAACGGATGGTTCTAGGGCCTGGAGGGGCTGGAAGGGGCTCTAGGGGGTGGCTGCAGACTGGGAAGGCAAAGGGGGGACAGTGGAGCGGGCACGGCAAGGGCCTCCCTCCTGCTTCTGCCCGGCAGCTGCACGCAGTGTGCTCTGTGCCCAAGCCTCTAGACCAAGTTTTGTTTAAAGAAATAAATCTGTGTTTAAAACAGTTTTGCAGCTGTGAGCCCAATGCAGAGGGTCTTGATCCAGGGTCTTGTCCACTGGGAATGACTTACGGAATTTTTCAAAATGACAAGGCCCAAGCCTTACACCCAGAAATTCTGCTGTAATGAGTGTGTGGTGGGGCGTGGGCACCAGCACTAAAAATAACCTTCCCAGATGATGCAAATGTGCGCCAAGGCCAAGACCTGCTCGTGTGGGGGCAGCGTTCTTCCTGCTCCCGATGGAGCCCGGGGCCCAGGGAGGTCGAGTGACTTGCATAAACCCACGTGTGTGTTCATCTCCAGGCAGGACTAGAACCCGGATCTTCCAGTTATTTGTCACTGCCTCCTGGAAGCTGAACACAAGCACGTAGGCGGGGATAGTAGTCATCCTCCACGTGACACACCATGCTTTCATTTTCACATTTGAGCGAATATTTTTAGTCTTGCACTGGCGTTTCTGGGGTAGAAGGCCTCAAGCAGAAAAGAACATTGATATTTATATTCCTGCTGGGAAGCAGAGGCATGGGGGTCACCAGGGTGTGGCCCCAGGACCACGCAGATCCAGGGTGCTGTGTGGAGGCCTCTCCCAGACTCCGGCCGAGTTGAAGCACTTTATCCCCGCCATGCACGGTCCTTTGGGATGCTGCTCAGGGCTGACTGGTTGATGGGGACAAATTGTCGATTCTTCTGAGTCATTTTGCATTTCCAAGGTCAATCCCTTTTTTTGTCCCTTCAAAAATTGAAGAAAGAAAAGGGAAAGAACTATCACGTGCAGCCAACTTGGCCTGTCAGAGTGCGAAGTCCTCATAATTTGCGGTTTTCAGAGGGTGTCAGTTGTGGGAGGGCTTGGGAACCAGGCAGAGGGCACAACAGAAAGCCTTGGACAGCGGCTTCCCTTCTCGCTGCGTGGGGGGTAGGGGATGGAATAGGGGGTGCACATGTGGGTAACTCACTGCTGAGCCTCAGGCCAGGGCGGGGTGGGGGGGGTCTGCTAATAGGAGTGGGAGAGTAGGGCCTGGAAGGGGAAGACCTTCCAGACCTGAGAGTTACAGAGGTTGCGTGTGGAAGCACTGGTGTTGTGACTTCCTCCCCCTGTGAAATGTTCTGGAAGTGCCACTGGGGTTTCCATTGTGGGTGCAAGATAGCAGCCTCTGCTGTTCGTGCTTGAGATGCTTCCTCTGCATCGCCCGCTCCACACAGTGAGCAGGTTGGGCCATTTCTGGGGGAGCCCAAGGCCGTCTGGTGGAGACCCGCTGCTGGGCTCTTGTGGACAGTGGGCACCCGGGGTAGGCCATGGAATGGGCCTCCCGGATATGAAAGCCTAGACAAGCGACTGCTGACCTCCACGTGATCCCCAGAACCCTTGATTCTGTCAGTTGGGCCACTGTGCTTTGGAGCGCATTAGGGTGCAGTTACTCCCAGGCAGGAGTTGTCCTGGACGCAGGTGCCAGTGCAGAGAGGGTCAGAAGCACGTGGTGTGGGCTCCAGGTTGGGTGCAGGCCAAGGGGGAGGTTACTCATGGAGGCGTAAAGAAAGGGCCCCCTGGAGCCTGGAGAAAGGATGACCCAGTGACGTCCTCCACGGTCAGTGCGACCTGCCAGGGGTCACCTGGAGAATAGGGAGCCTCCCCCCGAATTGTGGATTTAGCTAAGGGAGTTTCCATGCAAATGCTTGAAGATGCCAACCTCTTTGAGGTAACTATGGAGAGAGGGTGGTGGATGAGCTGAAGAAGCTGCTGTTCTGTTTCCAAGCAGAAGAATCTAGAAGGACTAGAAAGGGCCCAGCACAGTCTCTCCAGCCAGACAGAGCCTGAAAGTGAATCAAAACCTGGAGAAACAGCATATCCTGGGGTCGCCCGGTGGGTGTGACTCTGCGTTAGGGCTCAGTCAGGAGTGCGCAAGACTGCTGGCAGGCCCCGGCATGACCGGAAGGGGCGCCGCCTGCACTGTCTCGCTGCACAGAGGGACCTGGAGCGTCCTAAAGGCCTGGCAGTCGGAGTCGCCTGCCCGAGGAGAGGGCCTCCCCAGAAGAGTGGCCGCAGAGCGGGCCTCATGGGGTGAGTTAAGCCCGAACACATGGAAAGCCCCAAATGCTAAAGACCTGTACGTCCTGACCAAAAAGACAGTCCAAAACAGAAGGGGGGGGGCAGCTGGGAGAGCCCTCAGATGCTGTTGTGGGCCATTTCTGTGGGAAGGGTGCCTGGAGGGCCGAGCCTGGGGCTGGGCGGTGCCTGTTCAGAGCAGGACTGGCCGCGGGCACCGGAGGCCTGGAGACAGAGGCCCGGCTGGACTGCAGAACCGCTCTGGGCCAGCGACGGTGGTGAGCTTTCCACTCCCTCTCGAATGGTATCCATGTGGACGTCCTGCTCCACGCGCCCCTGTGTGGGGGGTGGGGGAGGCATCTGTCTAGTCCTTTTCATTGTCGGGACTCTGCCCTCAAGGGACCACAGTTGAGAGGCCACACCCAAGAAGGGAAGCCCCGGGGCTTCCCTGCACTAGGCCCGCTGAGTGCAGACAACCAGACCCTGCCCCAGCCTGCGCCTTCTGCCCTAGTGGAGTCACCTATCTGGAGGTGTCGGGAGGTGGCACTGAGTGCTGCGCCCATGGGAGGAATGTGAAAGACACCGAGCAGCAGGAGGCAGTGGAGCTGAGGTGTGACTGCCAGGCTGGCACTGGATTGCTGCCCGCTGCAGGCCCCCTGGGTGCTGCCCCTCTGGAGCCTGGCTGTGCCCGAGCACCCCGTGCAGGTGAGGGAAAGGCAGCGTGGAAGAGAAGTGGGTGCCCTTGAGACCCCGCCCAGCCTGCACTGCAAACCAGCCACGTGGGCAGTCACTTGGGGCGAGGCTGATGAGCCTGCAGGTGCGCTCAGCCCCCCTGACGCCCCGGCGGCAGAGCTGTCTCGCAGCAGGCGGGTGGAACCTCAGTCCCGAGTGGCGATAAGCGGCTAATTTTGATTTGAACCACTTAGCTCTGGGGCGTTTTGTTCTGCAGGAGGCTGTTCTCAGAGGACATCACACGAGTGTGGGGGCGGGTCTTGTCCTCCCCTGGCTTGGCAGACAGAGCGTGGGGGGGCGGCAGGTCACGGACTAGTGGACGTTGACAAGTGCGGGGTCTTCCTCACCTCCCCATCAGGCGCGCGTCCTTCCCAGCTCTCCTGGGCTCACTGTCCACGGCCCCCGGTGCTTCCAAAGGCTGCACCTGGGAAAGCTGTCCTCTGCCACTGTCCTGGGCTCTGTATCTTTTGCTCCAAAGTGGCTCTTAAGTGGTGACACACTCGAGTAAGGACAGCCTTTCCTCAGCCCGCGGGGCTGTGACTCTGGCACAGCGAGCTGTGGCCGGGGCCTCCTCATGCCACCGAGGGCCCTGCTTTTTGGGCCGCGTGGTCACTGAGTGGGTGGGCGCGTGCGTGTGGCTCGTTACTCAGACATTAGGGTGCTCAGAGCAGGGCCCCTGCGCACGAGAGGCCAGTTGCTGATCCAGAAGGGGCAGGTGCCCAGAGCCCCCTCCCACAGGCTGACGTCGCTCCTCACCTGTGGGCACAGGTGGTGCCCAGGTGCAGACCTCGCCCTGGCTCATCTCCCTCGGCCTCTGTCACTGTCTGTTTTCTTGGGCACTGACTGTTCTTCACCGAGGTGGGCTTAGTGGCCGCTCGCGCGTTGTTCCCATCCGTTTACCGTTCATGAGTTTAGCAGTTCCGTGTTGTCGGGCATCGGGGTTGCTCCCGGGGCCCTGCTGTGGCGAGCACTTCATCGTCCGCCCGTCTGCACCATGCGTGGCCTGCGACTTTCCTTAGACGACATCGTGGCTGGTGGACGTGGGGCTGGTGGGCGTACCTGGTGATGTGGCTGCAGGCTCCCTGGTCCCCAGCGGCGGGTCCCTATGGCGAACGGTGCTGACGGAGGCCTGTCTGCAAAGGCAGAGAGGTTGGCACCAGGTAAGAGGGAAAGGCCCAGGGAGGTGCTCTGTCCCCTCAGAAGGGACCAGGGCAATGCTAGGTCCCTGATGCCGCAGGGGCCTGTAGGGAGCACAGAGCCAGAGCTGGCGGGGAAAGGAGGCTGGCAGGGTGTTCTGGGGGCGGTGTGGGCGCTGCCCGCCTTTCCTGGAAGCGAGCTACCCCCTGGTTACGTGTTCTGTTCGTTTTGATTGTAAGTAGGGGTTTGCCTTCCCTAATGGCAGGGTTGGGCACGGTGTGGTGACAGCAGGCATGTGCTGCCCAGAGGAGCCGGCCCGACTCTGGGCAGGGGGAGTGCGGGCGGGTTGCTGTTCCCCTCTCTTCGCTTGATTGTATGCATCGCGCTGGGAATGTGGCGAGGCCCACTCCGCGGGCTCCCTCTGGTTTCTTTTGTTTTAACTTGGGAATGTGGCTAGGGAGCAGACAGTGGCCGGGACTCCTCTGGATGAGGGTCCCGTGACCACGCTGGGGTTGCAGCTTGCTGTGGGGCTCGGCAGGGGAGAGGCAGAGTTTATTGGCTCACTTGCCCAAGATGACTGGGGGGAAAGCTCAGGGGTTTGAGTAGTGGGGCACAGCAGTGCTGAAGGGAGGGGCGGTGAGGGGGCGGCTTACACTGCAGTGGGGGGCCAACTGCCGGCCCGCACTTCCTGCAGGGCTGGGGGAGGGAGAGCTGGGAGCAGGCCTTCCCAGCAGCCCGGCGGGCGGCTCACGGCAGTTACTAAGCAGCGTCCGCGCCTGGCGGGTCTTGGAGGTTTTCTTTGCCCCCATCCCAAGACATGGCAGCAGCTCTACTAAGCCTTTGATTCTCCCACTTCCTGACGCCCAGTCCCTGAACATTGCACGTCCTCTCTTCACTAACTGGCGTCATCACCCCTGTTGGGAGACTACCACCCCAGCGGCCCCAGGGCACACTGGCTTCAGGTGGAGGCTGCTGGAGTGTGCGAGCCCGGATGTGACCCTTGCCTTGCCGTCAGGGTGGACATGGGCTGCCGGGGAGCGGCCCGCAGGGGCAGAGGGCTTGCTTCTAACTCTTGCGCCTGCTCGGACCGGTACGGGTGGGCAGCCACCCGCTCAGCGTGGCTCTCACACTCCTAGCTGTGTGGCCTCGGGCATGTCTGAGCATGCCGCCGAGCCTCAGTTTCCCCACCTAGCCAGCGGGGATGGAAACACACATCCGAGGACTGTCATGAGGGCCAGAGGGCAGCGCTGTCCCTGCTCCTGATGGGCCAAGGAGGCGGCCTCCCGAGGAAGTGCTCAGAACAACAGCAGGACAAGTGGTGGGACTGGCCCAGGCCTTGCTCCCGCCTGGGTAGTGGTGTCTGGGCAGGCCCGCTGGGCAGCTCTTGAGCTCTTGTGGGCACCGCAGGAAACCACACTGGCTGAGAGCTTTCATCTGAAGTGGACCTTCCTGGCTTCTGTGTGTGAGACAGACAGATGCCCTGGGAGGCAGGCAAAGCAAGGTGCAGGCCCAAAGCCTGCCTCCCCATATCAGGATGCAGGAGTGCAGGCTGGCTTCTGGGGAATCCCCAGACGCTTCAGGCTTCCGTGTCTGCAACCCAGTGCCCTTGGCCTCTGGGGGAGGCCTGGGCGGCTGCCTCTAGCCATCCTCCACGGAGGCTCCTGAGGAAAGACCTTTGGGGACGAGCGCAGGTGACTGCGGTGACGGACAGTGAACAGCTGGTGGGGGGCGGCTCACGAGGGAAACCCATTGCCCGTTGATATCCTCTCGTCCTCGTCCAGGTCAGCTGAGATCAGCCACGGCCCACATCTGCAAAGCCAGCCAAGCGCAGCAGGGCCGCCAGCCGCCCCGCTCACCGGTGCCCACCAGGGTCTGGTGTTGTGTAGATGAGGTGTGGGTTCAGGGGGCGGGCCCGTGGGTCCCCTCGGAGAAAAGTCTCAGCAGAGCTCCCCTGTCAGCAGCCTGGGGTGAGTCCGCCCAGGAGACCTGCGCAGGTGCAGGCAGGCGGGGGGGGGGGGGGGGGCTGCACCTGTTACCAGGACAGGCTTGCTAGGAAGAGAAGAAAGGGCGGACGAGCGGCCTCTGCGGGACGCCAGTGGGCAGGGCAGCTGCGGCCGCTGCTTTTCCAAGGGGCAGGTTGGTGAAGAGGCTGCCCACGGGGACATGCGCAGTCCGAGGACAAGGCCGCCCTTTCCCAGGGCAGGACGCGCTCTCAGGTAGTGTTCCTCCTCTTCGGGGCTCGCTCCTTTGCGGAACTGTTGTCTGCTGTCAAGTCAGTCACCACTGGAGTGTGACCGGTTCACGTGTAAGGGCCGGATTCTCTGTGATGGCCTCAAACGCCTCGCCCCCTCCTGGCCCGTGCCTTGGGGTGTTTCCACAGCAGCTGGGCCCACGGACTCTCCATTTCTTCTGCTGGCTTCCTGACCGCGGTCGTTACCCCGTTACCTCTGCCACCTCTGGTTCGTGGTCTTGGGACGCCTCCACCCGAATTTTCTCAGTGCCCACTTGCTGTTCTTGGGGCACGGGTGCTCCGTGCTCATTAATAGGCAGCTCTCACCGTGGCGAGTCGGAGCGCACTCCAGACAGCTGGGGCCCCGCCGCAATCTGTCCGGCTCCACCCTCATGCCTCCCCCGCTGTGCTGCTTCACACAGTCATTCGCCGCCACAAAGCCCAGGACGCACCATCTGGAGACTCCCTGAGCTAAGGCCAGAGCACCTGGGCTTATGTTTCGCAGCTGTCGGGGGGGGGGGGGGGGGCGGGAGGGAGTGATTTGGGAGGTGGTGGGAGTCAGGCTCACTGTTGCGGCCGATTCGCTTCTCATCTCATTTGACGGTGACCCCCAGCCAGCGCTTCTCTTTCCCGCGTGGACGCAGCCACGTGTCCGGCAAAGCCTCCTCACAGTTGTCCCCAGTTCTGTAGCAGAGATGGCTGGTGCTGACCTGAATGCCCAGATGCACCAGCTGAGCCTGCACATGTTGCCCCATCCAGGCGTCCCAGCCGGCGAGGGCCCGGTGACACACATCTCCACACAGGAGCACTGGGGACCAGCCAGGGCACCTCACTGTTGGTTTCTGGAAAACTGCAAACTAAGGAGGGACGTTTTCTACCCCAGAATCTGAGTACGCGCCTGCTGGCACTGCCAGTGACACAGACGTCGGTTATAGGTGCTCACTTAGCACCCCTACTCCAGCCATCATCATCGGGGAGGCCAACGACTGATGCAAACAGAGCCCAACAGGATGAACAGGAGGATGGGGGCAGGGCCCTCCTGGTAGAGGCAGCCACCCGGGCGCAGCGCTGGAAGAGCCAGCACGAGGGCAGGTGCCGTGGCAGGTGCAGCTTCCCTGTGCACCACGTGGCTTCTGGGCTGCTGCAGAGCCCACGACCTAACATGGGTTTGATATTTTTCAAGAGTTGCAGAAATGAATCCAAAGAAATCAAAGTTAAGTTGCGTTTGCACTGGCCCTCCCCCTTCTGGGTCATAAAACCAACCTCGATACATTATAAAAGATGGAAATCACACAGAGTATATGCTTTGACCTTTGGAACCAAACTAGCAGTTAAGGACGCGAAGGTGTATGAACAGCCCCCAGAGACTGGAAAGGAAAGCCGGTGGTCTGGTGGGCAGAGCAGGTGGCTTGAGGCCGTGGAACGCAGGGCTGCGTGCCCCGGAAGGAAGACGTTCCACTGTCATGATGTGGTTGGTGGCTGAAGCCATAGATTGTTTCAGGTGGCGCCCCCTGGAGGGGGGTTGCTGGTGAGGCTAGAGTAGCCCCAGGGAAAACGCTAAGAAGTATCGCATTTTACCGAGGAGTGATGGAGAAGCAGCCGTGGATGTACACAGTCTTTAGGGTTCAGGGTTCCGGATTCAGCTTTGAGGAGTAAGTGTCTCGGATTCAGAGGCTATCCTGGGCCTCTGAAGGTGGAGGCCTCCAGCAGCCAGCCTCAGAGAGGAAAAGTCTGGAGGCTTTCCAAGTAGCCGAGTGACTGAAACTGTTTCCGGCTTTGCTGCTGTTACAGCCTGGCAGGGAAGGCGAGGACCCAGAGCCGGTGCCTCGCTGAGCTGTGAGTGTGGCTGTTTGTCAGGTTATTCAGCCGCTGCTGCTGCTGTTTTGAGTGTCGCTTCTCTGGTGCTGTGCTGGGGCATCTTGGCAGCTCCGGGAGCGTCTCCTGTTGTATCTTCTGCCATCTCCGTGAGTTGGAACCTGGTCTTTAGTCTAGCTGCCGTGTGTCCGCAGTAGTAGGAAGACACTATCTTAGACATATGCCTATTGTTCGGGAGTGGTGGGAAGACACCATCTTAGCTGCTTTTGTATAGGACTTAAAAACACTAGACACAGCTTTAGGTGAGATAAATGGCCATTTTTGGCCTCAGTAACTCTTTCTTTTTCCCTGGCTTGTTAAATAAACCCCTTTGTTGTTGTTCTCTGAGCCTCAGTGGTCTTGCAGTTGTTTGCGCAGGTAAAGAACTCAGTGACTGGTAAATATTTGGGCAGTGCCCTTGGCCAGTTTAGTGCCCCTTGTAGCCCCGGATCGGTGAGAGGCCTCAGCCTCAGTGAGCCACATGGCAACAGTAAGAAACCCACCATGGAGATATTAGGAATAAAGCTGGACTGTGCTGTGTGCAGCTTTGGGGTTACAGAAGATTTTCTTGAAAACGCAAATGAACAGCAGCCAGTGAGGAGACCAGCGGGGAAATCTCACAGAAGACAAGACACAGAAGTGAGTGGCACCCAAGGTAGCTAGAAGACAAACGCGTGGTGCACGTCAGAGACGTGCTTAAGGAAGGAAAAGCGGCATGAGGGGCTTTCCAGGCGCGGCCACGAGCAGCCCCAGCTGGTGCCCAGCAGCAAGCAGCAGCCCGCCACCTTGCCCTCGCTACAGCAGTGACAGCGGAGACCCTGCCGCTGCCCTCATCCGGGACAGCAAGGGAGGGTCTGTTGTTCTCCTGGGGACACAGTCTGCCAGGATCTGCTCAAAACCGAAGGCTCGTCCACCTACAACCAGACATTGCACTTCCAGTTGTCAGTTTTGGAGAACAAATGCCCATACGTGCACCCAGAGGTGCGCAGCCAGCGTTCCATGGCAGCGAGACCCAGCAGGTGCCCAGCATGCTGGCTGTGAGGGGGAGACTGCCAGGCCCCGCAGGCCCTCCGGCCAGGGCAGAGGAAGATGGCAAGTGTCCCGGAGTGACGGGCGCTGAGACCCCCTGTGGGGAGCGGACGCCTGCTCTGCGTGTCCTCGGCATGTGCACTGACACGCGACGCAGGCGGCCCCTGGATTTAGAAATGGGAAGGTGGTGCCGGAGGGTCTTGAAAAAGACCCAGCAGACTGGTCAGGAGTTTTCTTTTCCACATGAATTTTGCTGCTGCCTTGGCTTTTGTCTGTATTTCAAGATAGAGAGGAGTTTTGGAATTTTAGAAAAGGGCACGAGCGTGATTGGGGAGAGCGGGGCCTGCTGCTCCGTCAAGATCCACAGGCGCGTGCCTCCCCGCAGCTGTGCATGCTGAGAAG
Organism: Talpa europaea; assembly: GCF_964194135.1. Lineage (NCBI taxonomy): Eukaryota > Metazoa > Chordata > Mammalia > Eulipotyphla > Talpidae > Talpa > Talpa europaea. Next base: position 1,330,174 of record NC_140084.1, on the reverse strand, counting down.
CTTGCCTTCGGTGCGGGCTCCGGTCCTGAGCGGAGGGAGAGGACCACCCTGCTTGTGAGGGCGTCGGAGATGTTCTCTGCAGTTTAATTTTGTTCTCAATTTCCGTTCTAGGAGGGCTGCGGGGCTGTCCCCACGCATGTGACTTCCGTATTGTGCTTGAAGTGGTGTCGTTGCCAGGGGCAGCCTGGCCCCAGAGACCCTCCTGACCCCAAAGCCCTGAGGGGCCCTTGACCGTGCGGTCCCTGAGAGGAGGAAAGACCTTCGCTGCTTTGCCGAGATCATGAGGTAAGCGAGTCCAGCGCCGGGCAGCGCGTCAGCCCCGTGCTGCTGCTCGGAATATCTGGGGCTCTTTGGATCCCCAGAGAGCACAGAGTTGTGCATCTGTGGCCCAGCTCGCAAAACCACACCGAATGGGGAGTCTTTACCTTCCTGGGCACACTGGGGACCTGGGGGTGGGGAGGGGAGGGTGACAGGGATTTTCCGGGAGCAGAGTGGAGGAGGTGGCGGCGGCAGGTGGGCGGGGGGCCAGGGCCGGGCCTGTGCTCCCTGGTCTACGCCTTGGAGGGGTCTCAAGGCATCTCCCAAGGGCAGGTGTATAGGGAAATCCTCCTCTTCACGACAGAGCCGCCCGAAGCCCTGGGAACCTTCCTCCACTTCCCATGGTGGTGCCACCTGGGTCACGAAGTGCAGCGAACGGTGAGTGCTTGCGAGAGTGGCCTGCGGGCGAGATGCGAAGGAGCAGGGGCCAGGTCCTGCTGGGGCCGTCCCCTGTATCGCGGGGCTTTGGGGCACCCCTGCTAGTGTGGCTGCCACTGCAGGCGGAGCAGGGGCAGCTGCGTGCTGCAGCTGCTGGTCCTGGGACCACACTTTGAGAAGGGAGCGGCCGGGTGTGGCGTCAGCGGGACAGACAGTGGTGTCGGTGCGCGCGCCAGGAGTGGACGGTGTTCTGTGGACTCTTGTTTGAAGTGTGCGTGCACACGAGTGTGCACGCTGTGGGCACTGGCGGAGAGGCTCCCTCTCTTAGAAGAGTGGGCGAAGCCCTGAGCAGGGACTGGAAGTGGGACCGCGGCAGAGACAAATGCGCTCAGGTGGGGTTTGGCGATGGATCATTTTGACTGTGGTTTAAACATTGAAACGTCACCGCAGAGAACATACTTCTTATCTAGTCCTGCGCTGCTTCCATGACAACATTGTGAACTTGGGCCATTTCCTGTGGCGAGGGCTTACACAGGGGGTGAGAAGGGCATATCTATTTTGGAGTCTCCTTTCAAAACCTCCCAATATCGCCAAAATCAGCTGGCACAAACAGCGCTTGGGAGTTTTCTTTCACAGAAAGGGCCAAGTGCGTCTATCAATGGAGCCCATGCACGCGGGCGGAAGGGGCCACCAATGGCCGCTCCATCACGCTGGCAGATGTGTACATTATGCCTTTTGATCTCGAAGGATGCTGTATTTACATGACATAATACGCTGCGGTTATCTTTCTCGAAGGGAGGAGGGACGTAAGCAGATATCCACTTGTGCAAGATAAAATTAGCACCTCTTTGCTGGAAGATAAACATTTTCAGCAGGAAAGCCCTGATTAAAGTACAAAGCAGCTGAGGGGCACGAGGCTGTACCCCTTTGAGCAAAATTCCTATTTATAATAAAAGGAAATAGCATTGGTATGACATAGGCCACCTACGCCAGCTTCAGAGACACGGCTTCACCGTCCAGCCTGATCACAACGCGCCACAATAAAAATAAGACAAGGGCCAGGCCGCTCCTCCTGGGCGATCACCTGCATCTCCAGTGTCACCACACAAAACGCGCGCAGCGGGGGCCATTTTGGCTCCACAAAGCAAATGATGGGGCTCGGGGGGGACAGGGAGAGGGCAGCTCTGCATCCCCTAGCTCATAAGGAGCCTGTTGGCTCAGGCACGTCCGACTCCGGCAGCCCAGAGCTGCTGTGTGCACTGCGTGTGGTTTGCTCCCTGTAAGCGGAGCCTGGCCGAAGGGCACTGGGGCCATGAGCCATTCACCCTGCCCAGGTTCCTGGACAGCGCCTCCCGGGGGGCTCACCCCACTAATGCGAGTTCCACTTCTGTGATGCACCCGCGGACTCCTGCCCCAGGACGCATCCCCCGGCCTGTATCTTCAGTGGCACCCAGGGCCTGTCTAGAGTCTGAGCCTGCTATGCCTGTTATGTCAACCCAGAGTGAGGCCATCACTGTCCAGAGGCCTCATTTCTCTCCAGTGGGGGCAGCTCCCAGAGTCAAAGCCCGTTAGCACCGACACCTCCTCAGACGCCTGTGTGTGCTGGCCCCAGCAGACTTGTGGCCGCTGCCTTCCCTTTTTAAGGCCACTGGCGACCTTCCTTCACCCGCCTGCTCCCTCACCCACTTGCCAAGAGTGTCCATCTGCTGTGCCCCAGGCAGAGCCCATGGAAAAGGTCAGCGGGGGGCCTGACCAGTGGGCTGCAGTAGCTCGAGGCTGCATCCCAGGGGCCCAGGTTGCCTGTCTGGGTTTTGCCCACTGTGCCACTGTAATTATTAGTGACACGCTGGGACCCCTGTAGGTGTCAGGTGTGAGCAGGGATGACAGCACCACCACCCTGTGTGGGGAGATGACATGGGGAGAGTGGGGGGGCGGGGCAGGAGGGGCCATGGTGCAGGGCTGGGACAGAGAGAGGGCCTGACCTTCAGGGCGCCTCTGCACACTGCCTCTGAACTGGCACGGATGGCAGGAGACACACCTGCGCTCAGATCACCTGGGACAACGGGCCCTTCCCTGGGGCCTTGTTAGGGCCTCGGCCTAACCCATCCTGTCTCCTTCACGGAGCCTCCTGTGTCCACGTAAAGCCTCTGCACGCCCACGCTTAGAGGAAACGTGCTTTCCCAGTCCTCAGGCAGCTTCGGCACTTCCTGCAGCCCAGAGCACAGGACGCCGCCCCGACAGGCGATGGCGCTGCCTCCGCCCGCGGGCGCCGACCGCAGAGCAGCACTGAGCCGGGGCCGGAGGAGACCTCTCCGCGAGCCTAGTCCTGGGGCTTGTGCCCCATTCACCTTGTGTGACAGCCCCTGTGACTTTCCTCCTTGGGGTCATGTCTTCCCCTCTTTCCCTCTGTGCTGGCTGCAGCTTCCCAGTGATCCATAGAGGCTTCTCTGTCCTGGGGTTTGGTCAGAGGCGAATCCGTGCTGGGCAGGGTTATCGTTCTTGGTGCTGAAGTTTCACTTGCATCCGGGAAAGTGCAGGCAGAGCACAAGTCTTCACGTGCAGCCTGGCTTGTCTTACACGCATGCACGCCCCCGATGGAGACATGCGATTCGCCCTGGGGTGCCCTGAGCCCGCCCCGCCCAGCCTATACTCCGCGCCGTGGCCTGTGACCCCCCCCCACGCCTTGGGGCCAATGGCAGGGTCCCTCGTCCTGTGAGAGCTGCCCCTGGGGACAGTCTGTCATGGTCTGAACCCTTCCTGCGAACATCTCGGGTCCCAGTAGTGGGGCTCACTTGTATGCACCCTGTTTTCCAACGTCTCTAAACACTCCCATCTCTCAGGCTCAATTTCAGGCGGTGCTCAGCGCCGCCTGGCCTCCCGCTCGTGGGGGCCACACCCAGGCTGAGCCAGAAGCCCAGGTCAGACCCGCCTCACTGTCCCTGGCCAGACAGCGCGATAGGGCCACGGGGAAGTCCACCCCACGGTGTACTCAAGGTCGGGCCCACCGCCTCCGCATGGCAGCGCCGGGCACAAGCTGAGCTACAGGCGTGTCTGGAGACGGCGTCCCAAGCCACTCGCCCAGGTCAGCAGCATCACGAACTGACCCTCCTGGCCCCACTGCACCCCGCGCCTCTGGTGGGAGCAGCGGACACAGCCTGGGCATGTTCTGGAGTGTGGAGCAAGAGAGCGCTTGCCCTGGTCGGGGGGCGCTGGGGGTGCTCCCACGGTTGGAGAATGAGTTTTTGCTCCTGACACCCTCAGGCATTTTCCTTTATGGTCTGCGTTATGTGTGCTCCCACCCGTGACTCGCCGTGTGCGCTGCCCTTCACTGTCGGGGGCCTGGGCTGTTGGTTGCTCCTGTGGCTCAGCTTAGCTGTCAACTTGCTGTTTGCAGGTCAGGGCCCAGGCTGAGAGAGAGCAGGGGCTCCCCAGGGGGCTTCTGCTCAGTCAGACACTACAGAAAGCAGGGGGTGGCGGGTGAGAGGCTGGGGGTCCCTCAGCCTGTTGGGCCTCCCCGCCACACAGGGCTTCCGTGGGGTGGACACTGGTCAGCCCCTGCGTTCTGGCCAATATGGGACCACACCTACGCCCTGAGACCCTCGCTCTCCTGGTGTTAAGAACATGGCCGAGGTCCCCACTGGCTCCCTGGGTACCTGGCTGTCCGTGGCCCGCTCGGCGGTGGGGTGAGGTGGTGTGGGGAGGTCCTGGAGTTGGTCGGCACCGTCACTGTGCAGCACTTGCCTGCTCTTGTTCTGGCCTCCTGAAGCTGCTCCCTGGGGAGTCAGGCCTTTCCTTCCCTCCTCCGGTGAGCCACTGGGCTCAAGCGGGTACCGGGGTCTGACCTGGTAGCCCTGCGAGGCTGGGTCACCTCTGCTGGCTGGTGGCCTGGCTGTGGCCCTGGGCACTGACTCTGTCACCTTCCAGTGGGCTGCTTTTCATACATTGACCCGCCACTCTCTGCCCCAGTTCCCCAATGACAAAAATGAAGGTGACCAGAGTACCTGCCTCCCATGGTTGGTGTGGGGTTCAAATTAACTCTGCCTGAGAGGTGACGTCACAGCAAGGGATGCCTGGCACCCCTGTAAATTAGTGGGCTGCTACTAATGCAGGTAACATGGGGACCCCCGGCCGCCCGTCTTGTCTCTTTGGAATTGGCCTTCCTTTCCCTCCCTGTCTGCGCATGTCAGGTGTGGACAGAGATGGTCAACACAGGCGGCGGGTGGGGGGGGGGGTGGCTAGGCAGAGCGGTGGGGGGGCTGCCGTTTCATTCTCAAGTGTCTGTAGAAGCCTCAACCCGCGTGTCCCACGTCAAACACGGACTCCCTCGCGAGGGCTCTGCGCGCTCTGCACCACGGTGTCCCCACCCTAAAGTCCAGCCTGTCCACTGCGGCAGTCCGCAGGGGTCAGCCTGGGTAATTGCTGCTCTCGGCAGCAGGGCTGGGCAAGAAACTACGGGAAGCCTGCTGGCCCTCTTGTGACACCAGAAAAGGAAATCGCCTTCCATTTAGGCTGAAGCCACTTTCCGAAGGAGCAGAGAAGGGAGAGGCTGGATGGGAAGTTATTTTTTAAAACTGTGTTTGCCAAGGAGCTGTGACGTTCAAGTTGGAGCTAAGAACAAAGGAACTAAGATTGCCTCTTGCCCAGTTTAATTTGGCATCCCTGGTTCAACAGGCCTGAGGGCTGGGGCGTGTGTCCCTCTGACCTGTGGGGGTGGGGGGGGCTGCCATTCCCGGGTGCGGGATGGGGCCGGGGACGGAGCACTTTCCCTGCCGCCACCCCGCTGGGCTTGTTCTCATCAACCCCAGATCCGCCTTCCAAAAAACCAGAGAAAACGCCCCTGGGGAGCCCGGGTCCTCTTGTGTGTGCGGGCGGTGCGGCCCGCTTGGCTCTGCTAACGGGGGTCTTGTCTCTTTCGTCCAGCTTCAGCTCTTGGAGCGGATGAGATAAGGAGGTCGCGGCGTTCTCACCAGCCTCCGGCAGGGCCGCGCGGTCGTTTCCAGGGTCGGGCTGCAGTAGGGATCCCGTCCGCGCGCCAGTAGAGCCCCTGCTCGGCCAGCCCGGGCGCCGCACTGGGAGCAGCTGGGGCGTGCTCGCCTCTGGGAGACGGGGCTGCCGTGCCGCTGGCCCCGGCCGGGACGGCCACGCTTGCAGCAGAGCTGCTGAGCAGAGGCGCGGCCGCCTCCCGAGGCAGAGGCCATGCCCGGCTCCCCTGGAGGGCCCGGGAGAGCTGTGTCCTGCAGACTTCCTCCGGAGGGCTGGAAACACGGCCGTGGTGCAGCCTCGTTTGTTTTCTGTACAGAAATAACATTTAAAAAGCCGCTTGACACTGTGTGAATGAAAGCAGGGGAGAGGCCCGCTTTCAGGGTTTGGCGTTCCCCCGTATCTGATAGTCCCAACCCCAAACCCCGGTGGCACCGGCGACGTGCCTTACCCCAGGCCGAACCGCGGAAGCGACGGTGCTGTGCGCAGCCTGTGCCACCCTTGCGAGGCGTCTGCTGTAAATCGCCTCCGTTGTGGGACTCGGCAGGGCAGCAATACACGCATTTCCTACAGGGCCCAGCTGCTCTTGTTATCGGTCAGGATGTAAATTGGAATCCCAACTTCCAATATCAAGTTTTAGCACAAACCCTATAAAATGTATCTTGTCAGAATGTGCCAGAACCGCTAAGCTCTGGTCGGCTGAACACACTGCAGCTGGTGCTTCCTCTTTCGGCTTGGGAATCAACTTTGGCGTCCTTGGGGTGGAGGCTCCAGGGTGGGCCGGGTTTTCCCGCGGCGGCCGGGCCGGCGCGGGCTTAGGTAAGCCGTGTCCTCTGCCGCAGGCCGGGCGGCACCGTCGGCAGGCCGGGCCCAGGGCCGGGAGAGGGGACCGGCAGGCAGGAATGCGGGGAATGTTTTCCTTCGGGCCCGGCGGAGGATGCCGTCCGCGGTGACAGCAGTTACATTTGCCAGAGCCCCGGGCGCCGCCGTGGAAATGGCACTGCCCGCCCTGAAGGTGGGAAGGTAACGTTTATTTTTGTATTTTTTTCCCGCTCTCCCATATACAGACCGTAGAGAGACCACCAAGTGCGTGCCGTTTTCCCCGGGATGTACAATTCACGTTTGTTAATCAAAAAAAAGTGCCCGAGGTCATCCACCTAGACTTTTTTTTCCTTCTTAAACAGGAAACGGGTTTCAGATGTTTATATGTTAAAAAGTAAGGCCACTAATCTGTTGAGCCGCCTACCAGACCCTGCTGACGCTCCCATTTGAAATGTTCGGACCGCATTCATTTTTATCCTTGTTATTGAGAATCAAAAAAAAATTTTTTTCCAGTTGTCACCTGCTCTCTGGGACGTTTCCAGGGAAGGTTAAAATAAATGGCTTTGGCGGTTTCGTTACACTGCGCGCCGCTGCCTCGGTGCCGGGTGTGCGTGAGGACCCTTCGCTTGTCGGCAGTTCTGGAAAACTGACGCGGCCGCAGACAGCTCGAGGGCTGTAGCTCGGGGGCTGTGCGCGAGCGGGGCTGCTGAGGTGTGCTCCGCAGCTGCACGCCCTGGAGGAGAGCAGAGCTGAGGCGGGGAGAGCAGAGCTGAGGCGGGGAGAGGTCGGGGTGGCATTTTCCGCGGTTCTCCTCACGCCGGCCTGTGAGTGCAGGAGAGCCCGGAGCCCCTGCCCCCGGCCCCCAGGGCTGCCACCTCAGCTTCCAGAGGAAGCTTTTGTTTCATTGCTCGGGCTTTTTTCCTCTCTTAAGCTGCCGCAGCTGGTGAAATGTCACCCTGCTTCGTACACAAGCAGCGTACTTCTCTCCGTCGCGAGGTTTCTTTCTTCATAATCCAGGGAAAAAGAAGCACAAACAGGGGAAATTTGGATGCTTCGTAAGTGAGGTGTTCCCGTGCGAGCCATTGGCTGAAAAGACTGCTTTGAACACAGCGGCCAGAGCAGGAAGGTGTGGATCAAGTGCTGGCCCTGGACCGCAGGCCTCTTCCCGCTACCTGCCTGTGTCTCCCCGAGCGCCTCATGCCTGCAGTGGTGGAGCAAATGCCGGCTCTTGGAGACGAGTCCTCACAGAACCTGCCGCGTTGACAGCGCTCTTGAGCTCAGCACGGCGTCCTCTGCGCCAGTTGAAAGGTGTCAGTGAAAATGAAAGCAGAACAGATTCATTCTCGATTTCCCTACAAGCATTCTCAAAAAATAATATGTATGTATGAGTTAAAAGCACATTTTTTTCTTTCTCTTCAGAGTTCCTGAAAGTGGCTGGAGTGAAGGCCAGCACAAGAGTACAGGATGTGGTTCATGTCTAAGGCCTGCCCCAGGGGAGAGGGACGATAAAACGACGCTGTGAATATGTGTAGCTTGGGAAGCAAAATTCTCGGAGCTTGTCCTTCAAGTGGGTGGCAGGCCCTGCGGTGCGACAGCCTGTGACAAGACAGGGTCAGTGCCGCCTGGCTTGAAACGTGAGCAGAGACAGCAGAAAGTGTGCAAGTGTGAGCCCTGTGAGGCTGGCCCGCAGGGAGCCGGGCAGCTCTGGCCCCTCATCCCTCCTCCAGAATGTGTCTGTGAGACCCAAGAACCAGCCCTGGGGTCAGAACAGACTGCTTTTCCGGGCCCTTTAGAAATACCAGACAGTTCAAAAGAGTCGAGAGGACCTGGCCAACTTCTCTGCGGCTTCCAGGAGGCCGGGCGCAAAAGCGACAGGCAGTGTCCCTCTCGGACAGTGAATTGCCCGCAGCCGGCAGCTTGCGGGGTTGGGTTGTGAGGTCCCAGCCCTCCTGTGTGAAATCACCGGAGACAGCCACTTTGGGCTCCCACTTTTTTTTTTTAAATGTCTCTTTGGCCCCAGGGCCTAAGTTAGGAACAGAAAACCGCTGCAGTCTGCAAATCCCAGGGCAATCCCCGTGTCATCTTGGGGCTGAGATGTTTCCCAAGTGAACACCTGGAGGGCGTAAATCACCGCCCGGTAAACACTTCAGGCCAAGACGAAGCCTGCACCGCCAGGCCCATAAACCAGGCGCTGGCTCACGCTAATAAATGCTCCTTTCACCCAGCGCCCCCTCCCAGGCTGGGAGTAGAGCCCCTCCGTAGCAGTCTCCCAGATAACAGACAGACAAGGGCCCTTCCGCCCCCGGCCACTCACCCTGGGCGGGATGGGGAGCTGTCAGAGGGTTGCACTGACCTGCAGGACACCGGGACAGGGGCCAGGACTGCGAGGTGGACTTTCAAGGGCAGTGCACAAAGAGAAAATCTCAAAAATAAATTTTAAAATCATGCTAGTAAATTGTAATAACAGTAATGATAATAGCCTGACGATCCTTGTGCAATGACCACAGCGCCAGTGGGAATGAAAGCATGTTCCCTCTTGTAAAAGACTGGAGTAAGAAGGGGAAGTCGCCCCTCGCCTGGCTCCTGATGGATGGCCGTCCATTTGGCGTACGTGAGCGTTATAAAGACCCCTGGATGGAAGGAAAGCAGACAGCAAATTCGTCTAGAAAGATCATCAACTTGGGGGTTTCTTTACGTTCTGCTTAAAAAAAAAATCTCCTATGATTCTCTGACTAGGAGACTTTCAAATGCTGTCTTCAGTCAGACGGATCTGAGGGTGAGCAATATAAACATTATAAAAGCAGCCTCAAGGCAGGCTTTTTACAGCCCAGTTTCCTTCTCGAGAGATGTCTGCAACTCGGAGGACTTGCCCTGTCTCCGGGATCAACCTCACAGCAAAAGGAGAGGCCGAGGGGACTGTTCTGTGGCCCCGGCAGACCCGGCCTCGGAGGCCTGCGTCAAATCGAGCGTTGTTAGATGAAGCTCGTAGAACATGTCTCCAACACAAATGTCTTCCGAAGAGCATTTTAAAACTGCTGTTAGGTGTCTGGTGTGCCGGAGGTCTGTGTTCTCATGAAAAGGGCGAGGCCTCCGCCTCTGTATTCCTTTTTCTCTCCGTGTGTGAAATGAAAGCCGACGTCTGAGAGACTGTCCGTACCAGTTCTCACACGAGCGCCCCCGATGTTCTGGCATCTCCCCGTAAGAACGCAAGCCCCGCCGCCCGGACGCGGCGTGTGTGTCGCGCGGCCCCCACACCTACAGCCTCTCGGGCGACTTGCCGTGTTTATATTTTCAGTTTTATTTACAGGATGCCAGGTGTCCCGGTGCAAACGAAAACAATTGCTTGGATTACTGAGTCCCACCGCCTTGGCAGGCGGATTGGAGTACGTGGGGGCCCCGCATCTGCGCCCCGGGCAGTTCAGGGCGGGCCGGGGCGCCTCTTGCCTCTCCCGCGGTGCCCACAGGCCTGACTGTCTCTGGGCTGTGTGCTCCCCTTCTGTGAAAAGGGAGGCGCTTGACAGTGTGCTGAGACTTGCCCCTGTGGCAGGCATCTGGCAGGCAGCGGGCCCTAAGGGGGCCGTCAGACCCCTCCCCCCATGGCTGGAGGGCAAGCGTGGGCGAGGGAGATGCCAGAGACTCCTTGGTCCTGTGGTCACCTCGATGTGACCCTGGAGCCTCCAGCCCCTGTCCGGGAGGCCGAGGGTTTCAAAAATGCAAGTAGGTGTTTGATTCGCTCTCGTGTCTTCCCAGTGCACGGACTTGCGTGCACACCCAGCCGGGAGCACAGGGCCCCACCCCACCGTCTGCCTGAACGCGGCCAGGCTCCCTCCTGGAGAGACAGGTCCTGCAGCTTGACCCCATCCCGCTGCTGCCCCAGCACCCCCCCACCCGCGCCGGCCCAGGAGCGCCTTCCCCTCCCTGCGTGGAGCAGCCCTTTGCTCTGTGGCTGGGGCGCTGCAGGCAGGCGAGGAAGGCGACGACGGGGCGCAGCAGGAGAAAGGGAGGTGGGGGGGTCAGCCGGGACCTGGCCCCCTCCCTTCACCTGTCACCTCATGTGCCGTGTGCCCCCCAGCCTCCCCCTCCCCCAGCCTCCCCTTCCCCAGTGCCTCCCAGTCTCACTGTCCCTCTGAGCCCTGAAGCTTGTGCCCCCCAGATGCCACCTGCCCTGGAGGTTCAGAGATGTCGGTCTGGGTGCGCCCTGGCTTCCAGATGGTCAGTGTGTATGTGTTAGGGGGTGGCTTTGTCACCCACATGCCCTGAGGATGCTGACGTGGGGAGGGGGGCCCTGCATCGGGCCTGGGGCCACCGCCTCTGTGAGGAGGCACCGTCTCCAGCTGGTGCAGGCTGCCTGCTCTGCTCGGGCTCTGGGCTTGGTTCTCGCTGACACCAAGCACGTCTCCAAGGTGCTGCCCTCCGCTCCATCCCCTTTGCTGGGAGGGCCTGAGGCAGGACAGCGGAGGAGCCCGTGTGCCCACCTCAGCCTAGGTCCCACGGCCAGACAGAGAATGAACTATCTGTGCCCAGCGGGTTCTGAGCTGAGAACGTGCCTCCTCCAGGCTGCTGTGTCCGCACGCAGCTGACGAAACTCTGGAAAAATTCAAATCTTGAATTAAAACACACATTTCAGTTGCTTGTTTTATGTAATTACAGCTCCCCCTTGTTATTATAAATCACCAGCCTCACGGATGCCCATAGCCCACGTGGCATGTCCAGAGCTCCAGCCCCGGTGGGGAGCCTCGCTTGGATCCACCCCCATGCCAAGGACCCTGTGGGTGGGTGTTTTATGCCCATCTCACAGGCGGGTGGTGGAGGCTGGGACAGCTGAAATCCCAGAGAGCAAGGGGCCCGGAGCTTCGAGGGGACAGGGGTGTCTCCCCCCTGGTGGGCGGTGCTGGGGGGCGAGGACAGCATGTGGGACCACAGACGTCCTGCTGTGTAGGGGACGCCTTCCCTGTCGAGGCAGCAGCCCAGCCAACCCTGCCGCCAGAGCCGCTGTCCTTGCTGAGGGCCCGTTTCCTGGCCTGCCCGGTGGGACTTGCACTGCCTGCGGCCAGGGCCCCTGCCAGGCCCCCACCCCCCCAGGCCGGTGGCCCCTCCCTCCTCTGTCCTGCCCAGTTGCCCAGCCCTGGGCCCTGGGCGTTGGGACTGTAACAGCTGGGCTTTCGGGAGCTCCCGAAGCAGTCCCTGCAATGCGGGCGGACGCCTGCGTGGGCCGTCACCCCTGCAGCCCCCCGCGGAGGGCGGGTGGGGGCATGGCCGCCTGCGCTGGTCACACAGGTTGGCGGGAATCTGGGTGTTGGCGGGGCAGGGGCAGCGCTGCCCATCCGCCCTCCCATCTCCTCGCCCTCTCCTCACCCACACCTGACACGGCGCTGCACCCCCGAGTGGCGGGGCTCGCTGTTGTGCTCCGGGCCCGGCCTGATGCTGGAGGCTTAGTAGATGTTTGAAGGGGTGGCGGGATGAGAGGGCGATGCCTCTGCAGAGAGCTGTGTGACTGGCCCCGGCTCCCTTTTGAATATCGGTGACGTGTTCAGGAGCGCCCAGCGCGTAGGCCAACCCAGGCTTCCTCCCGAGTACCCAGGGGTGCCCCTCGGCCGCCTGCCGGCGTTGCCCTCCTGGAAGCTGCCACACTGCTCTGGGGGCTCCGGGAGGTCTGCCCTGGGCGGCCTGCGGTCTCAGCGCTAGGTGCGGCCGGGGGAGCAGGAAGGCGCGCCTCACTGCTGCCAGGGATGGGCTGCGCCACCCGCCCCGCCCCGGGGCCCCGCCTCCGCGCTCCGGGACGCCAGACTCCTCCGAGTCCCCACCCACGGGACGGGGTCCCTCTCGATGAGCCAGGCGGCTGTTCTCCTTCCCAGCCCGCGGGGACGCCCCGCCTGCGCCCCGTCTCCAGTGGGCCGCTCCACCTGCAGCAGACCTGGTCGCCGCCGAGCTGCCCCGGGCGCTCCCCGGACGCGCTGCTGCGCCGCGTGCAGCCTCTCCCGGTGCCCTGGAGCAGGAGCAGGTGCCTGAGATGCAGGGGGCACATTGAAGCAAGCTGGTTTCAAGGGAAGTAGCAAGGGGGGACTTGAATGAGGCCGTTCGGGAAACGCTCACCTGGGGCCCCTCCCCACCCCTTCCCACGGGCGGGGGCTCCCAGCAGAGAAGCGGCGGGCACTGGGCGCGGGCACCTCCAAGCCCCGGCCCAGGCTGGCAGTAAGGCAAGACTGGCAGGGGCCGTTGGATTATTTTATGGCCAGTTTCAGTAGCCGGGATTTCTAGTCCCCGATAGGAACCTGAAATATCTGGCTTTGTTTCTTAACACCTGTGCCCCACACCCTCGCTCCAGGGGAGCTCTGACCCCATGGGTGAGGCCCCGAGGGCAGTTCGTGGGCGTGGTGAGCAGGGTGGGCCAGGGCAGGGTGTGTAAAGCAGCCCATCCCCTTGGCCTCCCAGGCGGGGCTGAGAGCTGAGAGCCTCGGAGCCCTGGGCATTTCCCAATCTCGGTGGCCGTGGGACTTAGGCTGGAGGCCTCGTGGGGCCTGGGGTCCGGGAGGGCTCCCGTGAGACTCAAGTAGGAAAGAGCCTGCGCCCTCTCTCCCCTCAGCCTGCCCCTCTTGGAGCAAATGACCCCAGTCGGGCCTTCCGGAGCTGTGTGGGCATTTGAGAGGGTGTGGCGGCTTGCCCCTCCCGAGCCCCCCGAGTCAGCGTCCCTCAGCACCTGGCGGGTGCAAGGGCCTCAGCCAAGGGAGCCGCCTGTCCTCCCAAGCAGACCCACACGGCCCCGCCCTGCGCCTCCCAGTCTCCCGGGAGTCTGCGTTTCCAGACTCAGCGACTTGCCCGTGGCCCGGGCGCTGCCATCTGCTGGCCCCAGCTCCTGCTTGACTAAACGTTGAGGTAAAATGAAGACGCCCCAGAGTGAACCCCTCCAGTGTGCGCGTCCGTTGCCCGGCGGTGGGACACTCTCCCCAAGCAGCCCCGCGCCTGGCTGTCAGCGTCATTTCTGGTCCCAACTCTCCCTGTTGGTGGTGTCCACGGGCCCCTCTGGCTCAGATGCCCATGCAGTGGACTCGCATGTGTGGCGGGGTGCCTGCGGGCCACACCTGACCAGCGCTGCTTCCTTCTGAGGCTGTGCGGACCTTTGATGCCCAGGAAGCCAGGGCACCACCACCCAGCATGCCCGTTTCCCCCTCGGAGCTGCTCCCTCGCAGCCGTCTGGGGCAAGGGCTTGTGCCCTGCTCCCTGGGCACCCCCAGGGCCTCCCACAGGGAACCCTACCCCCAAAGGGGCGCAGCACTGTCCCTTGTGTCCTCTGCACCCATCCTTGGCGTATGGTCTGGTGTGGGCAGTTGTGGAGTCCTCCCACGCTTCACAGGGCCCCCCACAGTTTATGAAGCTCTGGGGCACAGCACTGGAGGCCCCTGGTGTGTCTCCCTGGCGTGCCCCCTCACTGTCGGGGTGTTGTCTTCCTGAGCCCCATCACAGTGTCATGGGGCCCTCCTCCGGGTGGCACATGGAGCCCCTCAACCCAGCTGCTGGCCTCCCGAGCCCTCGCCTCCCTGCTGTCCACGCACCCCACTCAGCGCTACCCCGGACTGAGGGAAGAGCTAGTGTGGCTGCCTAGCCACGGTCTCTCTGCGCTGCCTGCTGCTCGCCCCGAGGCAGCCTCCTCTGCATGCTCTCCGGCCCTGGGGCTGACCTGTGTGGACTCCCGTGTCCGCCGCTGCCCTCTGCCCTGGTTGGGGCGGGCCATGGGAGCATGGGGAGCAGGCACAGCGCTCCCTGCCACCTAGTTGACTGTCCACCCCGACCTCACTTGCGTCCCCATGGGAACTGCATTGCCATGTGGACGTGGTCTCTGCTGAGCCCTTGCAGTGTGAAGCCGCTTGCAGTGGCCCTGGCTGCCCTGCACCCCCAACAGGACCCCTCCCAGCACACGCCTGGTGCCTGGCGGGGGCACCACACGTACCGCCTGCCTCTCAGGGCCTAGGGTGGACACCCCCCGAGAACGAGCCCCGGAGGCCCGGCGTGTTGAGATCACTGTGGGTTCCCACGTAGTTGTAAGAGATAGTCCAGAGAGGCGCGTCCCCCCGCAGCCAGTGTCCCCAGCGGGGCGTTCTGCAAAATTGTGGATGCCGTTACAGCGAGGTGAGTCACGTTTGTACAGCCCTTCCATTTCACTCGGGTTTCCCCGGAGTCCTCGGGCCTGTGTGTGTGCGCGCGGGCGTGTGCCGTGTGTGGCTGCACCTTGTCCCGTACCTCAGGCGCACACGCGCAGGCCGAGCACACCGTCCCGCTGAGCATGTCTGTGTCGCCGTGGGAAGGCTGTGCATCTGATTTCTTCAGGAGTCTGTTCCCCTCTGACGTCACCACTTTGTTCCCCGCCTCAGCCAGGGGTTGGGGTGCTGGCCCAGGCCGTCACCTCCGCAGCACTCCACTGTGGGCAGGACGCCGCAGCTGGCTGTTGGCTCCTCCTGCTGTCTCCTGGGTCGGGATTTCTGTGATCTAAACACAGGCTCTGTGCGTCAGTCCCAGCGGCCGCAGCCTGAACTCACCCTCTCTCCCCGCTCCAGGGTGCAGGCCCGGCCTGTGCACCCCCAGCCCCGCACCGCTGGGCCGCCGGCCTCAGTGCTTGTCCTGGCTCTGGGAAGCTCTGGGCAGGACGCAGCGAGCCTTTAGCTGGGCGGCCTGGGGACCGGCTCGAGTTCAGAAGGGCCTGGCTCGGCCGCTGCAGCCGCTTCCTCCTCCAGGGCCCTGACCGTCCTCGCTGAGCCGCTGTCCCCATCCCTTCGTTCCCGCCCGGCGGGAGACCACCCACAGTGTCCGGCCTCCCCGCCATTTAATTCTCGTCCCAGGACGCAAGCTTGCAATTTCATCACAATTAAAAAAGCAACCACCGTGAAACCGAAACCAAGCCTGGGACCCCTTGTCCGCAGGCCCGCGGGCATCCTCCTGGAGTCGCCTGCCGCCGGGAGCTGCGAGCCTCCCGAGGGGACCTAGCGCTGTCCTTGCTTCCGCCCCAGGCGAGTTAGGGCAGAAAAAGCAGCTGAGCCTGTTCTTCTCCCAAGCTCCAGTGGCCCCGAGGCACAGAGACACAGGCGCTGAGCCGAGCCGCACATGTTCCTCCCGGAGGGCACCTGTGCGCGGGGAGTGTTCTCGACGTCAGGACCCCGCAAAGCCCTCGCGAAGGTGTAACAGGCGCGCGTCTCCCACACGCCGCCTGCAGGGACGGGACTCACGCTGCATGTGCTCCATTCTTTCTTCCGCCTGGAGTGTACTCGTCCGTCCCACACGCACGCGCGGTGTTGTGCACACGGGCATGGCGCCCGTGTCCCCCTCCCCCTGGCCAGCCTTCCCGGCCTTGGGGTCTGTCGCCACAGGGCTGGGCCATGGGAGATTCGGGCGATTAGGCCGTGAACCTGCCAGCTTCCGCGCTGTGGCCTCTCCACGCCCCCTGCGTCTTTGTCATTTTTTTCTTCTGGGGCAGGAGTTAATGTCTTGCCAGTGACTGGTATTTTCCAGTATCCTCATTGAGAACACTGGGAAAGAGGCCTCGGCCTATGTGTCAGCTGGCCCTTTACGCACAGTCTGGGCGTGGGGAGTCTGGTCTGAGGAAATGTCAGCAGAGATGAACTTAAACCGATAAAGGATGCGCTCTCCCATCGCCTCGAAGGCAGTGCCCATTCCAGCCGCCAGACTGCAGCCGAGTCCGGGGCTCTGGTGGGCCCTGGGCTGCCGGGTCTCTGCGGTGGCCGTGGGGCAGGGCCCAGCCCCCCTGGAGAGATGTGTGCCAGTGACCGCCAGGTCGAGAGGGGCCTGTTCTCTGGCCTCCGCAGCTCCCTCTCGCGAGTCTGCCCGCGAGTCCCGCGACATTCTCGGGAAGCAGCTCTGCTTTGTGGGGGGCCGCGCTGGTCACGGCAGCAGGAAAGCGAAGGCTCTGGGTGCTCGTTCTTCGGGAGCACATGCCAACGACTGGGTGTCTGTGCCCGGGGCGTGGCGCGGGAGTGGCTGCTGCTCCTGGGCGATGCTCACGGATAGCCCCGCCGGTGAGGGGAGGCTCTGGGCAAGTCCCTTAACCTCCCTGGGCCCCTCTCCTCATCTGTAAAGAGGAGGTGATGATGATACCGCGCAGTGCCATGAATAGACTTCATGACACGCGGGCTGAGATGTAGGCGAGCCGCAGCGTCCTTAGCTGCTGCTCTTTGGAGTTTATCCTCATCACCACCAAGCAGGGCAGCGTGTGCTGGGCAGCGGCGGGCACCTGGGTGGGGACTGGCTGGCTCAGACAAGCGGGCGCTGTCGCCGAGGTCGGCGTGGAGTGGGAGATGGACTTTCCACTTGCGTCTTCTGAGTGTGCGTGAAGCATCGTCAGTCCCTGTTTTCTGTCAGTGTTTTGAATGAGAACTCGCAGCTGTGCAGAGAGGTTGGAGAATTGCTCCATGAGCACCCCAGCCACACCTGCCTGGCCATCGCCCACTTTTAGATACAGATGTCAGCGCGCTGCCCGCCACCTCCCTTGCATGTGGTCATGAGCTGGAGCGTCAGTATTTGGTTACAGGTGCCCTTTTTTAGAGAACATTTATAGAGTCAGCTGAGCAGATCTGAAGTGTAGAGTTTTTGATGGGTTTGACACTCAGTGTCACCTATTTAAAAAATAAGTTATTTACAAATATGACTCAGAGAGAGACAGACACACGCTGCAGTAGTGTCTGGACGCCCGGCGCGGAGCGCGGCTGGTAGCCAGCGGAGAGGGCCTGTGAGCCGTAAAGGCGTCTCCGACGGGCCTGGGCTGTGGCCTGTCCCTGCGGCAGAAAGCCTGTCGCTGCGGTCTTCCCGCTGTACCCCCAGGCAGGGGGCACCGCCCAGGTGCACACGCTGTGTCCAGCCGCCGGGTCAGGCCTCGCCCGCTGTCTCCTGGGGCCGTGCGCGCCCGCCCTGCCCGCCTCGGGGAGATGCCCTCGGGCGCCGGCGACGTGCCTTCGCGGTCGTCCCTCGCTGTGAATCACTCACCTCCTGCCCTTCGCTTTCTACTTCTTTTAATTGGGAAAAACAAACCACGCAAGGTTACATTTTTCATCTGTAGGGGAAAAAAACATCATCTCTCCCTGCGGCTTTGCTGCCCCCCGTTCTGTGCCAAGACCCGGGAAGGGACCGGCCTGTAGCCTCTCGCCCTTTCTCCATCTCTGATTGCTCCGTGAGCGTTGAGTGTGGCGTCCACCCTGGCCGGGGCTGAGAGTCGAAAGAAAACAAAAATTCTTGAGTCATTTCCAGAGACTGAATCTGACACCACTATTCCTCTCTCAGTTTTGGCAAAACCTACAAAATGAGTGACCAAGAAGGGTAAACAAGTTTAGGTAAACACTCCCGTACTGATTCATGATTCAAGTGCATCAGTTAACATTTAGCTTCATTTACCGCAGTGTTTTAATGGCATTAAGAATGTAACTTCTTAGGAAAACTAAGAGAGTCTGTTTTTAGCCCAGACATGCAATTAAGGGAATTAGTAACGTGATACGTGGTCCTCAGGACTCGATACAGTAAGAGATCTCACGCAGCCCCTTAGAAAGCCTTCTTGCAGCCCACGCCGGGCGCGGGGAGCCCCGCTGGGGACAGCGGGCGGGGAAAGGAAGTCGCTGCCCTGGAGCCCAGCAGCCATAAGAAGGGGTTTGCAAGCGTGTGCAGATACTAAGACGTCATAAAGTCGGGTCTCTTCTGGGGAGGGAGGGCCCGTCCCAGCCCGGGTGTGGTTGCTCACGACTGTCCCTGCAGCCTGCGGGGCCCCGCCCCGTGAGACTGGTGGGATCGGGGGATGGAGACGGGCTTTTCTCCTCGAGGAGCCTGACAGAGAATTCATTTCTGCCAGCTAGTTTGTGGGGGCTTGAGACCCCATAGAAAAGGCTTTGCCACCTGGGTGCTGTGGACATTTGGGGCCCAGTGAGAATCCGCGCACCGTAGGAGCCTGTCCTTACCCTCGCTGGCCGGAGCGCCCGCCGGCGTCTCACAGCAGCTGGGCGTGAGCCCGACCGAGTCCTGCGAGTCCTCTGCTCCCCGCACGGCCACGGGAGGGTCTCCCCTCCGCAAGGCTTTCTTGTAGCTGTGACCGCGGCCTCGGGCCAGCGTGACAGTGAACGCGTGCTAGGCAGGCGCAGAGGACATGAGGGCGAGACGCCGGGTCTGTGTCTCTGGGTCAGCTGTCCACGTTCCCCCAGAAGGAACGAGAGGGAGAGAAGGACAGGGGTTGTGGACACCCAGGGGAATGAAGGCTACCCAGCCAGCCACTCTCTGTCCCTCCATCCACTCAGCCGCCCGCTCATCCAGCCACCAGCCTGCCCGTCCAAACAGCTGGGAAAAGTCCTAGCCCCACGCCACCCCATGCTGTGCTGTGGGGTGCTCTCACCAGCTCCAGCGCTTTAGTGGGAAATACTGGACCCCCGTGCCCTGCAGGTGGGGCGCCTGGCCAGGCCTCCTGTGTTCTGTGTTTCCAGTGAGCAGGCTGTCACTGCAGGGAACAACACGCTTTTCCAGACGCTGCACCCGGAGGCTGACTGAGCAAACGTTTTTCCTCAACAGGGAGGCAGGAGGTGAAGGCAGAGGTGGCGGCTCTGAGATGCGCTCTCCCTCTTCCCGGGCCCCGCGCGTGCTGCCGGCCTCCTCACGGGGCCATCGCCTGGCCTCTGCGCATACACCCCGACCTCTATGGTCAGCACAGGCCTTGTGCGGCCAGGAGGCCAGCCTTGGTCCCGGAGAGCGGCCAGGGCCTGTGCCGTGCACGCGCCTTGCACAAGGTGTGCCGCCTGCTCTCGTGTTCCCGAGTACTGGCCGGATGGGGATCACTTCCAATCTCAGTTTATAGTATAAATTTTTTTTCTTGCTGTTTCCTAGCAGAGACCAATTTTGGACGAATAGCTTAGACCACAGAAACCAGACACCAAAGCAACAGCGCTGGGTGGCAAATTTCTCCGTTACCACAAATATCCTTTCTCCTAGAGGACCAGATTGGAAGCATTTGGGTTGTTTGTGCCTCCCACCCTCAATCAGTCCGGGTGGGTGTGTGGTGGCTGCCACCAGCGCGGCTCCCGTCTCCAGGTGCGCCCCCATCTCCAGGTGCACTCCCCTCTCCAGGTGCGCCCTCTGTTCCCCTGTTGCTGTGGTGCTGTGGGCCGTCAGTCCAGGTGTGCCGTCCCCCCCTGCAAAGCTCGAGCTTACAAATAGCCCACGACATCACTGGAGCCACCCAGCTCCATGCCTGGGGAGACAGGCTTGCAGAAGCGCTCTGGCCCCGGCGGCGGTCAGCCCCTGATGCCAGCCGTGTTGAAATTTGCATCACTTTGGAAGCAAAGGGGGCTCAGCTCCAGGGGTGCTGAGTCAGGTGGTTGCACAGGGGACGTTTTCATGAGTGGGAGACAAGCACCTCCCCTTCCCGAGGACGTCTCCCATCCCTCTCCCAGCAGGCGGGCAGACTGTGCGGGGGCGGGAGCTTTGGCAGGTGCTGGCGAGACAGCGTCCCTCGTGAAACATGTCGGACTCCCGGAAGTTCCCCCTGGTGAACCCCCCACGCCCCGTGCTGGTGCCTGCGGTCGTCATCGTTCTCTGATTCTCGCCCTGCCGCTTTTCCTTTCCCTCTTCCTTCTCTCCGGACCCATCCTCCCAGCTCCACGTCTGCCTCCCTCCATCTCCTGTTCACCCCCCGCCCATCCTTCGTCCATCCCCCATCCGCCTGCCCTTCCTCCCGCCCGTTCGGTCCGCCCGCCCGCCCGCCCGCCCGCCCGCCCGCCGTCTTACCCTCCTTAGCGGACCACTTTCAGGAGACCTTTCGATTTACAGAAGCGCGAGAAGGTAGCACAGAGGGTTTCCATATTTCCCACACCCGGGTTCTCGCTGTGCGCGGATGCAGCACGCTCACCGCAGGTACGGGGCCCTGCTGGCTGGTGTCGTTGTGGCGTCATTACGGGTCAAGGCCCACCCCTGATGTGGCTTGGCTTCATTTCCCCGAACGTCCTCTTTCTCGGTCAGAACGCCGCACCGCACAGAGGGTCACGTCTCCCGTGACGGACTTATCAGGCCTCTCTGGTTTCTGAGGCCCTTGACAGTGTTGAGGAATATTGGTCACCTGGTTTGTAGAATGCCCCTTGTCTGGGATTTGTCTGGTGTCTGACTGGGCTCCTGTCAGTGTTTGGCGAACTTCCTGTCTTTCTCAGGCCTCTCGTCCAGTGAGAACTGGACGAACATCCTCATGTCTGTCTCACGGGGACACGGTGACTCGGGGAAGGGCATCAGCCTGCCTGGACTCAGGCCCAGGGCCGCCTCACACCTCAGCTTCCTCCTCAGTAAAATGGGTATAAAGCCCCTTACTCAGAAGGGGCTGTGAGGGGTCCCCCAACCCTGAGCCTTGCAGCCCACAGCTTAGCCCACCCATTGCTCCGGGGCCACCGTGACCTGCAGAGGGGCAGTCGCTACAGCCTGTGGAAGGTTTTCTCACGGTCCCTTAGCTGTGAGGGATGGAGTAGATGTGATCCCTTTCTCCGACCACCTCCGCCCTAAATGTTGGGGCTCGGGGTGCAGGTAGTAGCTGGGGACTGAGGGATGTTAATATCCGTGAGGATGAAGTTGGGCCTGGCTCTGATCCACAGAGTGAACCCCCTCTCTGGAGCCTTCCTTGTCTCTCCACTCAGTCCCACAGCTCCATCCAGGAGCTTCCCAGACCTGGCCACTCCCCTGTCAGGCAGGCGTTTCCTAATAACAAAGGGAGGAACACAGCTAATCCATGGATCTCTTTTATTATTGCCGCAAATATTTCTTTTTTATTGGTATGGAAGGAGATAAGCCAGGCAAGGAGCTGCCAGGGCCTCCCGGGGAAGCGTGTGGCTCTCAGCCCCATGGGGACCTCAGGCCCACGCAGTCTCCCAGCTGCAGGGAGCCGGCTCCAAACAGTCTTTTGGCAGCAGGTCGCTAGCTGTAAAACCAGAGTCAGGCAGCCCGAGACCGGCAGGGACTACCCCAGGGCTCTGTGCTGGGGTGGATGTCCTTCTAGAAACTTCTCTGCATGCAAGAGGTATGGGACACTCTTGACGGACACATGTGATATTTGATTTTCAAGAAGACTTTGGTTTCCAGAGAGTGCAAGTGCCAAAGCTGCTTCTCCAAAGGAAATCTGACCTTGCTGGGAAGACTGGTGCAACCCCCGCCCAGGCCCCCAGAGGCCTTCTCCACCCTAACAGGCCTTGCAGTGTGAGGGAGGGGGGCTCCAGTTGCCCACGACCGCTTCAGCCCTGGACCGCCTTCCGCCTGCTACCGGCTCTGAGCCAGCTGGCCTGCCCGTCTCTGCGGGTCCCTGTCCTCTCGTGGTGTTGTTACCCCTCTTCAGGGGTGAGGAGACTGAAGCCCAGATATCAAGCAAGGCGTTCAAGGCCCAGCAGGAAGCGGTGGAGGTGGGGTCTGCCCCTGCCCTCAGGTGCCTCCGCTGCCTCCTAACCCGGAGCCTGAGCCTGGGTCAGCAGACCCCTGTGGGCATCCTGGGGTCAGTGGACCCCCGTGGGCATCCTGGGTGGGCTTCAGGCAGGTTCTTAGTAATCCCCAGAGTTTGCACACAAATGTCGTGCCTTTTCCTGGGTGAGGACCCACAGCGCTGGGGTGGAGGGGTGTCTGTGTTCACAGGAAGGTGAAGCCCTGCACGCCTCGTTTTTCTCAGAGGAAGAAGCAGGCTTGCCCTTTGCCACGGCCCCAGCAGTCAGCTGTGCATCTGGCCTCGGCCCCCGCCCCAGCCCACTGCTTTCCCTGTTACCATGTGGAGCGTGAATGTGTTTCTAGATGACTTTTGCTGAATTTTTTTATTGTCTGAGACACATAAAAAAGTGTCAGGTCATACACGTAGAACTCAGAGCCTTATCACAAGCAAGCAGACCTGTGCACTCTGTTCCCATGTGTAAAATGTGCCAGCACCCCGGAACCCCTCCGCTTCATATCACCGTGCCCCTGGGCAGCAGCTCTCCTGGCTGTCAGAGACCCTGCCTCACACAGCCCCTGCTACCTGCTACCTTCCATCTGCTCGGCACGTCGTGTGAACAGTTACTCGTTGCACACGAGCTCTGACTCCTCCATGTCACACACCCTATGCAGACCCATCTTCACACGCTAGTCTTCATCACAGCAGCCTAGTATTCCACCATGTCAGTCACCCCTACTCCTCTGGCCAAGGGACCTGTGCAGGGTTCTATTTGGGCCGCTGGCACGTTCTTGGGTGCGCGTGTGTGTTGCCTTCCTGCTGTGCCCCTACCTGAGGCAGACCTGTCAGCTGTCTGGCAGACATCAGCTTTCGCAGATTGGGCCAAGACTTTCCACAGGGGAAGTTCCTGCTCCCATGAGCACATCCGTGTGCTCACATCCTTGCCAACGTTTAATTTTAGCCACTCCGCTGGGCGAGGTCAAGATGCATATTTTAAAATATTAGCAACTCTCCTGCTCTTTCGTTTTCTCCTTCGTATAAGACATTTTTCTCTGTCGTTCTCATTCCCCGCCCCTCAAACATAGATTCCCAAGCCAGGAGATGCGGCGCCAGCACTGCCGGCCTGGTGAGGGGGACCCGTGAGTTGCAGTGCTGATGGGGGTGTCTGGGGAGGGGGTCGCCCTGATGAGGAGGAGCCCAGGACCTCTGCTTCTGTTGTCTCTCCCCTGAGACTGCGTGAGGGTCTTGGGGGAGACACTCCTGCTAACTCTGAGCAATGTGGTCTTGGGCAGGGGGCCTGCCTCCCTGATGGCTTTCGGCGAGGCCCGATGACAGTCACTAACAGTTCAGGCGCCTCGTGAGTGCAGCTGTCGCCCCTCGCACACACTGGAGCAGCTTTGGCCGCCGAGTCCCCAGGGGGGATGGCGGCCTTGGTGGAAATCCCCACTCGTGCCTGCACCACATCCCATGAGCCTTGAGCCAGGGCTCCAGGTGCCCGAGCTAGGTGTGTCCTTGGTGGCTGGTACCTGTCCTGAGCCAGGGGTCTGATTAGACCCCCACCTTCATGGATTCCTGCCAGCCCGTGTCCATTAGGAGCAGAAAGATGGCTGGCTGTCAGCACAGACTCTCCTTGGGTGGCCTGTGGATCCGGGTGTGCAGACCTCTCCCCTGGCCACCCACATCTGGGGAGGTGGGGCAAGGGGCCGCAGCAGGCAGAGCGGCCCAAGGATGGGTACTGGTCACTGGCACAACCCACACCACCCCGCGGCCCCCACTCCTGCCGTCCCCTGCTGGTGGCCCCAGACATGGAGGCGTCTCTTCCTCATCCAACAGAAGGCAGGAAAAAATGTTCCCAGATCAAAGCAGAGGCTCTCCAACTAGCACCCCCCCAACACCCCAGACCCTCTTCCTAAATTCAGGGTCCAATAGGTTGCTTGGTGCAGGCCGCACGGTGAGAGCCCAGGCACCGAGGGAGGGACAGGCCGTGCTCCCTTACTTTTAAAATTCAGCACTTAAATCTCTAAAGGCTCGATGTTCTCTCACTACACTTTCCTCCCCAGCTTCTGTCTCTGCTCCCCAGACTGCCTGTGCCACCTCACTACCACCCTGTCTTCTCCCAGGGCTACCCTACCCATGCACACACACGTGCACACATGCACAGGCATGCACACACATGCCCACACATACATGCACATGCACACGGCCCGAGGCTTTGGCGGAAGGTCCGGCTGCCCAGGAGGCCGCTGTGCAGTCCTCAGAGGCACCGTCCTCCAGTGCGGCCAGCTCTACTTCGACGGCGTGTGGTGGTGTTTCCTCAGGTCGTGAACATGCACATGCACAAGGCTGCCGCACACTGCTCGCCGACGTCAGGACAGGGACGCGTGCTTGCTCGTGACTTCAGACGCAGGTGGCCGCTCAATTTGCCAGCCGAGTCAGGCACTGAGGTGGAAGGGCGCCGTTAGGACGGGCGCGAGGACAGAGGCATCACCTGGGCCCATCCTGTGTGCAGGACCAGGCTGCGTGGGGGGCCACGACACTGCCTGGGATCCATGCTCGGGCACACCCACCGGCTCTGCTGGCCCCGCTCCTCGCGGGACACATGGCAATGCTCCAAGGGTTTCTGGACAACACACAGCTGCTCAGAGCACACCAGTGACCCCAAAATCCAAATTAAAGGCAGAAAAGCTAAGTTAGCCACGGTGTATTTTTGCCCGATGCGCAGACACCCGAGGGCCCTCGGCCTCCCCCTTGCCTGGACACACGCCGTGCCCACAGTGGGCCCTTCTCAGCGTGGCTCTTGGGGGCCGTTTGCAATGATGGCTCTTTTGTGGGGGAGTGAAATTGTTCTTTGTGACCGCCGGTGCCCGCTGCTGGTCACCCGCCTCAGGTGATGCGAACACAGAGCCGCCTGTCTCGCGCGTCGCCGCGGACCAGCTCCTGTGCCAACACGAAAGGCTGTTTCATTCATGAGCCCGGAATGAAGATGTGTTCACTAATGCTATTAAATTAGTTTTTAAGTTTGAACGATTAGGAAAATTCTCTTCTCTCATGTTGGTGTGTGCCAGGCCTGCTTTTGCGCTCCCTTAGGACCTCTCAGCTCCTCTGGGCCCTGCGGGGTCCTGAGCCGCAGCAGACCCAGCCGTGTCTTGCCTGGGCATGGCCTCCAGCGAAAACTGGGCGCCCGCCCCGGGGGACCGCACGTTTCTCAAACCCACACAGATGAAGTATCCCTGGGGTGACATTTACATGAAACTCTGCTTTCGGAATGACTGCCCGCCAAAAGTTTGCTTTTAGGAGTATAGTTCTCGTGAATGGTGTTTACTTCCACTACTGCGGGGAGCAGAAACCGTGCTGCAGGGAACAGGGGGCCCGGCAGGGAGGGCTGGGCTCTGCCATGTCGTCCTCGGGAGCTCGGAATTTGCAGCTTCGGGGGTGGGGGCCGGGTGCTTGTGACACACCGTGTGCCTCTTGTACAAGCTCGGCCCCACCAGCGCTGGAGAGACCTTGGGGGTGCGGGGGACGGGGGCGAGGATTTCACTCTGAATCTTTTAAGAGGAATCAGGCATCAAGACGGAAATGTTTGTTTTAAAATTTTCATTTTCCACAGACAAGACCAGAGATGCCTTCATAGAGGAGATGATAGTCTCTGTAAACACAAACCTCGCCTCTTCCCCGCAGACGAGCTTTAATTGTGTCTGGGTGTGAGAACTACAGTCTTTGGAAACTTCATAACGATAAATTTCTCCCCTGAAGCTCTCCTTTTGCTCACGTTTAGCTGCTTCCTCTGGGTGTAGTGCACGTAAAAGGGGGGCCGAGCCGGGGAGAGACGTGAGAGCTTTAGAATCGCAGGTGGAAAAGCACACGGCCCGCCCAGCCCCGCGCGCCCCGCCGCCTGGGGAGTCCGCGCCCCGAGGCCGCCTCCCTTTTGCAGCGAGCAGGGCGCTCTGCAGCTTCCCACAAATCCCGAAATTCCTTTGTTTAAAACAGAACAAAACAAAACAAAACTTATGGCTTTTCTCAAAATGACATACCAAACACGCAGAATCTGAGCTCCCCGGAACACGCCCCAGAACATAAACCTTCTGACTCAACACGCGGTTTTATGGAGACCCCCGTAAACCCGCGGCGGCGCTGGGTAAACAGCCGGGCCTCCCACCCAGGTGCCGCTCGGGCCTCAGGTCAGAGGCGAGGGGGGACCCTGCGTGGACCAGCCCTCGAGTGGCTGAGCCGCCCCCCCCCCCCCGCCGCCCTGCTGGGGCGGAGCTGAGCGGGCAGACGGCCACCAGCACCCCACGGCGCCTGCGCACCGCCGCCTCGCCCTGCTCCTCCGTTTGAACGCGCCGGTCGGTCGTTGCTCTCGGGGGCACTGGGCAGGCGAGGTGAGAACAGCGGAGAGAGAGAGAAGAGCGCTTCGCGTGCTGTTTTAGCGAGTCTGACAAGCTCTCTAAATCTAAAAGGAGCCGCAGAGTGCGGGGGACCCCGTGCACCCACAAGTCTGCTCTCGAGATACCTGGTGCGCAGGAGACCAGTGGGTGTGTGCCTCACACGTTCCCCTGCCTCTTGCTCAGATAGCAGCCCCCTAAGGGGGCACCCCTAGGACTTGGGGTCAGCTCCCACCAACCTTGCCAGTCTTCCTAAGCAGCAGGAAGCCCACGCTTGGTGAGCCTCAGCTCGGAGTGTGCGCAGGAGGCGGCCGGGGTGCGGCGGCGCCTCCTCGTGCCCTCGCTGGGGGTCTGGTTGTGACCCTCGCCCTCTGACCAGTGTCCACCCCAGTCCAGAACGCGGCCCCTCCGAGCAGCAGGTGTGACCTGGGCCGAGCGGCATCTCTCCATGGTTGCGCGTGCAGGCCGCGTGGTCTAGGAGCTGCCGCACATCATGGGGCTCGGTGGGGCTTGGGGCACAGGCGGCCGTTTCACCACTTGTTCCTGATGGCAGCTTAGGGCTCTGCACCGACTGTCTCCGGCCCTAGGGAGGCCCCGGCTTGAGGCTTGCCAGGATCTCACTCTCGGGGGGCCCGGAGCAGGAGGGTGCAGCTGATGTGTGGGCGCCGCAGGCCGCCCTCTGTCACCCCCACCCAGGAAGCCTTGCCGGCTAGCGCGTGGTTGGTGTCTCTTGGTAAGACCCCGAGGGTGTCGTTACCCCACTAGGGAGCCTGTGGGTGAGAGCCGCTTGGCCTTCCTGGACCTGGGTGCCCAGCGCCCCAACCAGCCAGGCTGTGCTGCCAACTGCCCTTCGTAGCGCCCAGGCTGTGCTGCCAACTGCCTCCACTGCCAGGCGGCGGCTCCGTCAGCTCTCTGGCTGCTGCCTGCAAGATGCGGGCCTCTCCATCTGTGTCCCCACCAGGCTCGAAGCCGGGTCTGTCCATCACCCCAGGCTCCAGGCAGCCAGACTGCAAGACGCAGGAGGAAGCAGCCTGGAGCTCCGTGACAACTGTAGTGTCACTGCCAGAGCCGCAGGCTTTCGCATGGCCGCTGTGCTGAGCGGGGCTGGCTGCAGAGAGGTCTGTGCACGCCCCGCCGTGAATCACACCCTTAGCTCTGGAGGACTTGACGCCTCGGCAGGCTCCATGCTCCTTTGTTGGCGCACAGACCCCTGAGCGGCTGTCATCACGAGCCCCTCGGGGCGCAGGACAATGTGCCTGCCTGGGGAGGTGGGAGGTCGTCGGGGTGCGGAGAGGCTCCACCCGTGGCTGCCCGTTGGGTGGCTTAGGAACAATTCACCAGTGTTAGTTGAGCAGCTGTGATGTGCCACCCTGTCCTGAATGTGGGGGCCTGGGGGAGACAGGCTAGGCCCCAGCCTGATGGGGGTGCAGACCAGAGCCCCGAAACCGAACTTCACACCTGGCCACTCCATGAGCTAGTTTCTTCAGTTGATGGCTGGGTTTTTAGGGTGTACACCCCAAGTCGTGGGGGCAGGGGGAAAGCTGCATCGCTTCTCTGCCCTTGAGAGCACGCAGTGTCTCTTCTGCTGCGTTCTCCTGCCGGTGGCCACCTGGAAGCAAACCCCTATCTGACCCTTGGTGGAGGAGGGTCGGGCCTGGACACCTTCCTCAAGCCATGCCCTCTGACCCTCACCCATGCAGAAGCAGCTCGTGACAGACGGCTCCCGGAGGGCGGGTGATTATTCCTGACTTCCTCCGGGACACCAGCCAGGCTCCACCCCGGGGCTCCGGGGTGACTGGGCAGGCCGTTCAGTGTCCTCGGCTCACCCAGCCGTGGTCAGGGCGTCCGCAAGGGGGACTAACCTCGCTTTCTGCTTAACAAAGAAAGCCTTCGGGACCATCGACCTGCCTTTGGGCTTGGTCTTCCCTCCTTGAAGCTTGAAGAAGGCATTGGCCTGTGTCAGCTTGGCTGCCACTGGCGCGGCCCGGGGCACAATGCAGGAGGCCTTGGTAGGGCTTCCTGGGACAGGACCAGCCGGGCTTCTCAGTCTCCTGCGCCTTCTCCCCCACCGCCACGTGCTTTGGGGCCCAGGGATAGATGTCACAGGAGAGAAGGGTGAGTCTGTGCTAGACAAACAGAACAGATACAATTTCTTTTTAATAACACCCCAGGCTTTCGTTCCTGAGCAGTGTCCAGGAGCTTCAGTGTCAGCTGTCTGCGCCTGTGGGGGTTGTCTCAGCTAATGGCAGGCGGTGCTGCGAAGGCTGCAGAGCGTCGCCTTTGTCACCGCTTTCTGAATGTACAGAAATGGACTATTTTGATGATGAAAGTCACTTACACTTGTGGAAGGATGTACGCAAGTGGCTCGTTCTACCACTTGGAAGTAACTATAATTGATCTCATAGTTAACTTCTTCCAGAAATGTTTCGCTCCTGTCTAAACTTTAAACACAAAACCTTGGCCTCCCCCACCCTCGTGATACAGTTGCATTTTTATTAACATGATCTGAGCATTTTCCCTATATGTTAAAACCTGCTCTTGCAGTTAGAAAGTGCTAGAGTATCAAGTGCTATGATAGACAGGCCAAGGTGGTTATTTTGGGGGACAGCAAATGGGGGGGGCAGTGGTTGGCAAGGAGCCTGAGGTTCTCACAGGACACCCCAGACCCCATCCCTCCCCTTGACAGCACAAAAGCTCCTGCCTCCTTGGCCCACAGTCGCACACCTGGCCCCCAGGGTCCCATCTGGATTCTCCAATTCTAGACCTTTCCAAAATAAGCCCCACGCATGTAGCCTATGGTATTGGGGACAGTCTGTCCCCAATTCCCAAAGGGAATTCCCTTTCTCTTTGGGGCTTAGGTTCAAGAGACAGCACTTTCTCGTACTTTCCGGCAACTTGTGAGCCAGGTGTTTGCACTTTGGAGTTAACACTTTTAGGAAATTTGACAATATTTGTTCGTATTTCACCTGGACGTACTGCCCATGTTTCGGGTGGCCAACAAAGGCACCTCTGAGAACAACCTCTTGGGACTAGAGACTCCAGGGGATTGAAGAGCACCGTGAAAGCAGCCGTGCCTCTCAGTTCTACACTTGAGTGTGGTTAAAACTGCAAATTTCATAGGTATTTTAAATACGGGTTTTGAAAAAGGTTGATAATGTGCAGTTTTTACAGCACCAGCGCTTCTGAATCGTACACTTTCGGTTGGTGAGCAAAGCTGTCTAAATAAAAACCAAATGGGCTTTTTAAAGATGCCTTCAAAATACCGCAGCCCAGAGTGGTGAGAGAGAGCTCTGTCGGTCATCACGCACCTTCCGGGCGTGCAGGCCATGCTCCTCATCCCCAGTTCTGGTTTTTTATTACCCAAACCTTTGCGCAATAGAAAGTCAAACATGCACCAGTGATCAGGCCGTGTGCAGGGTCCTGCCAGAGAACCTTCTGGCTGATTGGTTCACAGTCAGTGTCATCCCGATCGACATGCAAGAAGGTTGGACAGTTTCTAGAAACCACTGGTCTCGGAAGTAACTCGATACCCTGCTGACTTGTACCCTGCCCTCCCCTACCAGTTGATAGGATTTGGGTTTGTATACTCCTGGATCGTGCAGGCGCTCCTGTGAGGGCCCAGATCCCCCTGCACCGCTGTTTTGCCCAGAGGAGAAATGATCGCTTGCCTGTTAATTGCTGCTACCCACATTGGGTATTGGTTCAACCAGCTACTCAGAGAACCTGGCTCTCAACAAAGGTGAATTGTGCAAAAGTCCAAGTGTGCCCTGGGCGGATCAGCTTCGACACCACGGGGAGGGAGTGGGAATGGGGAGGGGGCTGGGTCAGTCCCCCCAAAGGAACCCTGTGTTCTTGGTTGGTTTCAATTAACTTCAGGAACAATTGTTTTCTTCTGGTGGCCTGTGTGAAGGGAGCACTGCCCTGGCGGCTGGTGTTTCGCGTAATTGGCACTGATGGTCACCAAACCCACGGGGCTGAGATCGACACCCCGAGTGCTGCTGATGTAGGTGAAATTGAACAGCTTGGATGTGACCACAGACCCAACTGAAACTTGACTGCCCCGGAATGGGTTGGTTTGCAGCTCAGGCTGAATAGAGGCTTCACTGTGTTCTAAATCAGGACCCTATCCAAAAGCAATCTGGGGGTCCTGCTGCTGGTGAGGGCTCCGAGATGGAGACTCTAAGGCTGGGCACCCCCTGACCCTCTCCAGACACTGCCTGGCTGATGCCCCGCAGTCACTGGGCCACTGCATGCTCATGGGTAAGTGAAGGCTTCAGGGCTGTGCGGAGCAGCACAGGGATCAAGGGCGACGTACTTAGGAAACCAGCCAGATTTGGTGTGCAGAGCTGAGCTGCAGTATGCCCCCTGCCAAGTGCCTGCCTGCCTGGGCACCGAACCAGTCTGTGCCCGAGTACCTGGTGCGCAGTGGCACCCACAATGCCAGCCGCCAGGGACACCACGGCACGGATGCCGAAGACACGTTCATCCCACGTGTCTCACTTCTCTCGAGCAAGCCCTGTTTTGGGAGTCTATACACATTTTTGAAAAAGAGAAGGTGGCAATTAGTCATTTTATTGAAAGTCTCCTGTCTTTTCTGCAACAATGCAACAAGCCAGTTCAAGGGAGAAGGGAGCGTGCCACGTGTTTCGTAAAGGATCCCTTGTGTCTCCAAGTGAGCTAGAGGACCCCCCTGCTGGGCCCCCTACCCTGGCTCTGGCAGTCTCTGGAACTTTCTGCACACCGTCCCTCGCCTCTCTGCTCCTCCACAAGCTTTTCTCCCTATGTTTGAGATGTTTAAAAACAAGAGAAAACAGCACGAAACCGCCAGCGCTTTCCCCCTCTTGCTAATTGAATGGCAGGGTGGGGCGTCCCGGGCGGCGTGTGGATAGCTTGTGACAGGTAACATGCCACTGCCCGCCAGCGAGAGGGCCGTCACACAAAATAAAAGCCCTCATTTGCTCTCCCTGTGGATTGGATTTCTAAATGGGCCAAACATTTACAGGAACGGCCCAAACTGTACAAATAAACCGCGGGTCTCGTGGAGAAGGCAGTTTACATTACTCTGGCCAGATGAACATGGACGCTGCGGCCCCAGTCCTTTGAAAACCACTTTGCGCCATGGACGCAAGCTCTGGGCCCCGTCTGGGATCCCTCAGCCCCATCAAAAAGCTTCAGGAAAGACATCGTGACCCCATAAACCCGTGGACCCGTTCGCACTACAGCTGGGCCGCCCTCATCATCCCCACCAGATTAAACAAACAGGGGGTGCCACCCCAGAATCCCAGAACGCCCACCTGCCTGGGTGGCCCAGCACCCTTATCCACCTGGCATTCACCCACCTGAAGCCCCTCACTCGGTACCAGCAGAAGGCCTTGTCGTCTCATAGAACCCCCGGCTCATGACTCCCAACAGCAGATGGGAACGGAAACTCGGAAGGTCAGTGGCTCACGTGGGTACACGTCGTCTGGGCTCTGCGGCTTTCAGAACAATACCCGTGCTGGTGCCAGCCTCAGCCCCACCCGTGATGGGCTGAGTGGGGGGAATCAGGGCGAGCCCTCTGGCACAAACAAGGCAAGATGGTCACGTGATAGAGGAGCAGAGGTGCAGGGAGGCGGCCACTAGCCAAGGATGCCGGAGCTGGGAGAGGCAGGACAGCTCCTGCCCTGAGCCTCGAGCAAGAAAGCCCCGCCTGCCCCTTGATTTCAGACTTCAGTCTCCAGAGGGGAGAGAGTAGGTTTCCGTGGCTTGCCACCCCCAGCTGGCAGCACTCTGTTTTGTGCAGCCTGGTGTAGGAACTGGGCTCTGCCATCCAGGCCTCTTTGCCAGCTGCTCCCTGATGGGTTCCACAGACCTGGGCTCCAGGCTGGTGAAGGGGGCAGGCCAGTGGCCCTCCTGATCCTGCAGATCATAGTAGCAGCCATATTTTACCCCGGCCAGGGTGGCCAGTTCTGTCTGTCAGGTTGGGGTCCCCACCCTGGCACCCCCCGGGGCGCACCGTAGGGGTCTGGGAGTCGGTTCCTCGAGAGCCCGCTTCCACAAGCCCAAGTTCTCATAGCCCCCCCGCCCTTCCCTTTCCCTGCAGCCCGGGGCGCGGCGCTCTCCTTGTGCAGGGTGAGTTGCCACTGCCTCTCAGCCTCCCAGCGCCTGGCTTTTCAGTTCTTTATGGGAAACTCTCCGTGTTAAAGCCACTGGTGTGTTCAACGGGACCCGACTGTCAGCTGGAGATGAGGAAAGTCCGGGAGGTGGTTGGTGGGGGGGTCGCTCAGCAGCGGGAATACACTCAGTGCTCCTGAACCGTGCGCGTGGGAGCGGCTCGAATGGCCAGTGCTGCGCCCTGTGTGCGGTCACGCACACGCGCTCACCGCTGCGTCCCTGCTTGCCCCACTGGTGCACGCTCTTGCAGGCGTGCTGAAGATGGGCTGAGCACTGATGGGATCCGAGACCTCCCTGTCCCAACTGTACCGAGTCCCTGGTTTTCGCGGTATCCTCAAGAGTGCTGCTCCTCTCCGCCGTAGAAGCCGCGTCCACGGGGCATGCCGCTTGCCCACGGCGGCAGTGCGTGGGGGAGGCGGATAGGTCGGCGGAGCCCTGACTCCTGCAGCGCCGGCCTCTTCCTCCCTGGAGGTTTCTGTGTCCGAGGTCGCCCCGGGAGCTGCCGCCGCAGGAGAGCGCCTCCCCGACCCTGCCTCCTGCCTCCTGCCTCCGGCCTCCGTGCGCCGCGGCGCCGCCCTGCCTCGTTCCGTGGGGTTTTCTAGTCACTGCTCGTCTCTGGGTTGTCAGCGTTGGATTTAGACCATTGATATTTACAGTCATTTTTGGTTTGTGACAGCCTGAGTTTGCCGTGTTATTAGTTCTCCGTTACACTTCTGTTTCTCTTGCCTCGCCTGCTCATAGGGGACTGCGTGGTTTTTTCTGCTTCAGTTTACTGGTATGTGTTAGGGTGCACGGCGGCCACAGCTGTCCATGGGGCTGCTGTAAATGTGCCGGATAGCACGTGACTCGCAGTCCACCGACGGGAGGGCTTCCCGCTGGCCGTGGAGTTTAAAGCATGTATTTCCATGGGGCCTGTGGCCTCCGCTTTTGAAGTAGATCGTAGCTGTTCCCTCTGTGTACTTCGAGTGCCGCCCCCAATTAGGTTATGAATTTTGTTTCAACTAAAAAATACAACTTCATGAACCCGGAGGAGAAGCACCGCCTCTCCTCCAGATCCCTCCCGTTTTCGAGAACCTTCGCCAGCCGGTCTCCAAGGTCTGCCCGGCTCTCCCCCAGGCTCTCCCCGCCCTTCTCCCTGGGCATGGAGTCATGCGGGGCAGTTGTTTAGCCCGAGCAGCGCTGGGCTCTTCCTCCTGTCTCCGTGGGCCGGTTCCCAGTGCCGATCGCACCTGTAGACAGCAGGCCTGTCTCAAGGCCTGCCTTTTGGTCTCCATCCTGCTGTCAGGAAGGAAAGTTGTTTAGTTCACAGAGTCTACACCGGATTTTGTTCACTCCAGATCCCTGAGATTTCAAATTTGTTTCCCTCCCTTTAAATCTAGACAGGGGACAGAGCGTGGAAAGTCCCACAGAAGAGGCCAGAGAGTTGTGGAGTCCTGGGCCCAGACATCAGGGTGCGGCCTGGTTGTTTACGCAGAGGGCGCCTCTTCCAGTAGCCAGGCCTCTTCACATCACCAGCAGCAGCCGGGGAGGGAGGCACAGGAGCCGGGGCTGCAGGGATTTTCTCCATCTGAGGGTTTGTGACAGGGCTGGGGTGGCGCAGCCAGGACCTACCCCAGCACTTTGCAGCTCATCCCCCAGGCCGCTCCGGGCTCTGCCTGAGAATGGGTTGCTGTGGGCCGGGGGCCTGCGTGGGGTGAGAGGCGGGGATTTGTGAGGATGAACTGCTTCTCCCGGCTGTACTAGGTTTCCCGAGGACCCCACGCATGGGGTGCCAGCTTCTCTCTTTGCAGAACTGCACCCGCAGGACTTGTTGCACTGGGGGCTAGGAGGCGGGACCAAGGCCCGGCCCCGGGCTCCTGGAGTCCTCGTGGCCCCGTTACACAGCCTTCTGGCCCTGCAGGCACCGAGTGACACCAGCAGCTGAGCCGACAGGCACAGGGCCCCCTGCAGTAAGGGCTGATCACCCCAGACCCTCCTCCTCAGGGCGCCGGCGCTGCTCACTCACCCTCGCTGGCCCCGGCAGCAGGGACGCCCCTCACTGCTCAGCTCCTCTGCTCACAGGCAGCGGGGCTTGTGTGGGGGGACGATTTCTCTGTGGACAGAGGGAGAGGGAAGTGCTGGGGCTACACCTGCAGGATCGCGGTCCCCACCTTCACCCCCCACGTCCACCCATCAGCACTTCCTTGGAATGAGCTCACATTCCAACACATTTACTTTAGAGACTTGATGCCCTTTCTGGAAACAGAAGGCCAGCGTCTCCTTCTAGTCAGGGGAACGGAAAGCAGGCAGCTTTGCTAGTTCTCGACAGAGGCTACTCCTCCCCAGGCCTTGGCTACAGGGGGCATGGACGAGAACGGTGCAGACTCCCCTGGGGTTCCACAAGGTGCTGAGAGAATTAGCAGGAGTCCTGCTGGACCCACGACTGCGTCCCTTGCATTTCCAGGCACGCAGCCATGCCTGGGGAAGCGGCGGCAGGTGGTATCAGACCCAGGCCTCGGTGTTCGTGCCCTGAACCATCCTGGCTGGTGGTGATCAGACCCCTCTGCACCCACTGGTCTCACCTATGTGTTCGAAGATGCCCCGGCCCCCTGCCAGTGTCAGCATTTGTGGCATGTGCATGTCGACAGCTGGAGTGCGCCTGCTCCTCCCCTTCGTTTATGCCCAGGGGCACCGCTGCTCCGCACCCCGAGAGCACCGCCGGACTCTAGGGCGCGTCTGCGGGACCCTGCCGGCGATGGAGCCCTGGGGTGAGTCTCAGAAGAACTGGGAGCTGTTTGCACCCCTGTGCAGATAGCGGGTCTAGTGACCCCACAAACACCCTGCCAAGGGCCCTGCTGGAGCCTCAGGGCAGCCGCAGCTCCTTGCGGTGTCTCCTCTGGTTGGTTCTGAGCAAGCGCTTGGATGCCGGGAAATCCCCGTGTTTCCTTCCTTGGCTGGCGTTTAAGTTTGCCGCATGGAAGCTAGGGTTTGATGGTGTGTGGGACCGTTTTCCCTACGGCAGAGCCGAGAGTGGGCAGACGGGTTCTGTAGGACTTGCCTGTTTAAAGGGGCACGCGCTAGGGTTTAATTTTAGATGCACCTCAGCTGGAACCCTGAAATCACGAAGGCCAGGAAGTTACTGGGTTGTCTCGCTGCCAAGAGGCCCCAGGTCCAGCACTGCGCACGTGCTGCGGGCGAAGAAGGACGCCTAAGAGGCAGCCCTGCCCCCCGCGTCGCGCGCCCATATGCCCGTGCTCTCCCCGCAGCACCCCCGTCACTGGTTTCTTTCTGGGGGAGACCGAGGCCCAGAGAGCGGAGTCCCTCGCCCACGGTCACGTGGCACTCCTTGGCGGAGCTGGGCCCCAGCCCGGCTGGGTTGATCCACAAGGCAACGAAGTCCATCTGGACATCAAACCTGCTGAAAGCTGGAAGAGGGGAGAAAGGGCCCCCCCCCCGCAGCAATGACCCTGACACCCCTCAGCAGTATCATGAGACTCTTCCCACCTTTGAGAGGATGACCTCGGCCACCGTGGAGGTGCCGTCCGGCCAGAACCGCCAGCACACAGGCCGGGGACAAGGCGCAGAGAAGGCCGCCCGGGGGCCGTCTCGCTGGGCCCCACTGCTGCTGGGGGAGGAAAGACGGCTGGAGGCGCGCTCAGGTGCCCAGTGCCAGAGGCGGCCGGGCCCGTGGCACTCGGCGCTGGTGCTGAAAGGTGGCCTCGGGCAGCCTGGGGTCCAGCCCAGAGGTGGGGCACACTGCCCTGTCAGACCAGCGTCCTGGTGCACCCCCATCTGGGGGCTGAGGTGCCATCGGAGCCCTGGGGTTGATCTGACTGCACCCCAACACCTTGTCTCCTGGTGAGTGCATTGGGCGCCCTCTGACATCAGCCTCCCCTTCTCTGAAGGGGCGTGACCTCCCCACCTGATGGGATACGGGAAGGTTCCCCAAGATCCAGTTGGTGATGGTCCAGTTTTCTAGAAGAAAATTGTTTCTACACACACACACACATACACACACACACACACACACACGATTTCCAGTGGGGGAAATTGTTAATATTTCATGAGGTTGTGGTTAAGCCAAGAACGGAATTCTCAGCCAAGGAAATCAAAATTTAAAAGCCCAGGGGAGGCCGATGGGAGGCTCTGACAGCCTCTCTCACCCTCTCCGCAGCCCTGCAGACGTCCCCAGCTCTCCTGCGGCGAGAGCTTTCCTTTAGGCCCGTGCCCAGCATGGCAGTGTCCTCGCTGCCCCCGGCGCCTGGACCCACGGGGAGCACGCAGATGCGCAGGAAGGGGAGGCAGTGCTCCCTCGCCCGGAGCTGCCCTGGGACAGCGTGGGGCTGGAGACAGTTCAAAATGGGGAATAAAAGTGCTCGATGTGGGACAGTCTTCGGGGGAATAAAAGTTGGTTGCCCCCCAGTGGCGTCAGCGTGTGTTCTGTGCTGGCTTTGTGCGTAAACACAGCTTCACAGCGAATCGGTTACAGAGGTTGGAAACACTTCTCGCTCACTAAGGGGCCCAGCACCCCTGTGGGTCTCCACTTCGGGATGAGGAAACTGAGAGCCCAAAGGGGTGAGCCACCGTGGCCAGTGTGATGCGGGGGGCGCTGCGGGGCGTCCAGAATCGCTAGTGAATGTGGGCCACGGGTGGCGAGCGCAGCCCTCGCTTCCCAGGCCCATGGGCCAGACGCAGACATTGAGGATGAAGCCTGCCCTGAAATGGGGGCCAGACCGCCCAGCAGCGCGCCTTCCCGGGGCCCTGCACGTCCCAGAGACGGGCCTGGTGAGCGGTCCTGATGGAAAAGCAGACACACAAGCCCCAGACCTCGACTTGAAGCACTTTGGTGTTTCACTTTGGGTTTGCCTGCGTGCTGCGCTCAGCCTCGCCCTCCTGCCGGCCCAGAGCAGCCTGATCTGGTGCTCACACCCTCCCAGGGCCGGGGAAGGTGGTTGCTGGGTCTCCCGGCTGTAAAAGTAAACAGGGGTGAGTCTTCTTCATAGAGTAGCTCACTTAATTATACCACTAAGAACTTGAAAGCAAACCTTGCCACGAAGAATCGGCAGTGCCGATGTAATCTATATATAGAAACGAGAAGGGCTCCAGCAGCTCACGCTAATTATTTAACATCCACCAGCACCCCAGGAACTGTGCCTCGCACCTGCATGATGACAGCTCTGTGGGAACCAGGTACCCGAAGCGTTTTTGAATGTAGGAGGCCAAGTGGTCACCGGCTCTGGCAGGTATTATTACACTCTGATTTGGTTCTCCCTACCCGCGAGAGGGGTTGCTGCAAAGATTTTTTTTCATTATCGTTGTATTTATTCTTACCTTATTGTTGTTGTTGAAAAGTACGTCCAAGGACATCCTGAAGGCATGACTCAGCTGAGAGTCTTCCTCCTCTGCCGCCGTGCTTTCCCTGCCTAGAAGGTGGTTGTGGTGGCTGGAGCTCCAGCAGCCTCTGTGGACCACGAGGCCTCAAAGGAAGGAGCTTGCAGAGGAGACAAGACTCCTGAGGCCTTCAGGGATCAATGGTCATACCCTCCTGTTTCAGACTCCATTTAGTGAGTTCCCAGAACACGCGACTCGGGCTTACACCCTTGTCCTGGCTCCTCGCATTTTGGTTGCCGCCAGTGAGGGGAGTTGTTTGGAAACTGTTTCCTCGTCTAAAATGTGGCGATAGCGACACTGCCGGCCCCAGGGGTCATCACGAGGATGACACACACACGAGTGATAGCAAGGGCTAAACACACACTTGTGGGAACATACAGACCAGTGCGGCCACCTGCAGAGGCCCCCAAATAGCCAGCTCCAGGGTGCCCGGGCTTCTCTTCTCTTGTGCTGAGCCTGGCTCTACTCCGGGCTGGCTGCTGAGCTGGGCGCTGGAAGCAGTGGGCAGGATGTGAATGCCCCCTCACCACCCCCCCCACCCCCGCACTGGCCAGGGGCACAGCCCCAGCCACACAGCCCTCCACTCCGCCTGCTCTGCCCCTGCAGGCCCCCGGGGCTCCCGGACCAGGAGGATGGCCCCGACCTCTGTCAGCCGTGGGTGGGAGAGTCCACTGTCCCACATGTCACTGGACGCCCAACACGCACTCGTTTGTGAATCGCTGGGAGGCGGCACCTTGATGCCCAGGCGCACGCACCACCCACCCTCCCCTGCAGGGTCTTCCCACCAGGACCCTCCTGCAGCCTCGCAACAGCCCCTCTTCCCGCCAGCAGGGATGGCTGGGGGTGGGCCGGTGCGGAGACCACCCAGGGCCCCAGGGCTGGGCAGCGGCCAGAGGGCTGCTTCTCGGGTGTTCCCGGTCCCACGCGGGGCGGGCCTAATTATAACAGCCGCCGCGAGTCTGCAGTGCTTCACTTTGTTTACACCCCAGAGCGTCTCCCAGGGCAGGCCGGTCTGGGCCGGGGAGGCCGCCAGATTTCTCGGGGACTGTTTTCCTTTGGGTTCCCTCCCCAGAGACACAGACAGGGCTCCAGGGAAGAAGTTTGTTTGGCTCGTGGTCCGGGAGGCATCAGTGGACAGTGGGAAACAGGACAGAGGGCAGCCGGCGGAGGCTGGGCCCTTGGGCCCTCAGTGCCACAGCCGCTGGGCTCCGCCTGCTTCGGGGCGCCCAGAGCCCACGCCGGAGAGAGCTGGGCCAACAGTCGGGATCCCTGTCGCTGGACCGCTGGGGCCGGGCCTTGGCCAGGGTGACGCACGCTCTCCTGGGTGGCGGCCACAGTGGCAGAGGCCGTATTCGCGGTTTGAGGCTGGTAAGGCGAAAGCCAGAGTCCAGGCCTCCCGGTTAGGCCTTTCTCAGTTGGGGTGGCCCTGTGTTCTGGCTTGCGACGCCCAGCACTCTGGACCCCAGAGCTCAGGTGGCTGTGCCGCCCCCGCGTCTTCCCAAGTCCTGGGCACGGTCTTCCCCGCCAGGCATCTGCTCCGGCCCGAGCACCCTGGGTGCTGAGCCCCGCTGCGCCCCTTGTGTGAGACACGAGCCCACCCCTCCGAGGCTGTGGCTGTGAGCGGTTACGTGTGGGGGCACTGCCTGCTGGGGCAGCCACCTGAGTGATCATCTTCGAAGGGGCAATTGGCACATGTGGGCGTCTTGGCTCCGCGTGCACCCTGAGAGCCCTCTGCAGGGTCTGCATAGGTGATGAGAGCGCAGGGTGGGGGCCCTGCCTGGCCATCCCCAGCAGCTGCATCCAGGAGACACCTTGCTGCACCCCATCTCTCCCCCGCCTGCCAGCAGCACCTGCCCCCATCATATGGACAAGCTGGGGGAAGGAGGGAGGTGATTTGCTTTTCTCTTGCCTTTTGGGAGGCTCTGGTTGCTCTTTGTTCTGTGCTCAGGTTCCAGTGCACCCCTGCGAATAGACAGAGTTCGCTCAGCTGCAGCCCATTCCCCGCCACCCTGCAAAGGGGCCAGGTCCTCCCACAGGGGAGCTGGAAGCTGCCCCCACCCCGGCTCCCCTGCAAGCTCAGGGCCCTGTCTTCACATTGGGCTCTCCCTGAACTGTAGCCCCGGAAGCGGGGTTCACATTGCAGGTGCTGAGTATAGCCACCTCAGAGCAACGGAGGAGCTATCGGCCCAAGTGGCCAGTCGTGTTGGCTAGGAAGGTGACCCCCGCCACCCTACCTCTGCGCCGCTGGCCTCCCTTGGGCCCCAGCTAGGTTTGAGGGTGCTACACGGCCCCTCCAAAGGGCACACGCAGGACCCCCACTTGCACACAGTCACTCACAGAGCCAGCCAGGGGTGGGTGTCAGCCTTCAGGCCTTAATCCTAGTGAGAGAAAGGTTGAGAAATGGGAGGTGACGGAGCCTTTCTGTCTCCAGATGATTGAGGCATTAATTCGGCACAGCTCTGAAGTAGGGCCGTTCGACGTGACAAAGGGAGGCTGCCGACTGACTGTGGGCGCAGTGGGGCCTGGAGCGTGGGGCCTGGACATAGGGTGGGGAGTGAGCAAGACCTTCCGCAGGACTGGGGGCTGGTCTAAGGCAGGTAGGGGTGAGGGGGGCTGGAGAGACAGACCGCACTCCACTTCCCTCCTGGCTCAGCCCCTGGGTCTCGCTCTGCTGCCTCCCCCCACCAGGTGTCCTCGCCTGTGGCTCTTGCTGCACAGACTCCGCCCCCATGCCCTCCCTTGAGGGGGATCAGCAGTCCCTACCCCCGCCTCGGAGACCCGGCCCAGCATCCCTGCTGCTTTCTTGCTCCTGGGTCTCCCCTCCTGCCCTCCCCACAGCTCTGTCTCCTGGGGCCCCCGGCTCACCCTGCACCCCTCTCCTGCCCCTCTCTCTGCTCCTGCCCTCATAGTCCAGAGGCTCCTGCCCTGACCCAGGCTCCCATTTCCTCCCAGAGTCCCCCCTCCCCGCCGGAGCCAGCAGGTGGAGGGGCTCTGCCTGCTGCCTCTCCTCCCCCGGCGGCGGGGAGGGATGGATGCAGGAGCTAAGACTCAAGAGCCTCGTGCCAGTGTGGCGTACGTCATGCCAGCTTCACCAGAATACCTCCGCCTCTCTGCCTCCCCAGAGCTATGGAGCCCCCACATGCCTGGCACCTCGCGTCCCCGGGGGAGGCCGAGCCACGGGTGGTGGCTGCTCCGCACTGGATGGCAGGGGTGCGTGGGGGCAGACGGTGGAGGGTTTCAAAGCTGCTTTCTGCTCTGGCAATAAAGAACTGTATTGTGGAAAAATGTTGAAGGACCTGGGGGTTGGGGGGCTGTATTCAGGCAATCAATTAAGAAAGTAATTTGCAAAAAAACAGTGCATGCACGATGCTGTTCTGTTTTTGTTTATTTTTAAAAAGATTTATTGTTTATTGGTGCATATAAGAGCTGGGGTGCAGGCCAGAGGTGTGAGGATGAGAGGATTCCCCAGACACAGAGTGGGGAGAACTGGCGGATCCACTGAAATCCACTGCTGAGGGGAGCAGCGGGGGGACAGGAGAGGTCTGCTGCACCATGTGGGACAGCTCCCTGGCTGGCCAGGATGGAACTCAGGCCGCAGCAACTAGCAACAGCTTGATAGCGCTGAGACTAACCCCTGCGCCACCAGGGAGGCCCTCTGTTCTGTTTTTATAAGGATAAGAAAAGATGAACAACAGTGACAAGCAAGCCGCTGACACGCGACGCACGCTGGCCCACGCGGGGCACCTGCACGCTCGCCCTTGGGCTGACCCTTCGTCTCTTCCCCCGGACGGTTGTATATTTTCCAGACAGCCTGCAATGAGCGGGTGCTTGTGCCAACCATGTCTGTAATTTCTGTAAAAAATGCAGGAATCTAGGTTGAAGTGGCCTCCTTATGTGGAGAAGCTGCAGTGGAAATGGTAGCCCCGAAACCCGAGGTGGCCAAGCCTGCACCCGGCTCCCCAGGGCTAGCAGAGCCCCAGCTGCTGCCTCCCAGGACACCTCTGTTTATTTTAGGGTTACCTGTGGCAACTGAGTGGAGCTAGGCAATCAGTAAATGACATGAAGCAATACTTCTGAAGGCCGCCGGCCCTGCAGAGCCCAGCCGAAGCCCTTCCCCTGCCCTCTGAGTGGGCCCTGCCCTCCTCATGTGCCTGTTCCAGCTGTTCTAGCTGGGGAGGGGTGGGCCTTCGTCCCCGAGCTAAGTACCCTGTGTGTCCTATCCCACCTGCGGGGCCCTCCAGGAGGACAGGATGGGGTCCCCATGTTCCTGAAGCTCCAGCTGGCCCCTGGCCACTTGACCCACAGGCTGGAGCAGGTCAGCCGCCTGTCTCGTCCCATCACTACCTTCCTCCCCACCTGTCTAAGGTAAAGCAGCTCAGAAGCTGCTGTGTCCTGCCAAGTGACCACACAGCTGTTTTAGCCGAACTGCTGGCCCCGTCTCATTAAAGCTGCAGCCCCGGTGGCCAGGCCCACGGGCCTCCTGCCTGGCACTCCAGCCTGTCTTGGCTAGCAGGGCCCCGCCTTGAGGTGTGCGTGGGTGTGCATGCATGTGCGCTAAGTGCATGCCCTGATTTAAGGGTGCTACTTCATTTTTAAAAGGCAGGCAGAACTAGTGGGTCAGCGGTGATGTCAGTCTCTCGACAACCCGTCCTGTGTGTCGTTGTCCGCTCTCCGGTCTTCAGTTCACAGCATCTGTGCTCTGGGAACCTTTTTTTCCTTTTAAATTGTGCGTCAGGTCAAAAGGGACTTTGTGCCGTCGGTGTTGTGACGAAGTGGACAGGGAAGCGTGGTTTTCTCCGGAGGCCTGGGCCTGTCTCTGGCGGGGCTGCTTGGGGGTGGCGACACAGGAGATCAGGTGAAGCGGCTGCAGGGCCGGTGCCCGGTGCCTGTGGAGCCCGCGGTGATGGGTGTGATGCCAGCCGTTACGTGCCTGCTCTCCTGGGACAAGTCCTGGAGCCCTGGACCAAGGTGGAGGCTGGGCATGGGCTGGGGAAGCCTGGAGGGAATAAACTAGAAAGCTGCTCAGGGCCTGGCGCCGTGGGTGCCCCGGGTGTGTGCATTGTCTGCTTCGCTCCCGTCTGCCCTGCCGCGGTGCACAGCGCCAGGCATGTCACACTGATGCCACTGTGGACCTGCGGCTTAGCAGGAAGCCCTGGCAGTCGGGAGCCCCCCACTGCAGGCCTGGGCCCTGCACGGCAGTGGGTGGGCTGTGGCGCAGCGGGTATAAGGAGGCGCCGGTGCTCAGTGACAGGGTCAGCACTGGTTGGCACCCTGCTCTGAGGCAGCAGAGCGCCTGCAGAAAACTGACAGCAAACAGAACAGCCCGCTTTTAAATAAAGACGGGCTCTGAACACACCGGCCCGGCCCTGACGCACCGCCGCTCCCCATCCGGCCCGTCACTGCTTCATGTGCACGTCCCCATTGCTGCCCGGCCCGGATCTCCATTCGTGTAGATCT
Source organism: Talpa europaea (assembly GCF_964194135.1). Classification (NCBI taxonomy): domain Eukaryota; kingdom Metazoa; phylum Chordata; class Mammalia; order Eulipotyphla; family Talpidae; genus Talpa; species Talpa europaea. The sequence goes on along the minus strand of NC_140084.1, from coordinate 1,286,896 downwards.
GCCTTTCCGGGGGGGGGGGGGGGGGGGGTCTGTGCCGAAGACGAAGGCCAGGAAGCGCGTGCGCCCCTCCCCGTGCCTGTCCGCGCCCAGGCGCCTGAACATTAGTGCCCTGCAGCCCCAGGCGGGAGGCCCTGCCGCCACTACGCTCAGGCACGGGGTGTGTACAGGGCCGGGGCCAGGTTCTCAGAAACCCCTGCCTGGAGGCCTCGGAGAAGTTCAGGGGCTGCGGGGGCCATGTCCTGGAGGTAACGTGTACACAGAGGTGGCGTCGAGCCTCCAGTGGCTGACAGTCTCGAGGACAGGCTTCTAAAGAGGGTTTGGAAAATGGACCCACCCTCATTTTAAAGGGAACTTCTCTGCTGCTGCCTCTCACGAGTGCGCGCGCGTGCATGTGTGCATGTGTGTGCTCACATGCGCGCACAAACAGGGCCCGCGCTTCCCTGCCATTGCCCCGAGGGCCTCGCCCCGCGCATCTGCAGATACCACGCTGGTGTCTGTGCCCGCCCGCACCCCCCTCCACGTCCTGTGTCGTCCCAGGTTCTTTCATTCTTCCACGGGATTTGGGGACCCTTCCCGGCCCCTCCTGCCTGAGAACCAGCAGCTGGGAAGCCAGAGCTCCGACGCGCATCTGGGCCCGGGAAGAGCCCCGGAGACCTGTGAGGGCGAGGGAACGTGCCCCGGTGTGCATCGCCGGTCCCAGGCGGGTCGCTCTGCCCGTGCTTACACAGAAGGGTGCCTGGCGCGGGCCCCCCAGCTGGAGATGAGAGAGCGGGACAGGTGATGTGTGCAGTGTCTGTGTCTTTGGGGCAGGTGAAGTTTTCCGCATCAGCACGTGCTGTCTTCACCGCAGGGAGCCCCGCGGCCAAGCTGTCCTCGGCCAGCGCTTGCGGCGGGCGGGAAAGGCCTGGTTTCCTCTGTCAGCCCGGGGGAGACAGGAGGCGGAGGGTGGTGGCAGGGGCTGCGGCGTGGGTGGCGGGAGGAGGAAGCCAGGGCGCGGTCTCTGTCCCGTGGTGCCGGGTGTCGTGGCGGGCGTGTGCTTCAAACGCCCAGTTTCCTGTTACGTGACGTGTACTTCAAGTTTTGGGAGAAAAGACTGATTTTCTTTTGGGCAGCCAGCCACCTGATGCCGTTGTCTGTTATTCCCAGTGGGGGGTTTGTGGTTAGGAGGAAGGGGTGTCAGGCAGGGGACTGGTGGGCACCCTGGGACCCGGCACCCGGCTCTCTTCAGGAAGCGCAGAGGACGACTGGAGTGAAGGGGGGAGTTGAGGGGATCCTCTCCCGGGCGCCTTTAGATTGAAAAACTAGAGTGTCCTGAAGAAGGACGCGCGCTGCTCCACGCGTGATGCCTGAGTCTCCTGCAAGCCGCGCGCACCTGGGCTTCCGAACCCAAGTCCCAGGCTCACATCCTGAGACCTGACCGACCCCCCAGAACCAGGCTTCGTTTCATTTAGAGAAAACATTCTCTCCGGCCCCCCCCACCCTCCTTCACCGCACCCCACATTTGAGATGACTTACGGGAAATACCAACGAAGTGTAAAGTTGGGCGCGATCTCAGGGACTGAGAACCGGGGTTGGGACGGTTGGTGGCCAGAAGCACGGGTTGAGCTGGGAAACGCCCCTGCTGCTCAGGCCCGGCCTTTAGTCCGCAAGGTATTTCTAAGGACGTCTGCCTGCGGGGCCGTCGCCGTGACCCCTCTCCTGGGCGGCTCGGGAGGGTGGAGGGTGCAGGCCGCGAGGACGCGCCAGGTGACGCGGCCTGCGAGCCCCTGTCTTGTGTCTGGAGCAGGCGCCAGCCAGCCCATCCGTTACGGGAGCCACCGTCCCTTCTCTCCCTCCGCCCCACCCCTCCCCCGCTCGCTCCCCTGAGGAGGTCCAGCTGGAAGGAGACAGCCTCCGAGCTCCGTTGGTGCAGACAGGACTAAAGTAAACACACTGGTCATCGGGCAGGCAGTTAGCAGCCCTCGCACAGATGAGCAGCGCTGGGCTGGCGCTGGACCACACACACCGCGCCCCGGACCACACAGGCACGCCGCCCCCGGCCTGCGCCGCACACTCGCACGCACACACAGGCCAGCCTCGTCTCCCGCGTGCGTTCTTTGTCCCAGGCCTGAAGGAAGGCCTAGAGATACTCAGCACGGCAGCCCCATGATGACCCTGCGGGAGCCACCCCTTCACTGTGTCTGCAGGAGACGGGCAGGGCCTTGAGGTCACACGCTCGGCGCCCCCTCCCCCCAAGGGCCGCCATTGCCCCTCTGTGAGCGGGGTCGTGCCCGGAGTGGACGCCTGCCTCCCAGGCCCTTGCTCACCTACCCCTCGGGCCCAAGTGTCCAGCAAGTGGCTGAGGCCTGGGCTGAACTCCGGCTGCTCTCGTCAGCCCCCCACAGCTGGTTGCTCCCTTAACATAACTCACTACCATCCTACCTGGAGTGGTGACGTCTTCCGCCCACTCCCTTGCAGGGCCTTCAAATCCAGGGGCCTCCTAAGTCCAGTCCTGCCATGGGGGAGACCTGTGAGGATGCCTGCTAATGGTGTACGCCCCCTCTCGTGCCGGCTCCGGTGACCGGGGAGCCCGGGGAAGGGATTAGGTCAGCCTTGCTTCATACACTCCAGAGTGAGACTGTGACCCTCAGTCTGGCCCTGTCTCTGAGAGGCTTCCAGTTCCTGGACACCTCCTTAATGAGGAGCGAGCCGAATAAAGGCCCAGCTCGCTGGCCACGGTGGGGCTGGCGGTGGGGTTTTGGCTCCAGGCGCGGGCCTTGGAAGGGGGCCCATCTTCTCCGTCACCAGCTTATCAAAGGGGGACGCTGCCCCCGGGCAAGGCAGAGGTGCAGGCTGAGCGGGCAGATCTTCCCCCATGACACCCCACACCCTGGCTTTGGGGTGGGGTGTGGGGCTGGGCCGCCCACGGCACTGTGTGCAGGCCGCGCCAGGTCCCAGCACGCCAGTGGCCGACCAGGGCCATCCGTCTTCATTACCCGGGTTTATTTGGGGAGGTGAGCGCGGGGGGCTGTCGTGGCTGAGAGAAAGCTTGATCTATTGGCCGACATGCTTTGAAGCTCCTCAAAGTTCCTTCTGCAGAGCAGAGCGGGGGGGACAGCAGTGCCCGCGTCCCCGTGTGATGGGGGACCCTCAGCGCCTGGGCTCCAGGGAGAGCCTCCTGGGGGGTCGGGCGTGAGCCGAGCCTTTGAACTTTGCCCTGCCTCCCGCTCAGGCCTCATCCACTGTCGGCCTGTGTCATTGTGCCTCTGCTAGGAGGAGCCCCAGACCCGGCTTGGGGGACACAGTGACACATGTTGTGGGACGTGGAGCCTTGTGATCTGAGGGCGGAGCAGACAGGAGCAATGGCGTGAGCTGGGACCTCTGAGGACTAGAGCCGGAGACCGGGAGAAGGTGGGGAGCCGGGCCAGCAGGGACCCGCCGCAGCCCGGAGGTGCTCTTCAGCGTTCCTTTGGGATTTAATTCTTTCCGAGTCAGCAGGTGCGGGCGGGTCCCTTGACTGACTCTGAGTCACCCCTCGAGGTCCACCTCCTGGGCCTGAGGCCTCCATGCAACGCCAGCCCTCAGTCTCCACACCTGGAAAACAGGCGCGACAAGTGTCCCAAACCCCTGGGACTACTTTGAGGGGGGTGTGAGGGGGTGTGTGAGGGGACCTGGTGAGGCCTGCAGATGGTGTCATGGGCAACCCAGCCACACACCCCACCCCGAAGCCGGGGTATGGGATGTCGTGGAGGAAGATCCGCCTGCTCAGCCTGCACGTCCGCCTTGCCTGGTCTCACCACAGCGTGCCATGCAGAGACCAGGAGAAGCGACGGCCACGGCCACCATCTCGGGGGTGAAGCGTCCGTGTCCTTGGTGGAGAGAAGCCCTCGGGCGTCTTGAGCCGGGAGCCTCGCCGACCCTTTCTCCCGCTTGCACGCCCAGTGGACGTGGGCAGGGCTTGGCGCGGCACAAGGCCCTGGGACAGACCCCTCGCCAAGGCAGGTGTCGCCGTGTTGGCGGAGGCAGGAGGGGCATCTCCCCCCCACCCCCGTGTCTCACACCCCCTTCCTTTTATTGACACCGTGATGGCCCACATTGAGCAGAAGGTCAGCGCTTGTCCCAGGGCCTGGAGAGTGGGGGCGGAGCCAGTGGGGAGCTGAGCGTGTCCTCCGCTCAGGCTGTGTGTGCCTGTCCTGCACGCGCCCCCCACCCCCGCCGGCCTGGGCGGGAGGGACGCGCCCACCTCCAGAAAATAAAGCCCCTTTTGTGGGGATCAAGGGGACGGGACCACACCGGACACACTGTGCCAGATCCCAATCCAACGACCCCACTCACCCACCGGAGCTAGGGAGCTAGGGACCCCCTCTTGCCCCTCTTTTGCTGCTGGGAAACTGAGGTACAGAGCAGGCACACAGCCCCTGCCTGTGTGCGCCGCGCCTGGAAGATTCGACCTGGGACTCTCCCACTGCCCACCAGATGTTTGCCGCCGAGCAGACAGTGAAACTCACCAGCTATAAAACAAACCCCCGCGTCCAGCCCAGCGCGCAGGAATGCCGTGTGCCTGCCGGGCCCGCGCGCTCGCGCACAGACCCTCCTCGCCCGTCCCCTGCATGGGAGGCGCGCGACTCCCGCTGAGAAACACGAAGGTCCTGACCTGCCGGCTTCCCAGCTGCCCTTTCCTCACCAGGGGGAGATCTGACAACAGGCTTGTTATTTATGTGGCTTAATGCGATCCAGAGCCTGCTGGCGCGCTGCGGGGAGCGGAGTCCGGCCCACAGGAGCCGGCGTCCCCGGCCGCGTGCGTTGGAGCAGGGGCCCGCGAGCCCCCGGCAAGGGCCTGGGCTCTCCCCAGGCCTCCTGGGCCATGGCATGGCTCCAGGCGCGGCGCCACTGCTGTGGGCCCTCCTGCCTGGGTTCTCTCCGGCTCCATGGGGCCGGGTCTCCGGGGGGGGAAGGTGCTGGACGCCTACTGGCCACAGTCTTTTCACATCAGCGCCCCCAAAGTCTTCCCGGGAGAAAAGCTGAGTTGGGGATTTTTCAGGTCACTTTTTCTCTCCCTGAAGGTTTGTCCTCTCCAGGGACTCAGAGAGTCAACATCAAACAGTTATTTGCGCTATTTGGTTTTTCTAACCTTTATTGCGCGAAAGCAGCAATTGGCCACAGATGCAAACGGCCAGCCTGTCCCACAGACTTGCTGGGATGCCCCCCGGGGTGTGTTGTGGGTGATGCAGATAGGACTAAACCCCACGAGGGGACCGGCTGGTCTGGAGGACAAGACCCCGCACAGGCAGGCAGGGCGCGGGCCTCCGAATCTGCAGCTCTGCTCAATGGCCCTGGCCGCCTGCCCGGCTGCAGGCCAGCGAGGAAGAGGACAGACGGAGCAAGGTCCAGGTTTCCAGCCGGGGGGCCCTGGGCAGGCCACTTAACCGCTCTGGGCCCTGCTGCTCTCATTGCCTGTGGAATGCGGGTGACGGTGGATCTGACAGCCACATGAGTGAATAGGTGCAAGGCGCCGGGAGAGGCAGAGGGCCCGTCTTCGGCTGGGCCTCGCCGCTGTCACCGTGGGGAATGTCGCTCTTGTCCAACGGCCCCGACTTCAGTCTGTTAAAAGCAGCTCTCGTACACACCACAGCAAATGCTGGTGTGTTTTCTTCTTGCTGTGCTGCCAGGACACTGCGTCTAAAGCCCACCCTTGTCCAACAGTGGCCAAAAGATAATTATTCAAAGGGAGACCCCACAAAACTTATAGTAAGTCCTATTGTTACGTAATTTTGTAATATGGCGGTGTTTTGTGTCATTGGTCACAAAATAGTCCTTAGAATCATTCACCTTGGAAACATACAAACTTAGAAAACCCAGATTATGGTTTGGCCGAGCTGCAGTCCCCCCGAGCTGCAGTCCCCCCAGGGCGGGCCCCCGTGTGTGGGCATCTGTGTGTCTGGGCATCTGGGCGGGCGGGCGCTGAAGCCGCTGCGTGCAGTCACCCCCAGGCCTGGGCTCGGCTCCCGCGGCGCTGCCCACGCATGTAACTGTTGGCAGCCCTGGGCACAGTGGGGCCACATCTTGTGCAAACTTCCACTAATGGTCCTTGTTTCCTGTAGAAAACAAGCCCGAAGAGGGTGGGGTTGGAGTCTTTGGTTGACTGCCCTGTCCTCTGGGTTAGGACAGTCTGGAACGTAAAACCCAGAATGGGAGGAATGAAGGAGTATGAAGTAGACCTTACTTCCTGTGAGAGCGTTTTAGAGCATTTTTAACGGATAATTTCTCTGATTTTTTTAAAACTCAGAATGCCGAGAATTTAGTTTAATGTAGTCAAAGTAATCCCAGAGCATGAGCCTGACGCCAGTACTCATGCAGCATCTTCACCTCTTGAGCGCCCGGCGTCCAGAGTCTGCAGTCACCTTTAAGCCCCGCGTGGCTGGTGGGACAAGAGGGGTTCTGGTGAATTCCAGCCTCAGCCCCTCTGGGCCCTGGCGGGGAGCAGGGTGGCTCTGAGGCGCAGTTGTAGACGCTGTCCAACGTTTGGGGTGACGGTGCGTGATCATGGAAACATCCCCACATGGAGGGGTCATTGGATCTTGTCCTGTTTCTCTCCCCCCACGCTGTCACTGCCCCCTGGGCAAGGACCCTGCAGTCCAGCCCTGTCATCCCGTCCCTCCCACGCTTGGAGGGGCGCTGTCTCGCCAGCTCTGTCTGTCTCACAGGGACCCCTCCGTCCCTCGCTGTCCCCCCAGAGGGGCGCTCAGGAGCCCAGCTCAGGCCACAGCGAGCGGGCCTGTTCTGGGGGGCTTGAGCCTGTGTGAGGCCAGGCCCAGTCCCGCTGTCAGGGCCTCCCCACCCTGTGCGCTGGCTGCTTCCTGTTTACTCTGAGCCGGGCTGGGGCTGCGGGGTCTGCAGCCAGCTCTGAGGTCGGAGCGAGCCGGGCTCGGAAGGGGTTATCAGCCCATCAGACCAGATAGGCCGAGGGCTCTGCCTTCCGTCAGCTGTCTGCTGTCATCGAAAGTTCCCGGTGCTGGAATGTCATCTCATCATGTGGGCCAAGCGTGACATGGTGGCTCAGGAACCCCTGCAGGGCCCCGGGAGTTGTTTCTTCTTTCGGGATTAGGACTCCCATTAAAAACTTGAAAGGAAACATCAACATATAAAGAGAAAAAGTAGTCACCGCCCCAGACCTCACCCCCAGCCCCCAGGGGCTGAATGTTGGTCAGTTTCCTTCCTGGTCTCCCTCCTCCTGCTATACCCATGGGGCGCAAAGGGGCTGCTTAAGGAAGTGGGGTGGGGGCTGCGTGCCCTAGTGGCCCCGGGGTCCTGCCAGCCCACAGAGCCCCGGCAGGCGGCCCGATGACATTCGGGCGAGGACCGGACGGCCTCGGCGGTCCCCGCAGGCTGTTGCTGTCCGGGTGTGTGCCGTCACCCTCAGCGACGCTGCGCGGCGTCGACACCCCAGTGACACGTGTCCTGACCATTTCTTCTGGCAGACGGCACGCCACCGGCGTGCAGGCAGAGCTGCGTCTCCTCGTCCACACAGGACGCGGCACGCGCTCACCCTGCGCCCGCGAGTGGCGCCGCGGTTGGGACTAGCAGTCGTGCTGCTGCGCAAGCCCTGCGGTGAGCAGTCCGAGCTCCCGCCCCCCACCCGCACCCCGAAGCACATGGGTCAGCTCATCTGTTTCTCTCAAAGAGATGGCCCCGCACCAGTGTCTGCACAGACCCACAGATGCTGGGGTGGCGGTGGCCCTGCCTCGGGAGGGCTGCGCGGCAGGCAAGCAGCCCTGTGAGAGGTTGAACCGAGTTGTTTCTTAAACACACAAAGGAACTACTTAAGAGTCTCCCAGAGGGCCGTTAAGCTGGTAGAGACCTGACTTAGAAACTGACTTTCGAGACTTCTCCAGAAACATTTTGGCCCCTAAGGAAACTCCAGCCACCGTCAGGCCCCCCTTGAACCTTGGCTTTGTGCCCAGGGCCCCAAGCGGGCCCTGAGATGCGCCCCCTCTGGCTTGTAGGTGACATGAGGCAGAAAGAAAGAGTAACGTGCAGGTAACTTGACATATCCTAACTTAGTCCAAAGCACTCACCCTTATTTTTCCCACTGGGAGCTGTTTCTGGATTTTCTACCACCAATACTGTCCGTAACACGGGCACAGTGGCCTGCTCCTCTGCTCACCTGCCACCTGTGTCCCAGCAACCACCTGGACTCCCCACTCTTGGGAGTTGCGTTCTCTGTATCTCCAGTCCTTGCTCTCAAAGAGAGACTGTGACATGTCAGCCTCACTTTAGTGTGAATTAGTTCAGCAACTTGAAATCGCTGGAATCTACCAGCTATTCATGTTGAATTTCGTCTCACTCGCCCTCTTGTTAGCTGGAGCCACCTTTGTCCTCAGGGCCTGCCACGACAGGTTAGCTGCGAGCCGTCTCTCTGAGATCGCACGGCGGGAATACAGTCTTCCATTCTGTCTCAGACCAAAGCAGAGGAAACAACCAAAAATAAAAACTAAAAGCAAAGCAAAAGTGCACATGTTGGTCCTTGGGAACTTAGAGATGGGACAGAGATCGTGCAAAGAGAAGCTGGGGGTGGTGCCCGATGCCCCCTCCCTCCGCAGGGCCAGGGCCTGTGAGCTGGGAACCCTGGTGGCTTGCAAACTAAATTTACAAGCTTGCATCCCAAGACCCCTGAGCAAAGGTTACTCGAGGTCTATTCCGGGTTCAGGCAGAAAAGAGCATCTTATTTGGCAAGGAAATGCCTGTGAGAAGCTGCTCCGCTGGCCAGGGCATGGCGAAAGCTGTGACTCAGTGCGCTTTGCTTTTGGCATTTACAGCCCTGAAAAATGATCGCAGCTTCCTCTGGCTACAGAGCCAGCGCCTGGAGGAGTGACCTTTGAGGAGAGTGTTTACTCCATCCCCTGAGAGGGCCTCGCGTGAGCCCGAGAGCTGTGCCCTGCCTGGGCGCTGACCCCGGCTGCAGCCAGACGCGCCAGTTTGGGAAGGAATGGCAGGGCTCAGATAGCGGGGGGCTGGTGGCCTGGGGGTCCTCAGGGTGGGGAGAGGGAAGTCAGGGTCAATGCCTTCCTGTGGGCTTGCCTCTGACCTGGAACATCCTGTGAAGCGGCTCTGTGGAGACCTGTCGTTCATTCTGGGATGTTCTGGGAACTCTGTCCCAACACCAACTTCAGCCTGTCCTGCTCGTCAGACAAAATAAGAAGCGCTTTGCCCCAGTGGGGAGACGCCTCTGTGTCCACACCACAGACTGATGTGGGCTTCGGGCTCCTGGACTCCTGCCCCGGGTGCGTGGGGGGGTCCTCGCCACGGGCCCCGAAAGCCAGCCGTCCTCGTGGCTTACAGCAGGCCCCGAGCCGTGAGCTGGCGCTTCTTGGGTGCTTACGCGTGGAAACAGTGTTCGTGATGGGGGCTCCAGCCTTCAAAAGTCTGGACAAAACATGGAGACCGAGACTTCAGCTTTGAAAGGGCATTTTGAGGCTTTCGTATCTGCAGTGCGCCGGCGCCACTTGCCCTTTGGACGCTCTGTCAGCGACGTCTGATTAGAGAGAGGGGGTGGGGACAAGCCTTTGGTTTCTGTTATAAATTGAATATGCTTTCTTTGGAGAAAATGCAGGACAGTTTAAAAAGGAAAATCCAGGTGATGTGAAATCCCCGTCTGTAAGTAACCGCCGCGAGTGGCTGACTCCCAGCGGCACGCGTGAGCACACACGCAGGCGGGCGGGCGTGAGCGTGTTTCATCACAGCCACCTCTCCGAGCAGCGTCAGGCGCGTCTGCGGAGCCACCCTCGCCGGTCTGGGGCTTGCGTGCTGTCCAGGTCAGCGGCGTCCTCCGAGCCCGTCGGTGGCGGTGCGGGGCGCCCGCGCGGGAGCCTGGGAGGCATCCTCCTATTCCTCGCTGATAAAAAATGTTTTAAAGTGTGCAAACTTCCTTTCCCCGGTGGAAAAAAATAGAATAGCTACCCTGGAATGGTTATTTGTGATTTCCTGAAATTAGGTCAAAAATGCTAGTCATTTTTTGTTAAACCCAAGTACCTACTTCCTGGTGGATTCCAAATATTGACTCAGTAGTGACCAGAGGAAGGGAAGTGGCCAGACCCTCATCTTGCGAGACCGGCTCGGGTCCCCAGGGGTCTGGTGACTCGGGGAACAGCTGGGGGACTGAGGGGTCGACCCCCAGAGGGGGCAGGGCGGGGCCGGCTGCCTTGGGGAGTCCAGAGCCACGCTGAGGCCCATCTGGGAGGAGGTGCAGAGCCTGGGTCAGGCGAGGGCACCCCCACGCCCGCAGACAGAATCACCCGTCCCAGGGCCTGAGCCCCGGGGTCTTCCCAGTCCAGGACCCCCGTGACCCAGGTCCAGGACCTCCCTGGGCCCCCAAGCCTTCGTTCTGGGGAGCCACAAGACATTCACTGTTGATATTTAACAGGCAACTTTCATTCTTGCAAAAGTTGGGAAACTAAAATTCTCTCTGAAACATAAGACAGTGAGGACAACCCTAAGGAGAGAGTGAGCAAGACATGAAACTTTTAGATGGTGTTAAGAGCGGCTCAGCCTGCAGCCAGCATCTCTGTAGAACTCCGAAAAGAGCGTGGCGACCGCCGGTGGAGCGGTCGGATCGCCCTAAGTTTCCAGGCGGCTGGCTCAGCGGCGGACGCGGGCGGACACGGTCCTCCCCGAGGCCCTGGTGCAGCCGCCCGTCTGTGCTGTGCAGCTCCCCCTTCTGCGCTCTGCTCCGGCCTGCCCTTGGGAACTCAGGCTCCCCAACACTGGTTTCCTCACCCATAAAACGGGTTCCTGCCTCACACAGAGACTGAAGCTCGGAGACCGGGACACACCTGGGCCTGGGGGCACCACACTGTGCTTGTGATCACGTTTTTGTTAGTTCTTGTGGCAAACTCTGAGCTACAGGCAGAGCTTTAAACTGGAGACGGCGTGGAGGCGTCTTTCAGGCCGCTGGCCGGTGCGTGACGTCTGTCCTGATGGCCCTGCCTTCCTGGGGCAGCCTCCGGGTTCCAGGAGGAGACCTGGTTTGGTTTCCCACCAGCTGTGCGGACAGGGCCTCGCCTTCCCCTCCTGCAAAGTGGGCATTAGCAGCACCTTCCCCCGGGAGGCGGGCGGTGCCCGGAGGGGCTGTGCACCACGTGCGCACGGGCGCCTGGTCTGTCAGCCGCCTCTGCCGGCGGCCTGTGTTAGGGAAAGAAGTCTGGCCTACGTGGCAGAACGCGTGCCTGCCTGACTCCAGAGCCTGCTGTCCTTCGCGTCCGACACTGACCAGGCCTGGACGGTCGGCCTGAGCCTGGGTGACCCCTGAGCAAACCGGAGACAAGTGTGTGGGACCTGACTTGACGTAATCAGAGAGAGTGCATTTGCACACTAGCAGGTTCAAGTTAACGTAAACTTGGGAGACCATGAGGAAATTAAGGATATCACTTTAAATTAAGTATCTTAAGTAGACGTGGACTTGAAATGTGATAAGACAGCTACGGTGCATTAAGTCAGTGCCGACTGGTAATTAAAAGCGGGTTTCTGCAGGCTCGGCTGCCCGGGAGGAGAGATCAGTGTCCTCCTGCAGGAGCTGATGGCGCTCGGGAGCATGGCTTTCATAATCCCCGGGCCCCGCGGCCCTCCCCGTGGCGATAGTAATGATTTGTTCTTGTGAGAAATAACACCCGTGGCTGCACCGGTCGGGGCACCGTAGGGGGGGCACCGTGGTGGGGGCCTCGCCTGTGTGGGCCCCAGCGTGCCGGCGCTTTCACGCATGTAGACCCCCCGGGCGGGAAGGACAGACGTCAGGAGCCCACCCTTCGTTTCCCAGCTCCGTCTGGAAGGCTTGTGGGGCGCTCGCGCCCTGGCGAGAGTCTCCTGCATTTGCGCCCTGGCTGAGTCTCCTGTGCACTCCAGGGAGGCTGAGCAGAGGCGCTTCCAGCCCCCGCTGTGGTTCGGATCCTGCTCTCCGGCCCCCCGCTCCTCGCGCCCTTTTCTCCCTGCCTCTTCCTCTCCTTCGCCCTCGTGGTCTTCCCTCCCCACGCTCCCTGCCCACCTTCTTCCTTCCTCCCTGGCCCGCCCTCTCTCCTCTCCCCCACCCGCTTCGCAGCGCAGCCGCCATGTTGACTGTCCAGGCGCTCTGCTGGGGAAGGGCTGCTGCACGGAGAGGGGAGAGGACAGAGGGGCTGGACGCCAGCGGGGTGTGACGGCTTCTGTTTCTTTCCTGCCACTTGTCCTCTCTCCTCCTCCTCCTCCCCGCCCTCTCCTCGCAGTTTTTGCCTCCCCACACCTCTGCTCCATCCCAGCCGGCCCTGCTGTCTCTGGTCGGGCGTGCGGCAACTCCAGCCTGATCCTGAGCTCCTGCTCGCCCTCCCCTGCGGCCAGCGGGGGCTTCATCCAGAGCCAGGGAACCCGGCCAGCCGGGCTCCGCAGCCCCGGGGCCGGCGTGAGCGGACATGGCAGCGGGTGGGGCAGTGCAGAAGGAAGGGGCCAGGGCCGTGTCCATGGCGGCAGGCTGGCGTTTTCCCGGGGTGCTTCCCCTGCTCACTGCTGGTGCACTGGGCCCCGCAGCTAGGTAGGCGCTGGAGCAGGGTGTGGCTTTAATTTCAAGTAAACGTTTAAGTAAAGATTTATTTATTATTTATGAAAATTCAAAGGAAAGAACTGATGCCACGCAGCTCTGGGGTCTGACTGGAGGCCGTGCCTGCCAGGCTGCAGGGAAATCCTTGTTTCTTTTGGGGGGACCCAGATCCCTCAGAGCCCTGGGTGTGCGGATAGGTCTCCCGCCTTGGGGACTCACAGGGCAGGGCCTGGGCAGGATGGGAAGCCAGCGAGGTTTGAAGAAAGGCTGACTCCCCCAAGGGCGGTGCTCCTCCTGAGAATAAACTCTCCCGGGTGAATACCAGAGTGCTGGGCTTGCCCCCCAGGTCCCTGCTGGAAAGTGAGCCCCGCTGTAGTGAGCACCCAGGGCCAGGCCACCGCCACCTGCCCCACAGAGCCACCACCCTCGGGGCCCTCATGTCCATCTCGCCCCATGGGTTGCAGACCTTTCGCTTGTCTCCCATCCCAGCCTGAGCCTGGCGCGCGTGTAACATCTCAGCAATGTTCGGGGCCTGAAGGGCGAGCAGTTCCCTGGACATCCAACCCTTTATTAAGCACCTACTATGTGCACAGTCGGAATGAACGAGTGAACGCATGTTCTGTGTCATCCAGGCCCTGGGGTTGGTCGGGGGAGGAGCACCAGGCAGGCAGTCCTGTGAGTCCTGGCAGGCGGGCATTATTCTGGATCTCTCGAGAAAGAAGCCTTGCAGGGGCTGGGGAGGAGAGACGGGGGCGGTCAGCCTCTACCACACGGCTCTGCAGGGGACACAGATGGCCTTTTGCTGCTTCCCAGAGAGGCCCTCCCACCACTGATATGTCAGCGGCAAGTGACAAAAGGCGGGTGGTCTGTGCCTGGAAGATCCTGGTCTTTGATCCCCTCCGCCAGGAAGGAGGGGAGGTGCCAACGGGCTAGACACAGGCCCAGAGCGCCTGGCCCTGCTCCCTCCCGGGTGGGCTCCAGCCCTGTCAACAGCAGCTCTGGCCCAAAGAGTCCAAAAGGTTGCCCTCAGGATGGCAGCCCTTGCTGCATGCTGGGCCTCACCCACGCCTCAGGATGGGAAGTTATATGCAGAGTGCCAGATGGGTGCTCGCCCTGCAGCTGGCTTTGCAGACCCTTCTCCCTCCACCCGGTGCCTTTCCATGTGATTGTTGCCCAAGATACTAAGTCAGGAATGGACACTCCGCTGCTCAGGCCTGCCCCTGCGGTCTCCTCGGTGCCCTCGACTCTGCTCACCGTGGCTGTGCCCCAAGGGTTGCTCCCTGCACGGACAGAGGGATGCCTGGGCCAGGGACCGGCCTGCAGAGGCCCCAAGGCTGGTCAGCGCATGGTCTCCTGGGAGGTGCTGAGGCTTTCCCTTTTAGAACACCCCATGTTCAGGGACAGCGCACGCCTCTGGTCGGGAGACGGAGCCGTCCCAAGTCTGCCTGTGTGCAGGCACCTCCTGTGCACCAGCGGGTGGAGCCCCTGGAAGGTGGCTTGGCAGGGTGTTCACCCGTAGTATTTCCAGGCACAGGTCCTGGGGATAAAGGAAGGTGTGGGAGTAGCTCGGGCTGTGGAGGTAGCCACCAGGACTTCTGGACTGACCCCAAAAGTAGGCGTCCTGGGGGAGGCTTTGCCCCACTTGCGTCTCCACAGGCTGCGCCCAAGTCCCCCACCGGGCCTGGGTGAAGGCAGCTGCTGACGAGCTTGATGCCCCACACCCCTGACGTCCACCTGCTGGACGCCTGTGTCTGGAGGACACCAGGGCGTCCTCACCTCCCACTGCAGGCACTGGGGTCACTTGAACCCAAGATGCGGCGGCGCTGTCTGTGCGGCCTGTCCCGGCGGCAGGGCAGGTCCTGGCATCGGGGCCATTTCTGGAAGGCTCGTCCTTCGTTCACCGTGTGTGCTTGGCCTGTGTCTGTCCGAGAGGAACCCCTTCCTTTGCCCTCTTGCCGTCACTCTCTCAACTCGAATGATTTAGGGTTTGCCAATGCCATTCCATTTGTTTCCCGGCGACGTAATTCTGTGCGTTAGAAAAAGGGGGAGAAGCGGGGAAGCAATGACCGTCCTTTGGGCTGGTCGGGATGCTCTATCAGCTGGTCCCTGATGGATGGTGCTTTAATGTTAAGCACAATTAAATTTTATATACCACCCGGTCCCCCCAAAACTTAACATGCCTTTTAGAACAAAGTAGGCTAGAAACCAGGATAATTGGGCCATTCTAATCAGACGGCAGCCAGTGCAGAAGAGGGGACCAGACGCTACAGGCACCCAGCACTGCAGGGACACGAGTCACTGTGTCATGCTGGAGAGAGGAAGCTCTGAGACGAGAAGTATGTCTCCTGCTTTCTGGACGCTTCCAATGAAGAGCACGTAGCAGCCACCTGGACAACATAGTGGGTTACGGTGTGGAAGGGAGCATTTGTTGCCTTCTCCATGCTTGGAGAACAGTTGGTAACTTGAGCTTCCTGGCTGCCAAAGGAAAATGTAAAATGGGTTTAAGACAGCCTCGTGAGAGAAGTTACCTGAGGGTGGGGTGAATTGCTCAAGTACTGTGTGAGCAGGAGGTCAAAATCATGGACTGGCCAGAGCTGTGCCAGCAGTTCAGCCACCACCCTGACCTGGGGTGCTGTGCTCGGCAGAGAGTGTTAGATCCTGGCCGGCGCTGGCCTCAGTTTCCAGAAGGGAAAGCCCACGTATGTAGCTGGAATGTAACTGTCCGCGCATGCCCGGCCTGACCTGGCCCAGAGCGAGCTCCGAGGCTGCTCTCTCTGCTCCGCCTTGGACCTACCTTTAAATTCCTCTTCTCAACTCCCTGCCCGGACAGGAGCCAGCTGGAGTCCCCTTCCCGCACAGAAACCATGCCTGGTTCGGCGACACCCGGACTCTCTGGAGACTTGTTTGCCTCGAGATTGGCCAAGGACCTCCTCTTCCGGCCTGAGGCAGCTTGGGTTGTGTGAGTGTCATTGTCCAAAGACAGCAGACTGACGCAGAAATTGCACTGACTGGTTGGTTCCCTGAATAAACCAATACTCGGGTTGGAAAAGGACTTTTTCATAGACTTCGAGAGTCCCCCATGTGAATCAGTAGGTGAGAAAGCAAGATGAAGAGCAGGAGTGGGTGACGACCCCCTTTTGTAAAGAAGCACCAGATAAAGGCTGTGAGCAAATGCAGGACAGACGCTGCTCGCACGCAGCCTGCCCGGAGGCTCTGCGCAGGCGCGGGCGGGAGGAGCGCTTCCCCCAGGTCTTCAAAGCCGGGCGGTCAGCGTTGCCCGCGCTCCTGGGGCTCCGTCCGCAGCCAGGTGCTTCCGTGGCAAAGGTCTCAACCACCATTAGAACCTCCACTCCTGGCTTTGTGGCCGAGAGATGGGTTTGCTGACTTCCTTCTGTCAGGGGTCGGGCTGGCCTCTTTGGAAGCCCTGGCGGAATGGGCGGGGGTCCTCTGTGCCCACTGATGAGCCCTGGCCCAGCAGGACAGAGCCAGGGGTGAGCTGTGCCTCCCAACCCTGCCTGGCTGGAGGGACATCACCAACCGCCCCCTGGGCCTCCTGCTCCTTCTGTCTCGAGAGAAGGACGAGGCTCTGCTTGGGGTGTTGGGGGGCAGAGATATGTGGAGCCAATTAAGTCATCAGAATGAAACTGACTGAGTGGTCAGTGACAGGCTTGGACTTGGGTGTTGGCACATGGGGTTTAAATCTGGACCCCTCCACTCTAAGGGGACTGGGTGGGGGAGGGGACTTGCCCAGCTACCACTCAGCCCCCTGGCCCCCCGGCCCCACAGAGCCCAGCCTCAGCTGCAGCCTCTGCTCCCGCCTCCTCACCTTCCTGGAGTGTCACCGGCTGTCTGGAGCCCAGTGTGCGTGCTTGAAAGGTTCTTTATTTCAAAGGCCCCTCCTCCTCCCTTCCTGAAGGTTTCACTCTGTGGGTGTGAAGTTCTGATCTAGAGGTAGGGCAGGCGGGAGGGAAGGGGTGGCTACCTGATGGCTGTAGTGTTTCTAAATTGTGACATTCCCCCGTCAGGGGTGAATCTACACCTGCGTCCCGCCCAGAGCCCCCGAGCCCCAGCTGGGACAGCCCTCCCGGGGCGCCCTGCACTGGGGTGCACTGGGGACCCTGTGCTCCGTGCTTCCAGAGCAGGTGAGCCACGCAGGGCACAGCGGGGCTGGAGGGCAGCCTCTGGGGTCTCGTCACACGCCCCCAAAACGCCCCTCGCTGGGCCGCTGGCCGCCGGCGGGCCTGTGAGCAGCGTCCTGCGCCCGGATCCGCTGTGGTCCGCCCTCGCGCCCGTGGGACCGTCCGTCTGCAGCGGAGCAGAGCCCGGCCCCCCTGCCTTCAGGGAGGAGAGGAGGCGGCCGAGGCTGGACCGGGAACGGAGCGGGACTCCCTCGCCCCACGCTGCCCTCCCCTCCGTGGCGCCTGGAGGTGGCGCTGGGAGGGCCCTGCAGGGCGAGCGCGCGGGCACGCGGCCGTGCGAGCATCTGGTCCGACTTTGCTGCTTATCTGAACCATCCCGGTTGCAACACCATCTTGTCTGTGGTTTCACTGTTCATTATAAAATCATGTTTTACTTTTAAAACGCAATAATGGTGGAACCAACCTAATTAGGCCCCGAAACCAAAATCTCACAGAAAAGAGGGTTTTCTTTTTAAACCCACGACAAGAGCTGAAATCAGATTATCGCTAAATCGGATTTGCGAGAGGGTGAGAGCGAGGCCGCGCCCGCGCTGCAGCAGCCGTCCCAGGCGGGGCCGCGGGCCGGGGGCAGGGCCGCGAGGATGTGGCGTCCTGGGCTGCGTGCTCCACACCCGGCTCCCCCGGCTCCATTTCCTCCTCTTTAACGGGGACACAGATGCCCAGTGATTTCCTAAACATTCCAGAAACTCGGCTGCGTGCACAGCGCCCGCGGGATGTGCGCGAGCCGCGGTCAGGTGGCGCGGGCCTGCTTCCTATTAGTGTTTTTGACGCGCGCTTTAAGGTCTGATTTCCCGGCCAGAGGTTAAGCAAATAGGGGCCCGCGGTAGCGGCGCGAGTCCTCCCCTCCTGCTGAGACTGCGGGGCCCTCGCCCGCTGGCGGCCCCTCCTCCCTGGACCCGCGTTCTCCCGCGCGCCACCCCTTCCCTGCTCACGCCCGGGTGGCCCGCCGCGCCCACACCCCCGCTGGCCCCGCGTCCGGACGGCACTCGGCTGTGGTTTCCGAAGGGCGGGCGGATGGGGGCAAACTGCACGAAACCGCCGTTTTTGTGGGCCCAGAGCTGCCAGGCATTGGCAATGTCACGGGCTCCAACCGGTGTGTGCCGGTTCAGAGTGAGGGGCCTCCGGGTCCCCAAGTGGTTCATGCTCCAGGGATGTGCCGCCTAGCACCTGGCGTCAAGCCCTGTGCCTCAGTTTCCCCATCTGCCAAACGGGGGTCACAGCACCATTGACATCTTGGGGGGCGTGCTGAGGAGATGCAGTGACAGCGTTCTGAGGGTGCTGCAGGGGTGCTGAGCACCTGCACTAGGTGCCTGCAGCCCTGGTTCTGCGCCCAGAGTGGAGGAGACTTGCAAACAGAAAGCTCCCTGGTTTCGGGTTATAACAATCTCGCATCTTTGCGTGGCGGGAATCTGATCCCGCGAGCTGCATGCTGTGCGGAGGCCAGCCCACAGGCTCGCGCAGGGTCCCCGCGTCTCTGGAGCTGGGTTGCTGCGTCGGGTCAACTCCCCCTCTGTGGCCCAATCTCCCACCAGTATTTTTATTTCAGGGCCATATGTAGGGTGGTTTCGACATTTAGGGCCTGTTTTGCAAAGCAGAAAAGAAGCAATCCTTCCACAGGGGCCCAGCTTGTCCTTAGCAGTCCAGCAAGACCTTGGGGTACATAGCCATCTCCCCAACAAACCAGATCTCAACACACAGCTCGACCGTCTCAAATTCCCTCCCTTTAAAATGGGGACAGAAATAGCCAATTCTTTCCTTCAGATTCCAGGCACGACGGGCTCTCGCCAGCACTGCCCTCCGCTCCGCCAGCCGACGCCAGGGCAGGCAGCTGAGGGGGTCTCCGGGTGCCCCGCGCCTCGGCTTCTCCAGCGCCCGCCCTCCAAGGCAGCTGTGCGGTCTGCTTTCCCTCCGTGCCCCCGCCAGTCTGCGGTTTCCGGCCCCTGTACCTTTCATTCCCCCGGGGTGGCGTTGCAGGAGATGCAACCGGCAGGCAAGAGACTGAGCTTTAAAAATAATTTCCCTTTAAATCATCTGCTCCGTGAGCCGGGAAGCTGTGTCTGTCTAGGAGCAAATTCATTGTCCCTCCCTCGCCACGGCCACTGCCACGGGCTCCCGTGTGCTGGCGCGGGCTCTGCCGGGCCTGGGGCAGGCCGCCCTGGCCGGTGCCTCCTGCCTCCTGGCTGCGGAGCCACAGGGGACGAGGCCCGCATGCTCGCTTTTCCTGAGGGGCCAGGCCAGCGGACGCGTTTGTCTTGAGGGCAGCGCCTCTCACCTCACCCCCTCCCCAGCCTCGTCCACTTTCTGAAGCGAGAATAAATAGGAGGGAGAGCAGAATGCCAGGGAGCTCCCGAGGGGCCCCCAAAGCCGGGACAAGCCTCTTCCTGGGAAGGCCTTTGCAAGGAACGGAGCCTCCCAGGCGCCACATCCGTCCATCCTGACGCGCACCCAGCGACATGAGCCCCTCCGTGACCCCGCTAGCGTGCCGGGCGGAGAGTCACCAGCAAATCGCCTGCGACCCTGCCTTAGGAGCCGAGACCAGCTGCGAAGGGGGTTCTGGCAGGGCGCTCCGGCCTCGGAGTGAGGTGGGTTTGGGTTTCTACCCGAGGGTGCGGCTGCTGGTCTTCCCGTCCTCAGAGGGCACGGCGCCGTGGGCGTCCAGGCCCGGCTGCGGGCAGGCGCTGTGGGCTCGAGGGAGGCTGGGGTCCATGTGCTCTTCTCTGGCCAGAAGTTTCTTCCACCCTTGCTCCTGTGGAAACTTGGGGGCAGAGGCGGGAGCATTCGAGGGGCCTATAAGGGTCAGGGCTGTGCCCTCAGCGTCCTGACCCCTGGCGAGATGCCAAAAGCAAATGCAAAGGGACCTTCCCACGAGCCAGGGTGGTGGGGAGTGTCGTGGAGCATCTGTCCTGGGGCCCTGCACACCCTTCCCAGCCCCCACCGCAGGTGCAGGGCCGCGAGGGTGCAGCGGAGGCTTTGTCTTCTCAGCAGCCAGCGGCCCGGCCTCTCTGGGGTTCGGACAGGCAGGAGGTGCTGGGGGGATCCCAGGCCAGCACCCCCTGTACTTGCCTCTCTGTCCTGTCCGTGTGTCCCCTGTCTGGGGGGTGGAGCCCAAGCCCAGCCCACGCCATTAGTCCCTGCCCTTCTCGCCCCCCCCCCCCGTGCCCCCGGGACCCCCATCTTCCCAGGCCTGGTGCGCCGAGAAGGCGGACAAACAGCCGGTCATCTGCTTTGGGTTAAAATAAAACAAAATCAGATTTTTAGGGAAGAAAGATCAACCAGGGACTCATTGTAGGTGGGGAGGAGCGTGGCCTGGGGCCTGGTGGGTGCCGGCGAGCGTGGTCACCCCTGCGGCCACACTGAGGAAATCCAGGCCCCGTCTTCTCAGGCCCGCGCCAGCCTCAGCCCCCTGGGAGCCCAGCTTTGAGCTTCAGACCCCGACTCCAAAGGCCCGGGAGCCTTTGGCTGGCAGCAGGGTCTGAGGTGGTGACGGCCAGGTCAGCTTATTGTGCAGACAAACCCGACTTGGTCACCAGGCCGGTAACAGGAGCCGGCTGCGGCCTCCTAGCCGACCTTTCACCTCCTCTTTACTAAATAGGCCTAATTATTGCATTTGTCTGTCATTCGAGCCACAAGCGAGCCATTCAGGTCAGGGGAGGCCCTGCAGGGCCCTGCCTGCAGAGCTGGCTAATTGTATCCTGCAGGGGTTGGAGGGAGGCTCAGTCAGCCCGACTTTGGGGGGGGGGGGGCCTCTTCAGACCGCATGCCTCCTAGAGGGGACATCGCTGAGCCCTAAGTGTCATCTCAGCAGAGATCCTGGCTCTGGCTTTGCTGAGAAGGGGAGCTGGCTCTCCCTGCAGGGTCCCCGGGACCCTGGGGTTCGTCCCAGCATGTGGGGACAAGTGGCTTCATCTCTGTAGGCTGGCTGCTGCTCGTGACCCGCCCCAGCGGTGCTCTTCCCAGCCTCCTGCAAGTGCCCAGTGTCCTGGCCAGCGGGCTGGGTGTGGGCACGGCTGTGCCTTGCAGGCCCCAAAGCCATCGGTGCCCTTTCCCGAGGCTGTGGCTCGAAAGCACCTGGAGGATGGGGAGCCACAGGCCTGGGCCTCTGGTTGGCCCCGAAGGGGCAGGTGTTGGGGGCACCTGCTTCCTCACCCATCCTGGGCTGTGCTGTGGCGTCAGCAGAAGCAAGCAGGTCTCTGAGGCGGAGACCGTGTGTTCCAGCGCCCGCCCAGGGCGCCGCACACAGGGCTGTAATCACTGCTGTTGTGACTGAGAGGAAACTTCAGCGACATTCTGTTTGTTGGTGGTTGCCTTCCCGGACAGCTGCTTGCTGCGGTGTCTGTCAGAGTGTGTGGGACGGAGCTTGAGGTGCATTTAAATAGAGGAGTTCCTAACTTACAGCCACGTGTACGTCCTGAAGGCTGGGGTTCCTGAGAGCCACGCGCAGGGAAGGGGCGCGCCAAGGCTCGCCAGGTGTCTGTGGGCGCGCACAGGTCGAGCTCATGCGAGATGGGGCCTTTCTAGGCATGAACTCCGCGCCTCCGGGGCTGTGGCCTCCCCACGCTGCCACCCAAATGCCGCGTCCGTCTGCCTCACGATCCTCCTCGTGTGCCTCAAGATAACCGGGGGACGCAGCCACAGCTGTGTTAGGTGAAAACCCCATGAGGACCCACAGCGGCCCTGCTCAGGACAGACAGTCGCGGGGGCGGGGGTGGGGTTGTGGCCGTTTTGGAGGGTGGTTACCCGATTCTCTGACAGCTGTGCACAAAACCAGGACTCAAAAACCCCCGCATCAGAGGGTTCCGGAGGCCCAGAGACACCTACAACTTCCTGGGTAGATGGTGTCCCTTTCCAGAAACAGGTTGTTTCTGTCGGCACTCACCCAGGGACACACCAGCTCCGAGCTCCAGCGGTCTGGGTGGGCACGGGCGGATGGGAGGCCGCGCCCGCCGAGGCAGGACAGGGAGTCCTGAAGGAGGTGCTCGCCGCCTGGAAGCAGCCCGGTGGCCCCGGCTCCTGGCACCACAGGGCACGGCTTCATCCCGCTCCACCTGCGAGAGATGCTGTGCAGGGCAGCATGTGCCGGGCGCCCTTCCTGGCACCTTCTTTCTGCTGGCGCGTTGGGAGCAGCGGGGATCCCGCGACGCCTCTGGGGATGGCGTGTGGCAGAGTCGAAGGGATGGAGGTTTCCATAAGTCACTGTCCCCTCTGGTGAGGGGGCTCCGCTCCCAGATGAGAACCTGCAACGCCTCCACTCCTGCGCCTGCGTGGTGGCCGCGTGCCTGGCACACGGCTCTCGAGGGCCCCACCACCCCTCCGGCTGCGGGAGCAGAGGCCCGCGACTCCTCAGGCCTGGTTGGGGCCCTGGGCAGCCCAAGTGCATGGCAGGTGGGTGGGAGTCCAGTTTCTGCAGGCAAAGACGGGGCCCTCTCCTGGGGGCACCCCCACCTGAATGAGATCCATCTGCAACCACCCTGCCCTCCTGCTCTGAGGGGAGATTGGGGCCCAAGCACACACCCCCTGTGAGCCCTGACCCCCGAGGAGACCGGCCTGTCCTGTGACTCCGGCGTGGGCCTATGTCCTCCGGAAATGGTTGTCCCTGGGGACTGCCCGGAGACATGGCTCGGGGCGTCACCTCTTGCATGCGGCCCTTGCTCGGGCCCTGCTATCTGAGTGAACGGGGCTGACCCGAGACTCGTGCGGGTGCTGGGGTGTCCTCTGCACATGGCCACCCTTTCCGCCGGCGCAGGGAGGAGGGGGGGCGTGCAGGGCGGCGGCCCCGCTGTCATCCCCCCAGCCCTCTCTCCACACCCCAGGATCTCTCCGCCCCGCCCTGCCCCCGTCCTTCCTGAAGGGGCCCCACGCCTCAGCCTCCACCGTGACCAGGCCTCGGGGCCGGCCTCCTCTCTGTTCCCACTTGCCTTCCTCCATCCTGTTTCCTTCCAGAAGTCTGACCGCGCTGCCCCTCACCTTGTTCACGGGGGAATAGTTAAAAAATAGCCTCCCCGAGAAGGTGGCGTTTGCAGTAGAGCTCACCGACGCTGAAGCCCCTGGGTTGGCATCGACTCACAAGAACCCCGCAGGCCCCCAGGTAGCCTGGCTGGGGCCAGGGCTGTGCATGTTGCCGCTATTTAAAGCTTGAACGGAGAGGCCGCTCGGCATCCCAGGGCAGGCCGCTGCCTGGAAGCGGGGAGACGGGGAAGCATCTATTGTCCACCGTGACCTTGGGCAAACCCCTTGATCTCTTGCGTTTTAATTTCCTTTGAAAAACCTGAGGTGGCCTGGAGTCCTCACTAATGAAAATAAATGTAAAGGCCTCTGCCAGCGCCAGTTCCATATGCATTCCGGGGGCTTTTTTCAGAGGTTATTTTTGGGCGCCGGGCACGTATGTGACGGTCGGTGATAAGGCCTTGCTTCCGGGAGGTGTTTGTGAGGCCTGCGGGCCGAGCCTCCCTCCTCCAGCGTGCCGGGGACGGCGAATTCCAAGCAGCCCTATTTTCGTCCCATTTTCCCCGAAGCAAGTGGCAAGACCCTGTCCGTGCTGTGTCCCAGGCACCCCCCAATCCCCCGTGTGCCTGCCCCGAGAAGGGCTTCCCTGGGCCTCCTGCTTCCTTCAGCGGGTTTCCTCAGACTCTGCACAGGGGGTGCTGGCCGGGCAGGAAGAGGCACGGCCAAGGTCTGACCAGCCTCTGCACTCTGGCCTGAGACTCTGACCCTCGGGGAGACCTGGCAGGACTTGGGCCCTGGACTGGCCAGGTGTGTGGTCTCTGTTTGGTGGCCGGGCTATCCCCCGAGGCTGCTTCCTTGGTGGAGCCCTGGCGGCTCTGAGGGCGCTCTCCCAGCCTTGGGTGGTGGCGGCGTCCCACGCGGCCTCACGGGGCTGCAGTCCCGGTGTGGCAGGGCTGATTCCCCAGGAGGATCCAGGCGGAAATCTGTCTCCTGGCCCCTTCAGTCGGAGCACCCAGCTGGCCTCCCTGGCCAAGAGCAAAGGTCTGGATTCAGAGCTGAAGGCCTCCTCCTGGGCCACAGTCGGGCCCCCAGGGCTCGCCTGTCAAGTGGGGGCAACCGGTCCATCTTTCAGGGCTAACGTGAATGGGGTCTGTCAGAGATGGGTGCCCAGCACGGGGACCCTCTGGTGAGACCTGACACTCTGTCCTTGTGCGCCTACCACAAGGATCTTGGGGCTCTGTTGGAGAGATTATCTGCCTCCAGGCCTCATGGTACCCCTTTCTGGAGCTGGGAGCTCCTACAGGCCGTCCCACAGGGGCCAGGCATGTCAGCTGGCGCCTCTCGCCGGGAAAAGCAGCAGCTCGGACGGGCGTGGGCGTGCAACACCACCCTGCCCACTCCCCCCCCCCCCCCCGCTTCGCCGGTGCCCCTCCTCTGTGGCTCCCAGGTTGGTTCAGATGCTCAAGGTCAAACAGCGAGTAAGTAACTGGGCCAAAAGCTGAGCCCAGGACACGGGCCTCGTAGGACGAGCAGTGCCAGAAGCGACGGCGGAGCACCTCAGGGCCTGGCTGCCGTGCGCAGCCCGGGCTGTTTCTCCACGGCATCCCCGCGGCAGGCGAGGCCAGGAGACAGGGGCAGGAGGGGGGCGCCGCACACCCCGTCCGTCCTCCGTGGATGTCGTTCCACCTGGGCACCCACGAGCCGGGCCCCTGCCAGACGCAGAGACTCCGGGGCCAGCACGGATGGTGCCAGGGCCTATGCCTGCTCCACAGCAGCGGCCTAACCCCGCAGTAGTGCTGTCACGCCACAGCAGCAGGAGCCGCCTCCCTGCTTTATCAGGGGCGGAGAGTTGGGGGGCCTCCAGGTCTGGGGGGCAGCGGGGGTCCGGGGCTGTTTGGGGAGCGGCCCTGAGCTGCCTGCCTCTGACATGTGCCGTCTTCTGGATATTTCAAGAGGTGCTTTCAAGAGGCAGTTTCCAAAGGGGGTGTAAGTGTCCCTGCCATGGTCACTCTGTCCCGCTGCGCATCGACTCCCCAGACACATGCAGAGGACGCCGAGCACGCGTCCTGGGCGCTGCCGGCCCGGCCAAGGGGCCGAGGGAGCAGAGGCTGATCTTCCCGTGGGAGGTCCCAGGGCCCGGCCCGGCCCCCCAGCTGGGAAAGGGGCTCAGGCGGGTCCACTCTGCGGATGAAGGGCGCTGGGAACGGGGCCTGGGCGGCTGTGGGAGGAGGGGCGGGCCGTTCCCTTCTCTCCCAGAGCTACGGGTCAGGGGTGAGTCCTGCACATTCTAATGGTTTCTTATCTGGGGGCAGCGCCCAGAGGAACGGCCACACTCGTAAACCCTCAGAGGCCTGTTTTATATGTTTTTCCCACCAGCTAGAGAGCCCCTCACTCTGTGGCTCCACCGGAGGAGGTGAGGGCACGGGGTCCCCCCAGGCCGCCCGGCCCAGGCTCCCCCGACTGGGCACTCAGCCTCCAGGCTCTCGGCTCCCCACCCAGAAATAGCCTCTGTTCCCTGCACGGTGACTGGTGGGGCCAGGGGCCACCTCGGCATCCGGTGCCCACGGGCAGGGCGCGCAGGGCGTGACAGATGCATCCGTCTCATGGCCAGAGCCACGCGTCGCCGCTGAGTGTCCTCCATCCGTGCACGTGTTCATGTTCGCTGCTGGCCATGCGTGTTTCGGACGTGAGCGTGTGTTAGTCATGACCTTTGTCACGTGGATGCTCTAGCGTGTGTCCCGTGCTGGGGTGGGGCCTCACAGCCCAGGGGGCAGGCGGGGGGCGCTCACCCTCAGCGGTGTGAGGGCCGGCGGATGGAGGGCCCGCGCGTCCCCAGCCTCCCTGCTCAGCCCTCGGTCACTCACGCTCCTGCCGCTCCTTTCCAGATGCGGGGGACCGGACCTTCTCCTGGAAAGGCACACACTAAGCACTGGGGTTCTTTCAGAGACTGGCTGGGCTCCGCCACATCCTCACCTGAAGCCCCGAGGCTCTGTGGACCATCCACTTGTGGGGGGCGTGGAGAGCCCCTCCGAGCGGTATACTCCCCTCTCTCCCTCTCCTCCACCCGCTGCTGTCTCTCCTCCCTGCTTCCTCCCTGCTCCCCGTTTTCCATCCGGTGGGACCCCGGACCGCAACTACTCGGCTGCCCCCGGGTTTGAGTCTCCCCGAGACTAAGCTCCCCCTGGGCACATGGCCAGCTGCAGGGAGGAGTCACAAGGAGCCAGGCTTGCGGGCTGTCGTGTGGGTTCCTGCCCACAAGCGCTGCTCCTGTGAAAGGGAGCAACAGGTAGAGCCGGCAGAGAGAGTGCTGGGGAGCTCCACCACCCCTCGGGCCAGTCAGGCTGGATCGGTAGATGTGGTGCCCCCCAAGGCAGGGGAGGCACTGGTGCCTGGGGCCTCCTCTGTGGGAGGGATGAATTAGCACCTGCCCATCCAGAACAGCAGCCTGAGGGAGAGCGTGGCTCTTCCCTCTGATTCGCACCCCTCCTTCTGGCACCCAGCTCCCCACACCGGGGTGTTCCAAGCAGCCCCTGTCACCCCACCTGCCAGCCCAGGGAGCAGGTGGGGCCGTCGTCTCGCCCCACAGGTGCCCCTGGGCTGGGCTGGGCTGTGGGACGCCCACAGGGCTCTCAGTTGCCTTGGCCCCCCAGCTCTCAGCACCCTAGGAAGGCCTCCTCTCACTCATGTCCAGGAGCCATGTCCATGGTGTCCACAGTGCTTGGTCAGGGGCTTCCGGCTGCTCTGATGGTACTAAACTCTTGGACTTCCTTCCAGAATTTGCCATGACTGGGGCCAGAGAGCTGATCCTGGGGTGTAAATGAAAGGATGAGCCAGGTCCCTAGCAAACTCTCTCCCTGAAGCCGGGCAACAGGCCCTAAGACACCCCCCCACCACCCCCTGTAAAAGTCTGGGCTTCTCTGTGCTCTGGAAAGGCACGTGTAAAAGCGAGACGAGAGAGAGGATGCCCGTGGCAGTGCATTGTGGGTGGTGGGAGACAAGGGTGCGGCCTCCCACCCTCCCCTCTCTGGGGGTCCCCCGTCCACAAGGCTGCTGCTTCGCCCACCTGCCCCCGGCTCGCAGGGCCTGCGCCTGCACATCGCGATTGCCACCAGGGGGCGCAGGAGGGACCCGTCGGTGCACCTGAGGGTGGGGTGGTGCCTGCACCTTTTTGCGCTTAGGCTTCATCCCAAACACTTATGTATAAGGCTTGGGGAAAAAAAAAAAAAGTACAGCTTCCTTAACCCTAGAGAGCCTGGCAAGGAGCGGCGCTGGTGGATTCTGATGGGTGGGTGCGCGGCCCCGGCAGACCGGCTCAGCACCAGCACCACCGAGAAGAGAGTCTACCCGTCGTGGTCAGCGGGGAGTGAGAAAGAAGCCCAGGGAGGCAACCCGCCCTGCTCCGCACTCTACCTCTGGGGGGAGGCGCTGCCCTTGCGCTGTGCACTTGGCCTTTGCTAACCCTGACTTTCTGTACCCAAGAGCAGAGGGCGCTCAGCTGCTAGGCGGCCTGTCCCTGCTGCTCCCAGCCCCTCCTGGTTTCTCTCTCTACACCAGCTGCTGGGGTCCCAGCGCCCCCCTGCGCACAGGTGACTGTGCCATGTTTCCCGGCCGCATGCAGACACCCTGCGCCAGTGACCCGTGCTGAAGGCTCTGTCCCCCACCTCCCCTTGGCATAGCATGAAGGTCCGGTTTCAGCGCTGGACACACCCAAGTGCCTTGTTCCTCAGTGGAGGCTCGCACTCATGGGGGGACCCTACACTGTACAGTGCAACGCCCAGGCCAGACCCCAGGTCCCAACAATGCTGCGGCTGGTCATCCGTGCTGTCTCTGGTCATCTGTGCGGGCTTGTGCGGCGGGGCGGGCGTGGACCCGAGGGAGTGAGGACACGTCAGCTCACTGGCCGGTTAGCCACTGGGGGGGAGGGAAGTAATCCCCCCACGATGCAAAGGCCACAGGGCCCTGCGAGGCAGGAGAGAGTCAGGGGCCAGACACAAGTGTGTGCTGGGTTGGCCCTGCGCACGTGAGGCGGGAGGTCCTCCTCTGCCTCTGCCCTTTGGCCTCTTCTGAAAGCTTCAGAAGCCCAAGGTGAAGATAGCCTCCGTGTCAGCAAGGTGCGGGGAGACCTGGCCCTACACTGTGGGCCTCCAGCCGGCGGACGCGGCACCTCCTGGGGCTGGTTAGGCTTCCACGCAGAACTCACACCCGCCCCACCCCCGAACCAGAGTTTCAGGGTGGAAATCAGTGTTTGGAGAGGAGGGGGCTCTTGGCCATGTTAAGGTTTGGGGGCAAAAGAGGATAAATCTAACAGGGAGATAGGCCCCTAAAGACACAGGCAGGTAGGCGAGTGGACGGAAGCTCAATCAGACAGACAGAGACACAGGCTGATGCTGCTTTTGGCAAATCCTGGAACACGGGGTCACCGCTTGTGACCCCTTCCCTGAGCATATAGTGGCACATTATGGAACGGTGGGAAGACCCCAAAGGAGTCTGGGAGGCTGGGACGCTCCACAGATGGGCCACGACAGCGCTGTCTCCCCGACATGGAAGCGCTCAGCCTCCGCCTTCACAGGGACACATCGCGGAAAGGCTTCCATGGGAGTGAGACCCCAGGAGTCAACCCCGATAGTCCCCGCTCACCTCATTTCATCAGAGTTGGAAGCAGCTCAGATAGGCGAAGCTGCTCCCCTCAGGCCACACAGCTGTTCAGCAGCGGGGCCAGGCTTAGCTCCTCCCCCCCGCCCCCCAGGGCCCCCGTGTGACACGCTCGCCTAGGTGTGGCATAGAAGGTTCTGGAAGTGAAGCTGCAGGGGCAGTCCTGCCAGGGTGTGCACTGCCAGGGTGTGCACTGATGGAGACGAGGGGAAAGGGCCCCTCTGGCGTCGGGGGGGCCTGCGGGCTCAGCCTGCTCCCAGAAACCTGGGCAGCCAACCCTGTGCCCCGCTGGCGGCTTCAGTTTCCTGGCCGAGGCTGCTTTGACATCACCAGGCCGAAAGCACAGGCGTGTTCTGCCGGGACGGGCCTCCGCCGCGGTGCGACTCGCCAGGGTTTACGATCTTCCTGGAGCCTCTCCGCCGGGCTCTCGGCCCAGCGAGCCAGAAAAAGAAAATTCTTAGGTGACGCAAATGCAGTCACGACCCTGCGAGCGCTTGCCCTCTTCCTGCCCCGGGAAGGGCGCGGTGCGGGAGTGCGGCCTGGCCAGAGAGCGAGCGGGAGCGCCGGCGGCTTCCTCTCTGCTGCCCTGCGCGCCTCTGCTTTTGAAGCACACACCGTGGATCCGTAAACGCCGGGGTGAGCGTGGACACAGGACGCCCACTGACTCAGAGGGCAGAGGTCACCAGGAGGCCCTTCCTCAGGGCATGCTCGGGGCACTGTTTTGTTTCCGCGTGAGAGTCACTTTCGTGAGCCAGGCCTGCCAGAGAAGGGGTGACAGATCAGATGGCCGTGCACCCTGCGCACCCTCGGGGTCACCCGCGGGTGCTGGCGGACCTAGGACCTGGGTGATGTAGGCGTTGCTTTCAGGTGGAGGGAAACCCCAGATGCCTGCAGACTGGCCCGTGGACAGCGGCAACCAGCTGTCCAGCGTTCGCGCCCAGCCCTCTACCCAGCAGCCCCTTAGACCTGGGAGAAGCACGTTGGACTTTGCGGCTTGGGGGGGGGGGTCCTTTAGATTAAGGGGATACAATGACGTGCTGGTCACTGCATGAAAGAACACAAACCTCGTGGTCATCTCGGCGCCTCATTAAGCAGCGATTGGAGGGTCCAGGGACTGGCCTCAGGGCTCAGTCTTGCAGCCCCCAAAACATTCTTCCAGGCAAAAGGAAAATGAAGCGGGGAGAGTGGCGGGGGTGGGGTGTGACTCTGGAGTAGACACTTCGGGAGAGGCGCGGCCAGGGCTAGGGTGGGCTCCTTACCGGGGCCTCGGGGACTGGGTCAGAGGGAGGGCGTGGCTGGGGCCCAGGCCACCCCTGCTCCTTCCCGGGTCTGCCAGGCCGGAGCTAGTGGCCCTTCGCTGAGGACACCTGGCTGCTCAGGCCACAGCACAGACATGCGGACCAGGACAGGAGGCGGTTCCAGATGGGGCAGCCCTGGGAGGACCCGGCGGGCTCTGTCCCCTCGCCCTTAGATGGCTCCCGTCGTGTCCCACGTGGCGTCTGGGAGGACAGGAGGGTTCGAGGTGCGGGGAGGTGATGCAGTTCGTTTGAAGTGTGGGTGGCGGTGCGTGAGAAACCCAAGCCCTGGGTTTGAATGTGCGGCCCATGGCCAGGGTCGCTCTCGGGCTGTAGAGGATGTGCCGGATGCCCACCCACACGCCCGCGCCGTGGCCGCTGGGACGGCCCTCGTGAAGACGAGCCGACGCCCTGAGTTTAAAGGCCCGTCGGTCAGTTTCATCATCGAAATGGGACCACGTGGGCTGGTCAGTTTCTCCTTCAGCCAGCTTTAGACACAGCTCCCTGTAGGCCAGGACAGCAGGTCCCCGCCTTCTCCTGCCCTCCCCGTAAGGCTTCTCGCAAGAATCCGTGGGTGCCGGCAATGACGAGGATAATGAGTATTTAAAGCTCCGAGGGCCGACTGTGTCAGCCCAGCCCGAACTGTTTGCCTGCGTCGCTGGCTTCCCAGCTGCTGTTTCCCCCTCACTGTCGTAGGCGCACGGGACTCAACGCTTGCCCTTGCTGCTGGCTCTGGGTCCAGTCTGTGGCCTCAAGCCCATCCCTGCTGTTGCGCGGCCCCCGCCCTCTCCAGAGCTTCGTCAGCTTCCCGAACTGAGACTCTGCCCCCGTTCAGCCGCCCACCCACCACCCCCAGCCCCGCACCCACCATCTGCCTCTGAATCTCTTTCAGGGACCTCTCCGAAGTGGGGGTGTCCAGGGCTGTCCTTTCACTGTACTCGGTGTCTTCAGAGTCTGCGCGTCGCCGCCCGTGTCAGCGGTGCCTGCCCTTCGGAGGCTGAGTGACCCTCCGCCGGGTGCCCGCCGCATGGTGCTGCTCTGCCCCGTCTGGCTGCTTGGGCTATGCCGCCTTGTGGCAATGGTAGGCGCATCCATCTGCACATGCGTCTTGCATGGGTTTGCCTGCTGCTGTTTGGTTGCCTGTGCTTCTGGTGTAATCACCAAGAAGGCTAATTTTTGCATGTGGCGTGAGATAACCTGCCTTCGTCTTCTGCTCGTGGAGACCCTGTTTTCCCAGCACCCTGCCTGCTTGTTGAGAGCAGCAGGTCTGGGGCTGCAGAGCTCCCTGGAGGACATGTTAGCAGCACCCCCTGCCCGCACACGCACAGGCACAGCTCTGACTCAGGGGTCCGGATGGGACCAGAGAGCCTCCATTTCTGCAAGTTCCTGGTGACAGAGACGGGTAGAATGCGGGCCTCTGTGGCTTCATGCTCCCGGAGGCACCACTAGAGAAACCCTGTGCTCTCTGCAGGTTGCCAGGGGGGTTGAGGCTGCTGCTCCGGAACCCCAGGCTGATCCCGAGACCTGCATCCCGCAGCACACTCGGAGGCACTGGTTCCTCTGGGCTGAGGGGGATCCTGTTCGCACCTTCTTTCTTCAGCTGACCAGGGAGCTCAGAATTCCATACGCGCCGCACCCTGAACCCCCCCAGAAAATGCTGGAACCCAGGCCTTGTGGATCTGAGGCCCATTCTCCTGGTTCAGCAGACCCCAAATCCTACCCTCCACCCAGAAGCATCTGCATTGCCAAACCCTCTCCTGTCCACCACCCCGTCCTCTCAGCCCCCTCCGTGTGGGCAGGCAGGGTGGGTGCTGCGCCGCCTTGCCAGGCCCACACTGTCTTCGCGCAGATGTTTCTCTGAAGATTTCATTCATAAACGATCCACAGAAGCCCATCACAGCCAGGAGCACGCTCGGCCCCGATCCTGTGGGCTGACGTGCAGCCTCCTCCTCACATAAACAGAGCTGATCGCTTTACACCCTTTGTATATTGTTTCTGAATAAGAATGAAGTGAACAGCTAACCAGTAGGCCGCGCCGCCTGCCTCCGGAGCGGACAACTGTGCCTGCTTCTGGAACGCTCCGCGTCAGCAACTGAAAGTGGTCACCGCCTGGCAGTTAACTCACTCACTTAACCCGGCGCCCACTTGCCTGTTAATTGTTTTTAATCAAGGAGACTCGGTGCTTTCTCCTGGGCAGGGGTCTGATCTGTCCCTGCGTGTGCGGCCGACCCGCGCCCAGCCCCCACCCCACCCCCGCCGCTCCTGGACGCAGGCGGGCTGCACACCACCCGCCGCAGCACAAGCAGGAGGCCGCCGGACCCCGCGCCGTGGGCAGGGCCAGCGAGACCGGGGCAGGCTTTCAAGAGAAACAGAGAATTTTTACCTTTTTGCCAACAATTCTGTAGGCAACATTTGTTTTCTATTTTCCTTTTTTTTTTTTTCATTAAATCGCTTTTATAAACTCCTCAAAAGTTTCAGTTTATTCAGTGACAATTAGTTTATGGCATTTCTGAAGTGGATTTAGATTCGAGTGATAAAATTACAAGCCAAAATTGCAACCATAATGGAAAATCCTGGTTCGTGTTTGGCCTTCGAGACCACAACTGAAAGATTACGGGCTGATGCCAGGAGCAGGAAGAAGTAGCAATCACAGAACATTCTAGTCCACTTGGAGGGGCCCGCACAGCCCTCCCCCCGCAGGAGGCCCCCGCTGCCTGCTGCGCTGGTGGACTGGAGGAGGGAGGGCCTGGCCGGCAGGTGGGCTGGGGAGGTCCAGCGGGCAGGCTCGCCTCCCTTTGCCCTGGACGTGGTCTTTCTGTCTTCAGCTCTGGGCCAACAGCACTCTCCTGAATTCCAGCCCACTGATTGCATCTCAGTTTCTTGGTGTTTAACGGAGGCCTTCCTGAGCTATTTCCTGATAGCAGCTGGGAGCCTTTTGAACACTCAGCAGCGGGATTCTGGAACAATCTAAACTCGTAAGGGCAGTTCCAGGGGCAGAGCTGACTTTGAACTCCAACAGGAAGTGCACCACGCGGCCAGCTCACCCACTTTAAAGTCTTTTTCCTTTGCGTGGTTTAGACCCCGACAACCCCCCAAGTCCTGCTCTCCAGGGGGAGGAGGGAGCTGGGGGTGCTTCATGGAGCGTCTGCGCCATCCAGCCTCCGGGACACAGCCGTGAGCCAGTGTCCCTTGCTAGGAGGGCCAGGTTCGGAGACGGACCGAGCGACCGCTGTGCTGAGACCCAGCCCAGGTGGCACGGCAGGGCACTGCGAGGGCACCGGGCCAGGGCAGAGGGCCGGCAGGCGGGCCTCCTCTCTGAAGGTGGCGACTGAGCTGAGACTCGCGCACAGGAGGACACTAGCGAGTGACGAGCGGAGCGGGAGCACGGGGCAGAGGCCCTGCGGCTGCTAGTCCTCGGTGATGTCCGCGGGGGTGAGCGCCCGAGTGAACTGGGTCTGTGAGCGTGTCCGGCCCACCCTGGGCCTGGGAGCAGGGGGCTGCCTCTCCCTCTGGCCTTCTCTGGTCCTCCTGTCTGTCTGTCCTTAGCGTCCGCCCACACCCTGGCAGCCCCACAGCCCTCCATCCTCTCTTCTCATGTTGCCAGCCTCCTGGAAGACCCCACTCCCCTTCGCCTTCCTCCCTGGGGTGAGGACAGCCGGAAGAGGAGCCTGAGGCCAAGTCCCAGGTCGGGGGCCGGGGGAGGGGGGTGCTTCCACCAGGAGGGGCGTCTGCACCAGCTCCGTGAAGAGCCTGGGCCCGTCCTCCGCACACAGGGCTCCTCGCCTCTCCCCCGGCAGGAGTTCGCATCTCGAGAAAGCGTGCCAGCGCCGAATGCTCGCCCGCAGAAATCGGAAGGTTCGAAAAAACCCAGAATAGCAGTTTACAGCTGGCTCGTGGCCCGCGCGGAGCCCCTCTCTCCGTGGCCGGGGCGGACGCTGACGGCGGTGCTGGAGGAGTTCAGCTGGCCCGGCGGCCGGACAGGCCATCACAGCTGCAGGTCCAGAAGCAGAAACTCCCCGCTGAGAGTCGTGGGGCTGGGAGCTGAGGCAGGACGTGGGTGGGGCGGCTTCCCCAGGGGCTCCAGGTGAGGCCTCTTCACCTCTCAGCTTCGGGATACAGTGTTCCCCGGCTGTGGACACACAGCTCCCTGCAGCCCCGTCCTCACAAGCGCCTCCCCTTGCAAACACCCTGCCTCTGGCCGGGGGCCTCCCGGCTCACCTCCACCACCTCTGCAAGGCCTGGCTTCCGAGTAGGCCACTCTCACAGGTTTTGGGCTTGGGGCTCGAGCAGATGGTGGGGGCCACAGCTCACCCCGTGACAGTGTCTTCCTTAGGGTTCTTGTGGGGATGAGAGTCGCAGCTCAGGCTGGTTCTTCGGGAGCCAGGGCATGAGAGGAGGCCGTGCAGCCCACGCCGTGTTCTTTGTCTCGCGGCCCCACTGCAGAAAGATGGGGAGTCGCTGGTGCCCACCCCTCCAAATGACGCACCTGAGGGTGGCGGAGCCGGGGTGCACATGTACCCACTCCTGAGTCAGGGCTGAAGGCTGCCCCCCAGCTGCCGCGCCTGGCGTGGGCAGAGCCGCCTGCATGTCATGGGGCCCAGCACAGACACGGGATGCGGCTGCGCGTGGGCTGAGCCAGCCACACGGTGACTGGAGGGCCCCCTCCTGCTGCAGATGCAGTCTCGTGCCCTCCTCAGAGCCGGGGCCGCACCTGCACATGGCCCTAAGGCCTGGCCTTTGTGAGGGGCCGCTTCAGGGCTGAGGGGGCAGGCAGGGCTGGTGTGCTGGCCAGATTGCCCAGCTCTTTGCTCTGGTGGCCAATAGGCCAGCCAGATGCTCCCCAGAGATGCAGGAGCCAGGCCTCCCGAGAGAACCCAGCAGGGAGGGTCTGTCCTGCCCCGTGGCACCTCAGTGACACAAGGGTGAGGCCCCAGCAAGGAGGCAAATGGACCCCAAGGCCAGAGCAGACTCGGGGCCCTTTTGCATCTCAGCAGGACCCTGGGCACACTTGGCAGGACCCGTTGGCACAGTAGAGATTTGGAGCCTTGAAGAGTCATCAACCTTGATACCGTCATCAAACCTAATGCAGTCATCAAACCTTGCCCGAGGGCCCCAGCCCTGGGGAGAGGGAGAGGCAAGGACAGTTCCTGTTGTCCAGGAGCCCGGGGTCCCTTGGCCACCTGACCTGAGCCAGGACAGCCCTGGCCTTTTCTCCCCTGGGCATGACTCAGCCCTACCCGGTCCCGCCGTTAGCATGGCCGCTCGTGCAGGGAGCTTGGAGCCACTGGCATTCCAGAGCAGGCCAGGGCTCTGATGAAAGTGGCACCCTGGGTGCAAGAGTTGGCAGCCAGACGGTCGGCACAACCGTGGCACTGGTGGCTGGGGAAGTCTCACCATTGTATAGAAATGTCTTTGAGACCTTGCTCAAGAAAAAGGCAGAAACGCCTTCCTCGGGCCTCTAGAACGAATGCCACACGGTGTCGTGTCTTGTCAGCTTCGTGTCACGCCATCACGTTGCTGCTCCATTTCACAACATGCATCATGTGCCTGCAGCGTGCCTGGGGCTGCCAGGACAGACAGGCAGTGTCTTGTCCCCACAGAACTCGCAGTCTGGGGGGGGGGGGACAGACAGCCAGGGACCCGTGTGGCCGCCAGGTCAGGCGAGTGTGAGGACAGGGAGCCGTGGGTCACCAGACAGGGCAGGGAGCCACATCCACGTGGAGCGAGACCTGCGGTTGGGCAGGCGGAGATTCGACGAAAGAGTAGCGAGAGGCGTGTCCTGGCCAGAAGAGGCAGCAAGTGCAGGTCCTGAGGGTGCCCCGTGCCTGCTGGGGTGGGTGGCGCAGGGGTGCGTGGGCAGGAGTGTGGCGGGGAGGGGACTGGCCGGCTGCGGATGCGCCCGCAGGGCCCCGGCTTCGTGAGCCTCGGCTCTGGCGCATCCAGGCCCAACACAAGACCCCGAAAACCGCCTAGGGCCATACTGGGGGGCGGTGTGGATGGCTGGGCGTCTGCCCATGCTTCTGTAAGGACAGGGCAGAACCCTCGGGCTCAGGAGATGCTGGGGAGGGGGCCAGCAAGCGCTGCATCTTGGTAGTGCACCCACGGAGCTCGCAGGGAGCCCAGCGGCTGCCCAAGAGAGAGGGGGACCCACAGTGAGGGGTGGGGGAGGATTCTGCCCCTTTGCAGCAGGGGGGCTGTGGTGCCTCGTGGCCAATGTCGCAGACACGCAGGGGAGCAGGCATCGGAGTCAACGGTGGGAGACGGGGCGCTGCAGGCTTGCTGGGCGCCGGGGAGAGGAGGCGACTGCGACATCAGCCATTTTACCAGCCAGGGCGAAGAGGGCAAGGCCAAGCCCAGGGCTCTGCTGGGAGGGAGCGGGGGCCACGGGCGCCTCAATTCCCCTGTTCTGAAATGCGGCTGGGGGAAGACAGCGCGGGCGCGTGGCTGCCTTGGTCAGAATCCTGCCGGGCGCGGCGCGCACGCCCTGGCGCTGCGCTGACATCACCTGGGCTGGGCGGGGCTGCCAGGGCGCCCCTCGTGCCCACAGGCCGCTGAGGAGCGGCCCCACGCAGCCCACAGGGCTCCCCACGGCCCCTCACCCACGTCTCGCACACGGCTCTTCTCCTTCCGCAAAATAAATATATCACTTCCCTCCGGCAAAAGAGAAATAAAAGCAGTTCCTTAATGCACAGAAGAAAGCGTGGAGGAAATTCCAGCTTGATGGTCCACAGGTATGTTTGTCTGGACGGCGCGTATAAATCAGGGCCTGGCTTACATCAGATCATCACAGCGGAGTGGCCCGGGCTGATTGCATCTTTACAGTCTGTTTACGAGGAGGGCTGAAGCGAAGCGTTCTGGAAAGGCTGCTGCATAAGCCTTTAAAAGTTTTCGTAATTGCGGGGGGCCGGGCTGCCCTGGAGAGGCGCCCTCCGGAGGGCAGCGGAGGCAGCAGCCCAGGGCCCGGGAGGGCCGGCCCCGCCCAGGAGGGCCGGGGGGCCTTCCGGCTCTCCTGCTGCGGGGCCCGGGCTGACACCGAGGCGTCTGAGGTTTATAAAAAGGGCTCACACCACGTGCGCGTCTCGTGTCTGCGGGTCACCGCCCCTGTCGCGCCCGACCCCCCAGCGGCTCGGCCCCGCTCGCTGCACCAGGCGCCTCTTCCGTGGAGCTTCTCGGGACCCTGCCAGGCCGGAGCCCCCTCCCACTTGCTCCGGGCTGCACCGGGCTGGCCGCAGAGCTGTGCAGGCTGAACTGTGTCCCCCAAACCCACATGCTGGATTTGGAGACGGGGTGGCTGAGGCAGTCGTTGCTTAAGTTAAGAGTGGTCATGTGGTGGACGTCCTTATAAAACGGGGATCGCCATGTGAAGATCAGCAGAGGTCAGGGTGAGGCTGCTGTACCCTGAAGAGTGGCCAGGAGTGTCTGCTAGCCCTGGAGGCTGGGAAGGAGCCCTCTCAGACCCTCTCAAGCCCCCCCTGGGCCTCCCTGCCCGTGTCTCTGGGGACCGGCAGCCCAGGGCTGCGGGAGAGACCA
This sequence comes from Talpa europaea, assembly GCF_964194135.1. Taxonomy (NCBI): domain Eukaryota; kingdom Metazoa; phylum Chordata; class Mammalia; order Eulipotyphla; family Talpidae; genus Talpa; species Talpa europaea. The sequence continues at coordinate 1,249,739 of NC_140084.1, read as the reverse complement.
GCTCTCTGCCCGAGCCTGTGGCACTTTATTCCAGCAGCCAGCAAGTCAGCTCAGGACTCCTCGCGGCTCCGCAGTGGTTGGAGCAGTGGCTGAGAACCATGGACGACGGAAAAGCAAGCACCATGGCGATGGGGCCTCCCCCTCAGAGCCCCTGTAAGACCACCTTCCTTCCACAAACTAAGCAGCCCCGTAACAGTAGCTCCCCAGGCAAGGACCGTGCTCTTGGCATCCTGGAGGGCCCCGTGGCGCCCGCCCCCAGCTCAGCAGCACCCGGCTCTGGCGCGCCACCGCAGCAGCCTGCCAAGTGCAGTGGTCCACACGCCTCCTCTCCGCCTCTGCGGATGCTCTGTGGGCCGGCTGCAGGGGCTGCTCTTGCTCTGAGGACGCCGGCCACGCGACAGAGGCACTGTCCTCGTGGATGGCTCCGTTGCACTCCGGGCTGGGCTGTGCCGGGCCAGGCTCTCGTGCAGGGGCCTCTGCTCAGACACACGAGGGGTCTGCGTGGGGTCCACACCGGGGAGTGGCAGGGCTGGGCCCATGGGGCTCAGCTGTTGTAGTTCTTGTCCCCCCGGTGTCTGTGCCACCTTGGGCCGCTCCAAGGCGTCCCTTTTGGTCCTGAAATGCTTCCCCTCCCAGTCGTCATGGCGACAGCATTTCTGGCAGAGACATCAGCACTGGGGCGACCCAGCCAGCTGCCCTCCAGCAGGGCGGGCGGGCCTCCCTCCAGCAGGCCCTGCTCTCCAGGGAAGCCGCCTGGGGCCTGGCCGGTGACCATGTGCCCCAAACAACTCGACTCCTTGGGCTACAGGTGGGAAAAGCCTGGGGCGGACGGGAGTGTGGGCGTCAGAGACAGTCTGCTCGAGGAAAGACCGTGTGCCGGGCAGACCCGTCAGAGGGGCAGCCCCGGACTCAAGGTGTGTGGGCACCGTGGCCACCCGGCCACGCGGCGGCCAGTCTCTGCTCCTGGGGTGTCCTCTCCTTGGGTGGCTGCTGCCTGGCCTGCGCGCCTGATGCTACCACCCCAAGAGTGACCGTGCTCATGCATGCTGCTCCCAGCGCAGCTACACGCTGCCCCTGTGTGAGGACTCCTGGGTCACGTGTGCAGATTTATGTAAGACTTTATAGAATAAATTGGTTTCAGTAAGAATTTAATGGACATCGGCACAGATGTTGAGCAGTGAGCGCGGCCCGCAGAGCCCCGGGCTTCTGGAAGGACTGACCTGGGGAGTGGGCCCTGGGCTTGGGGCCCTGGGCCAGCACAGGAGTGCAGCGAGCAGGGGCACCACTGGGGGGAGGGGCAGGTGGCGGTGGGTCTGCGCCAGACTCTCTCTACCTAGGCCCTCTGCCCTGCTTCCCTGGCAGCCTCACCTCTCAGAAGCCTGACTGAAGTCAGAGAGCCCTGTTCCCTGAAGGGGCTGCTCCTGCTGTCTTGTTTTGGTGCTTTCAGAGCCCGTTGATTCCAGCCACATGCAGGTGTCCAGCCTGCACGGGGGAGGGGGGGGGTGACCGGGACTCCTGGGTTCAGAGTTTCAGAAACGCGTCTTTCTCAGCTGGGCGTGATCGGGTGACCAACTTGGGCCAATGAGTTGTGAGCAGGTCCCAGAAGGTTTGGCTGGGACCTATTGACTTGCCCATCACACACCTTCCTCCTCCTGCCGGGACACGGATGCGATGGTGAGGACGGGGCAGTCATCTTGATGCCATGAGGTGACAGTGGAGCCAAGTCCAAGAAGAGTGAAAAGAACCTGGGTCTGATGGCCTTGTCTTCCGGCAGCGCCGCCTGCTGCCACCCCGGGGCTTCTCAGTGTCCTCAGAGCTGGCGAGGCCGAGGTGTCTCGGCCACCCTGCGGGGCGTGCCAGTGACCAGCTGTGGCTCCCAGGCGTGTGCTCCGTGGCGGGCCCTGAGGGCAGCCCCACAGGACAGGTTCTGCAGCCCTGAGCCCGGCTTCTGGAAGCACTGCTTCTCCCCTAGTCACACAAAGAATGTCCCAGCTCCCGGGGCCCCACAGCTGACGGCCGGGATCCCCCGTCCCTCTCCGTCATTGTGCGCTGCAGACCCCGCTGCAAAGGCCTGACATGACAGCCTCGAACTCACCACTCCGTGAGGTGGTTCCCGGTGACCACAGCCGCCCTTGGCAGGGGACAGCGCTGGCACCCTGCAGGCGGGGGGGGGGGAGAAAGAAGGGGCAGAAACAGAAGCTGCCTCCCACTCCACCCCTGCTCGAGACTTTGGTCCTGCGGATGACGGAGCCAGGCACGCACGCCAGGCGGGTTGGCAGGGCCGGGCTGGTCTGTCCGCGGGGGAGAAGCCTTCCCAGGTGAAGGACGCCGTGAACTCGGCAGAGGCGGGCACCGAGGTGGGCGCAGGGCTCAGATGCCCTCGGTGCGCAGGACAGAAGTGCCCAAGGAGCTGCAGGACCGTGAGGGAACCCCCCGCCCCCCGCCCCCGTCACTCCCCCCAGGCTCGCTCAGCTCAGTGACGGGACTTGAGCTGCCAAGGGCCAGCTGCGTCCCTGGCAGAGGTCGCTTTCCACCGTCATCCAAGCAGGCCTGGCCGGCGGCGCCGTGAGTGACAGGCTCTCCGGGAGGCACTGTCCCGGCTCCCTTTTTTTTGGAAAAACCTCTTTTACAGAGGCTTTCGGTCTGACCCGCGCCATAAAACCTCGCTTCCTCCAGTCCAAATGGCTCCTCTTAGTCACCTCAGAGGGGTGGTCTTACCCTTTCAGCCCAGCCACAGGGCAGCTTTATAGGGTCACGTTTGCCTCCGAGGGGCACGGGGTCCTCCAGCTCAAGCCACTGGCTCTTTGCAGGAAAGAAAATCAATAGCCAAGGGGGATGAGAACGAGAACCCCCAGAATACTTGAGACCATCACAACCAGTAGGCCCCTCAGGCCAGTTCCAGAACCCTCTACAGAGGAAGAGGGTGCACCTCAATAAATCAGTGGGTCTCCTTTAACGAGACTGGCAGCCCTGTGCCTATTTTTAAAAGTTTACGACCCGGGATTTGCGAGTAAAAGCAGCCAGGCAGTGCTGGGAGCTATGCAGAGGCATTTTTAGTTTCCATCTCATCTCACTCCCCAGTGGCAATCCATCATGATAAGGAGGGCCAGGAGGGAGGGCGGCTCCCCACGGCCTCCCGGGCTGGGAGGCTGGCTGAGTGGCAGGCACCGCAAGCCCAATCCATTAACCAAAAAAGGGCGCAGCGGCCAAGCTGTTTCTCGGCCTGGCCCAGGGCTTGGGGAGCCTCGGTCTGCAGATTCCTGGCAACCCTGTCGCCCTGCGACGTCCTACGCAGACCGAACCTGCTCCCCAATGCCAAGAGGAGAGCTGGGACAGGCTGGCCCAGAGAGACAAGTAGGCACAAGAAGTGCCTACTCAGCCTCCTGGATTCCTATCCTGAGCTGCGTAACAAAGCGCCTCAGCCCCGGGGCTTAAAGCAGCAGCCATTCAGCTCCACACACACCCCCACCCCAGGCCAGTGTGTGAAGTCAGGTGTGACTGGGGCGAGGGGAGGCCCCTCCTGCCTCTCCTGCTCCTGGGGGCTCCGCGTCCTTGGCACGTAGTGGCCTCCCTTCAGCCCTGTCTGTCCTCACAGGCCTGGCCTGTGTGTCCCTGGAAGGACAGTGGTCTGAGATCCAGGCCCCAGCTGTAGTAGTCCAGGATGACCTCGGATGAGACCCTTAACTAGGTCACATCTGCAAACACTCCATTTCCAAATAAGGCCACACTCACTGGTTCCGGGGGGTTGGGTGTGGACATCTGTTTCGGGGCACCACCAGTCAACCCGTTGTACCTCAGCAGTGTCTGCACCTTCCTAGGGAGACCCCCGTGTCAGAGTTCAGGGAAGACCTGGTGTTCCCGAGGTTAGCACCTCTGCGCACCAGGCCTCACCTAGAGATCGGCTTCCAGCACGCCCGCCCCCAGCGTCCTGCTCGCAAGGAAGGCGGGGCCCGGACCGACCTCGGGCGTGCGCCTACCGCGGCTCAGAGCATCTGCGTGCCAGGCCGGCGTCCTCAGCGGTGACACCCGAGGGCCTCAAGAGCACTGCGTGGAGGTCACGCTGCACCACTCATTCTTCCAGAATTCTTCCTGCCCGGCTCTAGGTTCTGAATCGGGAGCGCCATGTCTGCCTCAGGGCATCAGGCCTTGTTCCCTGGCGGAGCAAAGATGGGCTCAGGCCCCGGTTTTCAACGTGCGGCTCCTCCACGCCACACAGCGTGAGCTCGCCGCCCGCCCTGGCTACCCGGGGTGGCCTGGACCCCACCGTCGTGGTTGGCATTTGGGTTCATTTTCAGGGTTTTTGCTCCGGCCTATAAGGAATACTTAACTTAGAAGAATGACCCTGCACTCGCCGCCTCCGCGTCTGCTTTGTCTGGTGTGTGCCCGTCCTGTGCCTCCGTCCCGGAGACGCGCCCAACGCCGCCTTTGTGGGTTGTGAGGTCGGGTTTAGGCGCCTCCTGTCCTGCCTCACATTCGCCGGTTCCTGGTTCCCCGTTACCAGTAGCGCGTGGGGAAGCTCTCGAGTCGCTCTAGGTGGACGGAGCAATGGAGCAGATCAGTGGGCAGGTGCCCAGCCTCTCTGCGTGCCCCCTCTGAATCTGTCCCTGCAGCCAGGGCGCCCTGGGAGGCGGCTTTCACGGCTTTCGTTGCTGTGGTCAGAGCGCCCTCCGGGAAGTGGTGCGCGAGGCCCTCCCACCCGCCACGTGGGCGGCCCTTCCTCCAAGGCCTCTTGCTGAGGGCGGGAGCCGCGTGAGCTCTCAGCCCGTCGGGCAGGCACGGAAAGCGAGGACCCCTCTGCTTGTGCCTGTCTCCTCCGGCCGCCGCTGCCGGCAGTGGTCTCCAGCGGGCCGGCCTTTGGGCTTGCTTCTTCATGGAGTCGCTTGGTCACACCCTTTGCCTTTTGTCTGCTGCGGTCACTGCCTTCATCTTCGGGATTCGCTGGCCGTTCGCCTGCTGAGAGTCGCAGTTCGTGTCAGTCCCTCCTAGAACTCTCCCCTCTGCCGTGTGGAGCCGCTCGGAGAGCCCCCCCCCCCCCGCGGCGCCAAGCTCCCGCCACTGTGGGCGCGTGCCCTTTGTGATGGCCGACGGCAGAGATCGTACATGATCGAATGCGTGGATCTTTTTATGGTTTCTTTCTCTATTGTAAACAGAGAGAGGTAGGAAAGCCAAGCTTGCCCCAGCCGGCATGGAGAACGTATTAAGACAGGCCCAAACCACCTTAGTCCAGGATTGAGAGAAACGAACACGATAACTTCGTGATCTGTTCTAGAAAATGGAGGTTCGACTTGGCGTTCAGACCCCACCGGGCGGCCACTTTTGTCCACTGACTGACGCTGCCTGGATGGAGTCAGTGTCTCATCCATGCCCTCCCGGATTTGCTGACATGCCCCCTGGAGGCTGTTCTGCTGTGAGAGGGTTTCTCCCCCACCCTCAGGCCACCTCCCTGAGCGCATCCACGTGGAGGCGGGTAACACAGGGACCCTTTAGCTGCTCCAATACTTGGCTGCCCCCAACTTAGCCACACCCGCAGCCAGTGCCAGGAGCCAACAGGAGCCCGCAGCTGCCACACCCCCGGGGAAGGGGCTGAGACCGCACTGTTCTGGGGTTGGTGACACCAGGGCCCGGCCTGGACAGTCAGATGAAGGTGAAGATGAAGGTGCCACATCCACTTCCCTTTTCCGGGCCCTAAGCTTGTGCTCAAGCCCACAGAAACCCCTCTGTGGCAGCTGCGGCCTCACGGCTGTCCGTGACAGCATGTTGGCGCTGCCTCCAGGGCTTCCTCCCACGCAGCTTCCCCCCACCCTCCCGCCGCTGCCCTGACTCCAGGCGCTGGGGCTTTGCCCCTTCCCTCTGTCCCCCCCTAGCTGCGCTTCTAGGCCAAACCGTCAGCTGAGGGTGGCGGGAAAGGAGACCAGCGGTGGAAAGCAGGCTGCAGTCCAGTCCTCCCAGCAAGAGCAGGGCCTGCCGACCGCTGCCCGGCCCCCCACTGGCGGGGTGCAAGGCCTGCCCTTCACGCTGCGAGCTGCTCATCTAGTCCCAGCCTCTGCGTGTGGGTCTCCTGGGTCGCGCCGGTGTCAGATGTGCCAGCGCCCTGGGTGGTGGTGACAGGTGACCCTGAGACAGGTGCTCACAGCGGCAGAGGCCAGCCCCCACACCCCACCCCGGTCCTGGAGGGGTCCACACTGAGAGTGAGTGCGTTGTCCCCTGTCGCCGGCATCTCTCAGACCTCCTGAACCAGAGGTCGCTCCTGCCCCGTGGCCAGGCCAGTGCTCTGTGCCGTGTCCGTGTCTCTCCTGCTCCGGTGAGGCCAAGCCACACTGGGGAGCACCCCTCGCCACCTCCTCCCAGACTGTCTCCACTTGACTGGCCACGTGGGCAGAGACCTTGCAACTAAGGTAACCTCTGAACTTCTGGGACGGGTGTGAATTGGAGGGGACCTGTCAGCCCACTGCACGCGGCCAGGTAGTGGACAGGCCAGCTGGGTGGTCCTTGGTCAGGAGCACCAGAAGGGTTGAGCTGCTTTCTGTGGGTGTGGGCCTGGCCTCCCGGCTCTCCGTGCCTCCTTGCAGACTCTGATAGGAGCTTCGAGTGCGTCCAGGAACACCTTGCTGAGCCCCTTGCTGGTCGTGGCCCTGGTCAAGCTCCCACAGGGACATGCGTGTAGACGCATTGAGGGGCTGGGCCGGGGGGGCACCAAAGTGGGGATGCCTGCTGCTCTTTTTCCCCAACCGCCATCTGGGTGAGGAGGGACGTGGTGACCAGGCAGTGGTGGGGCCCCTGGTCAGAAATCTTGGATCCTTGAATGACCTCACGAAAGCAAATAGTCCCCGACCGGCACGACCTGGACAGGACGGGAATGAGCATAAATGACCCTCTGTGGCCCTAACGTGGGAGAAGCGGTCCCAGCAGCGAGAAGTCACCGTAGCTGAGACCCTGTCCAGGGGGAGCCATGGGCCTGATGGACAGCGCTGCGCCCCGCCGCCCTGTCCCCAGCCCCGTCCCCTCCTCCGGGTGGCCTCAGGCCCGCAGGTGCGCAACACTTTGTATCTTTAACAAAATAGAAGTCAAAGCGTTTTCCACCAACCTTAACTAGGTATGCAGTCCTTAAAAGTTCCCCTAGAATTGAATAACAGGAAGACGCTGATGATCCTGAATAATTTCCATTTTGTCGCGGCTGCCAGGAAGTTCAGAGTAAAATTTTATGTTTAATTACAGCACCTAACTCATTCCAGATTCCTGGAAATCGATCCGCCTGCTTCCGAGGGATTTCTGATCGGCCTTTGCGTGTTCCAGCGATTGATGGGTGTTTAAGGGTTACCAGCCAGCCGCCGCCCCCGTTTGCATGTGTTGGCTAATGCAGACTAACGGCCAGGATGAGGTGTGGGGTTCGGGGCTGGGTCCTTGGGTTGCCTCTGAGAAGTTTCGGCAGAGTCCCCTGTCAGCGGCGTCTGGCGAGTTGGCCGGAGACAAGGGGTTTAGTTTTGCCCACAAAGGCCGGGCTGAGGAAAGGAAGGCCGGCGCCGCTTCTGCGCAGACGCGGGCGGGAGCTGCCCTGCGGGCGGGGGTTGTGCTGACGTGGTGTTCTCTGGGGTGGGGTGGGGGTCGCCCCTTTGAGGAGCCGTCGCCGCTGTCAAAGGAGTCACCTCTAAGGTGGGATCCGTTCCCCAGTGAGGGCCTGATTCTTGGTGGTGGCCTCAAATGCCACGTCCCCCGCCCCCGTCCGTGCCTCGGGTGTTTCCACAGCAGCGGGCGCCCAGGGACTTCTCATTTCTGTGAACATGGCTGGTTTGCCGACCATGCTCGCCATCTCTGCCCTACCTCCGGCTTTGGGCTTGGGACGGCTCCTTCCCACGTTTTTTATCCTGAGCCTCCCTCGACACACACACCCCACTTCAGAGCGGAGACGCGCCACGCACGGGGGCTGAGAGTCACTGTTGGAGGAGGAGCCTCCCTTTAGAATGAGCAGCCTGACTCGGGGAGGCCACGCTGGCCAGAGAACTGGTGTGGGGGGGGGCAGGTGTGTGCGTGGGTAGCATGGCGCCGGGCTGAGCCACACCTTGAGGAGTCCAGAGCAGGCAGGGCTAGTCTGCTGAGGAGAGACGCCACACATGTCTCAAAAGGCCACGCATGGCGTGGGGGTTCGGTGACCGGTGGGAGCGGGGGCGCCCTGAGCAGGGGCCGGCCAGGAGGAGGCAGGGCCCACATGAGGTCTTGAGAGCTCGTTTTGTGTTTTTGTTACAGGGCAACTCCCAAACCTGCCCGCTGTAAGTAGGTTCTGCCGTGCCGTCCGCCGCATCAAGACAAAACATGAGACCTTTCATGGAAGGTAACTTGTTACATTTAGTGTGCAGTATAGAAAAGACGAAGAATCTAGTTTCTGAATCAAGCACCCAAAGTGACCCGACCCCTCGTGGGTAAAAGTCCAGCCAAATGGGATTGGCCCAGAGCAAGGCCCCAAAGCGGCCCCAAATCTAAAGCACCTTCCAGCAGGGACCCATAGAAAAGGGTGAGAAATAGCCAGACAAGTCTGGGAGGAAGAGCAAGATCAAAATCAAGATAAAAGTTGCCATTGTCACCTCCCCGCCCCCGCCGGGTCTCACCCAACATCTGTGTCACCCAGTCCAGGACCAAGAAGCAAGTGCAGCTTCCTCACATGTCTCTGCTCCGTGTGCCTCCTCCGGGCCTCCTCCTGGCTCCCCACCCTGCCTCCTTCCCTCTCCAGCCCCCTCTCCAGCTTCTCCTCCTCCCTGCTCAGCCCCACCCTCCCTGGGGTAGGGCAGGGAACCTGGAACCTCCCCTTTCCCTGGGCACCCCTGTTACATTTTGATTCTTATTCCCCCACTTCTCTGCCCTGTTGGGTTTCCCTTAAAATTTTTTGTTGTCTACTTAACATGTAAGGTTCCGTGGAACGTTCACCCATCGCATTCTAAGGCGAGGTCAGAATTCACCAGTGTGGAAGGCCTGACCTTCGGGAACTTGATGGGAGTCTGACATGTTTCCCTTGGCCGGCCCGGCCCTCTCCCTTGCCAGCAGTAAGAGAGGAGATAATGTTGGTTTCAGATCTTGATTCCTCAGAAAATGCCTCCAGCGTTGCACTTTCTGTAACAGATTGGAGCCAGCGGGGCAATTCCAAGAATTGTCCTCGGGTTCTGGGGGCTGGGGCGGTTCCTGATGATGGTGGGCGTGTCCAGAGCCCTGGTCCTCCCCACGCCCTCAGGAAGGCCCAACAGCACAAAACAAAACTGGATAAGAAAGTCCCCTTTGAGAGAGTTACTTACGCCAAAAGAAAACACCAAGTGAGAGGATTCTTTTCCCTGCGCGCATGCTGGCTCCCCGAGCCTGTCGCCAGAAATTGGCTGGGGGCGGGGTGTGTGTGTGTGGGGGGTGGCGCAGACGGGGCGGCCCCGGGCCTGACCCCCATGGGCTTCTTGGTGCTCTTCTGTCAGTCTCTGGGGAAGGTCAAGGTGCCCAGGAGTGGACGACAGCCAAGCGGGAAAAGCCCCAGCTCTTAGCAGTCCCCCCCAAGATGGGGCTCCTTGGGAAGTGGGGGATCCTTGGCCCCCCTCCTTCCCGCTTGGTGCGGCCCACCCAGCCCACTCACTCCCTGAGCCTGTTTGTGCCGCACAGCGTTAGCCGGGGCCGTTGGGCGCCCAACCGTGCTGCCTGGGGCTGTGGTGCAGGGGGTGTGCGCAGGGTGGTGGACGCCAGGGAGGGGCGTGCGGGGTGGACAGGCCACCTGTGCCCCTGCGGGCGGCCCGCGTCTCTGTGTCCCTCCCGCCCTCCTTTCACAGTCCAGCTTCTGGACAGAGAGACCTGCTTGTCTGGCTGTCTCGTCACCCCCGCTTGGAGGGAGTGGGGTGTCGTGAGGAAGAGGACTTTCCTTATCGGGAGTGGTCATCACCCAGGGGTGGTCAGTACTGGCGGCTCAGACACTCGTGCACCACTCGGCCCATCCTGCGCCTGTGTCCAGCGAGTGCCCCATCCGGCCTGGGCTGAGTGGCCTCTGCTGTTGGCTCTGCACCTGGCTGCATAGGCAGGGGTTGCTGGACCCTCCTGCGCCCTCGTCTGCAGCCCAGCGGGGCCTGCCCCTTCCCATGAGGCCCTCAGCCACCGTGACCCTGTGACCTCAGGCCCCGCGGCCCTCCCCCACACTGACCCAGGGACACATCTCACTAATTCCTCAGGCAGAGCCCCACCTCGGGGGATCACCGACAGACTCAACATCTTCCTTATCTGACCCCTGGCGACCTTCCCAGGGCCGTGACCCCGGCGATGCGATACCTGCCCGGGGAGCGGCGGGGAGCGAGGGGCCCCCAGCGAGGGCACATACATCACCCAAAGGGCTGTCGTCTTGTATATCCCACGCCAGCCGGGAGGGGCCAAGGCAAGATGCCACCGGGAACCGGATCCCCTGGAAAGAAGCAGGATAACGCGGCGAGGAGACGGCTGCTCTGGCTTCTCATCTGCAAGCAGTGTCCGGAGCAGCCCGAGGCCCGCCACAGGCGCCATCCTTTTGGCTTTAGTAGATCTTTTAGCAAAAAGGGGCTTGACGGGCACCAGGAGCCGGACACACGTGGCTGTCTACCCGCAACGGCCTGGGCCTCGGGAGGCCTGTGTCCTGGAGGAGAATCCAGGGCTCCAGGTCACCCGGGGGAGCCCTTCGGGCCACCCCAGACACGAGACTGTTTCCTGCGCAGAACCCCAGACTCCAGGGACGGTCGTGTGGGCGGGGAAAGAGAGGCCACCCCTGTGCCCGGGGCCGCGTGGGAAAATGCTGTGTCCTCCTTGGAGGCCCCGGCTGCCTTCCTCACCTCTTCCAGCAGCTTCCAGTGCCGGTCACAGGCCTGGACCCTGGACCTCTGCTTTGCCTCCGGAGGCCGGGCCGGGGCTGCGGCAAGCAGGGTGCGCCTCCTCTGGGCTCAGAGCACACACTTGAACTCGCGGGACTTCCTCTCCTCGGGAGAGCAGAGCCCGAGCACCCCTCAGCTCTGCTGCAGGGGTGTGGGCAGAGCACACAGGTGTGTGGCGGGGAAACAACCTCGCCCTCCAGGCATCAACTGGGGGACTGCTCCCCGCTGTCCAGCCTGGGGTGCTGCCCACGAGAGGCGCGCCGCTTGCGACAGGGGCCCTGACCCTGAGCAGCCCGGCAGTCCTGGAAGGTCCCTGCCGATCAGCACTGGGGTGACCAGCCAGGCCCCTCAGGCCGCGGGGAGCCTGTCTCCACACCTCCTCACTCTCATCCCTGCACCCCTGAAAACGGGCACGCCCGGGGAGTCCCACCCTCTGTGGGCGTGGCGGGGATGTCCCTGCGGCCTGGGGCCCATGGTCCTCCCGCGCGGAGCTCCGCAGCCAGTGGCGGTAGCGTGCCGCGGTTCTGGCAACGCCGGTGCACACAGGTGGTCGCTGGGACACACGCCTCCGTGCCCCTCCGGCCTCCCTCTTCCTGCCCGAGGCAGCTTTCTGTCGACGGAGGCAGCATGGGCCTCCCGGAGCAGTTTCGTTCCTCGGCCACAGCCTTCCAACCTGGACTTGAAGTGGTTTGTGAGCCGCTTCCACTGAGTCTCCAGGACCGTCCCGAGCTGCGTCCTGGCTTTGGACTACAAGCAGGTTACGCTTGGCTGTCCCGAGAGGCCCCAGTTTCAGCCTCTCCTTGAAGTCTGGTGTCTCGGGCCTTGTACCCATGGCCCCGCGCACCCCTACCCCAACCCTCCCCGGCCCCTGCAGCCCCCACAAAGGTAACCTCCCTCCTGGCTTCTGAGGCATCGATTGGCTTTGCCAGTCCAGTGCTTTTAGAGACATGGTGCCGCACCGCGTGTCTCCTGTGTCTGGCTGCTGCTGCCCAGCACCTGGCGGCTGAGCCGTGGGGCGCCTGGGGCTGCCAGCGCTTGGTCTCGCTGCTGCACGTGTCCTTGACCCGCCGGCCTTCGCCCTTCCTCCTCCTGCCCAGTGTTGGGGCAGGGGCTGTGCTCCATAGAACCGGTCCTCATTCTGGGGCCAGAGGCCTCTGTCTGGGGTGGACAGGAGCCGCGAGTGGTCATCAGCTGAGTATGCGCTGTGCCGAGCCGCTGCAGGGGTGTCCAGGTGAATTCCCGGCCCATCCGCACTGGCCTGCCCTGGAGTTGCTGGGCTGGCTAAAGGCGCGTGCCAACCCTTTATGGTGCACAGAACACAGAAACGCCTGCGTGTGGCCAGAGCACCCGGCAGGGGAGGGAGTGCTCCCCCCGCCCCTGCTCCCTTCAGCCCCATGAGGGCTCAGCCCCTCCATCAGGCAGTGCCTGGGCTGCTTCGGGGCTTCACAGCTGGCCTAACCACCCCTTGCTGGCCTAACCGCCTCCAGAGACCCTCACTGTCGTCCTGGTGCCGCTGACCGCCACGTCGGGGCTGGGGCGGGAGGCTGAGGCCGTGTCCGGAGACAGCGGAGCAGAGCAGGCGCCTTCACGAGAGAGTCCTCAGGAGCCCCGAGAGCAGCAGAGCCACAGGAGACGCGCTGGGGAGGAAGGAGGCTGGTTTAGGCCGCAGACTGCACGAGCTAGGCCGGGCCACACACTGGAAGACGTTCTGGAAGGGGCGCCAGGCCCTGGCGCGCCGTGGTGGAGGGGGTGTTGGCTCTGTCACTGGGTGACGGTGACCACAGACGCTGTGGCTGTGGCGTTGCATTTTGCAGTTGTCGCGACGCAGGAGCTTGGCCGCGTGGCTCTTCTCCCCTCGCCAGGGCTCAGCTGCGTGGTGTTCGCTTCCCAGCCCCTCGGGCTTTGGCAGAGCCCCGTTCTCACAGCCACAGAGCTCGTGTGGCTTGAATCCCGAGCTGACCAGGGAGGAGGCCCCGGCATAGCGGCCGCCTTGGCCCCTGGTTATGGGCTCGCCAGGCCCACCCGAGATAGTGCATTAATTACAGCAGCCAAGTCCCTTTGCCATGTCACTCTGTGGGTTAGAAGCTGGTCACGGCCTACGTTGAGGGGGGCAAGGGGGGGGCGGCGAGGGAGCCCATCTCAGCCCCGCTGCCTGCGCCACCGGCTCGCTCACATGTTCACGGGGCCCCGCGGCGGCAGCACTCAGCCCCGCTGGCTGTCTCTGTGTCTTCCTGCTGGCTTAAAGCAGGTCTTGCCTTCCTTCCAGGGGTGCTTTGCAGTGCTCCCCACCCCCGTCACCTTGAGAGCCTCCACCTGGCGTGCATGGGGGTCGCGCGTGGCTGGAGGTGGCGGCAGTGCTCCCCCCGCCTTCCTGTGCTTGCCCAGACACCACTGTCGCCAACCAGAGCTTCCGTCCCTGGTGTTCACCAAAATGAGATGAACCCATAAGCATTGCCCCGCACGCCTGCTGACCTTTCTCTCCCATGGCCGGCCGCCCCGCTGCTCTCCCAGGCCCTCTGCCTGCAACAGCCATCCACAGCTGGGCGGCCTCGACCCACACCCCTGTGGCGGTGGGCGCACGCTGTGTCCGGGCAGTGTGATCACTTGCTGGGCTCATGCCCGCACGCCGCCTAGCACATGGCAGACACCGCAGGGGCAAACCCGCAAAGCCCTTTGCCTGCCGCAGGGTGGACCCTCCAAGGTTCGGGCCACATCTGTGCTGGTGCTTGTATTGCATGCAGCCACCTCAGGACTGGGCTGGGGCTCAGGGCTCGGATGAACGTCCCGACTCCCCTTACTCTCCGCACTCAGCACCTTGCGAAATGTGAATTCAAATCATGATTTCATGGCTCCTCCTGTGCCCTCTGGGGTTCGAGGCTGAGCACCTGTGGGCTCAGCTCCTGTCCACAGCAGGAGAGCTGGGAGAGCGCCTGCTTCGCAGGACGGGCCTGAGGCCTGCACGTCTCCACCCTGCCCAGAGCCTGTTCTGCAAGTGGCAGCTCCACGCAAAAGCTGGCGTCTGCCACCAACCCAGAGCAGCATCCTTGTCCACCGCCTCCTCTCCCAAGATTGTTTTGTTCCAAGTCTGCCCACGCACAGATCAGATGCTAAGCCCGTGTCCTCCAAGCCAGGCCTTCCGAATATCAGGGACAGCAGAATCTCAGCGTCGCCACCACTGTCCTCTCTGTCGCCTCGGCAGCCACTTCCTGAGTACTTAGGCCTGTCATGAAGTCCCCAGGAGGAGGATTACTCTGAAGGGTCTCTCTCTTCTCAGTCCTTGAACCAGATAGGGGGTGTTTGGCTCTCAGTGTCAGAAGTACAAGCTACGTCCGTTCATACAATGAGGACAGTGCGTTGTCTTGGTGTCTTAGTGGCCCTAGGCTGGGTGACTCTGTGTTGTCATTATGAGCCCGCATATTTCCGTCTTCACATGTCAGTGTCTGCCTCAGTGTCACAGAATGGCTGCCGTGGTTCCAGCTATGACCTGCACACGTCACTATCCACAGGAGAAACAAGCTGCTGTTGCTTTGTTTCTTTTCAAGAGCAGACATGCTCGGAGGGGGAGACCTTGCTTGCACTGTGCCCCGGCCTGGTCGAGCCAGGTGGAGGCGCTCGCAGGTTGAGACGCTGCCCCATACGTGGCGTGGGCGCCGGCTTCCCTTCTCTCTAGCCCCGACTCTTGGCTGTAAAACTTGTAAAGCAGCATCTATTTCAAAAAGTGGTTTTGAAGATGGAATGAATCATGACTGCCACTGCTGTCCGGGCGCGGGAGCTGTCCAGGCCCTGCCGCCACTGTTGCCATCGTGGCTGTGGCGTCATGGCTGGCTGGGCGGCGTCTGGCCTGATGCATGCTGGAGCCTCAGGGGGGGAGCGTCACATCTGCAGGACCAGGGAGAGGACGAGGTGTGGAAGAAGTGAGAGTTGACAGGCCCGGCGAGGACCACCCACCGTGCCAGGGCAGGCCCAGACCAGCTTTGAGGAGTGACTGATTCCGTCCCGAACGAAGGCCCTGAGCTGGCTGGGCCTGGCGGCCACCCCAGACCATCCTGGCCCTTTGTTTGTATCTGCCGGCCCCGCCGGCCCCGCTAACACTCGGTGTCATCGCTCTGCTTGAGACACTCAGGTACCAGCTCGTTTGTCAATCAGCACTGAGCCTTCGGCTGTCAGAGACGCCGAGGTATTTGCGCGGGCACGGCCGCTCCGCAGCCCGAAGGCCCCCAGCTGCTCTGCGGACAGCCAGCACAGGGGACGTGGCCTCAGCAAGGGCCAGTGTCGGGTCAGCCCCCGTCCATGCAGCCCCGAGGGGCAGCACTTGCAGAGCCAGCCAGGAGAGCCGCAGAGCGGCCCGGCCCAGAAGCGTGCCCAGAGGTGCAGTTGAGCCCGCACGTCCGTGCCCTCACCGAGTAACTCGGACATGTCCCCAGCCGCTCTGAGCTTCCATCTCCTCTAACCCTGACCCCCCAGCTTGCGATCCCAGCACCAGCTCCCGGGGGAGGGCAGCAGGAAGGCAGGCGGCGCTCAGAGGGCAGAAGCCGGGCCCCAGGACAGTCTGGCTGTGAGAGCAGGACAGGATTTTGTGACCTGGGCCCAGTTTCCTAACTGAAGTTAGAAAGAGGGGAGGGGAGAGGGCCCAGGCTGGCCCCAGGGCAGCGTGCAGCCTCATGGGGCAGGGCTGCCTTGCACCCCTGCTTCACCTTCTCCATCCATCAGGCACATGTGACCTGAGTGCAGGGTCTGGTCCCCGGGGCGTGGTGGCTGGGCCCACCAGGACGAGCAGAGTCAGTGGCATGGAGGTGGGCTGAGGGGCAGCAGGATACTCTGCGCCTGGTGGGTGGACAGCGGCAATCACGGTGGGTATGGGCTCAGGTAAAGCCGGGGGGGTCCCATGACATGCTGCATGTCAAGTTCCTTGCGGAGACAGGGTCCAGGTGGCTGGCGCAGTCTGGGGTCCCCGTCCGTCCTCTCCCCTGAGGGTCCTTCGTGCTGGCTCTGCGGCCCATGTGAGGGGGGTGCTGAAATTGCTTGGTCCAGGTTGTCAGACCACTGGGCGGACCATGTGGGCTGGGGTACAGCACAGGTTGAGGTGCAGCACGGGTTGGGGTGCAGTATGGGTTGGGGTACAGACTGGCTGGGCTGCAGGGCCATGCGGGTTGGGGTGCAGCACCGGCTGGGGTGCAGGGCCATGCGGGCTGGGGTGCAGCGCGGGCTGGGGTACAGGTGGCCTCTCTTCTCATCCCAGGCCAGGAGCATCTCAGGAGGGCAGAGCATTCACATATCTGGGACCCAGGCACAGGCCTGGGCTGGTCTGCCCAGTCAGGACTTATGGAACAAAGAGTGGAGGAATGAGTGGCTTGGGGAGCGGATGTCCGAGCGGTGCTGGCCACAGCACCGGTGATGGGGGGCAGCAGGGGCAGGGAGTGGAGGCCGGCTGTCGCCATCCCATGCAGAAGACAGCCGCCCAGAATGCCTCTTCGTTCTGTAAAGCCCAGTAGGAATTGCACGTGCAGAGCAGAAAGCTGTGAAGGTCAGTTTCCCTGCTCTGGCACGTCGTGCGGCTAGCCCACGCCCGGACTGGCTGCCGCGGTGTGTGATGAGGGAAGGATGAGGGAGGGGCTCGCGTCTCGTACCAAAACAACTTCCAAACGTCAGCTCCAAGGGGACCCTGCGCAGCCACAGCCGAGGCGGCCCCTGCAGTGCACACAGTGGGGATGAAGCAGAGAGAGCTGTTAAGAATCTTTAAGGCAAGGGCCTCCCGGGTGGCGCAGGCGGTTGAGCGCCGCGCTGGGAAGCTGTTTGCAGCCTCTGCAGCGCGGGTTCGATCCCAGCCGGCGGCGAGGGTCCCACATGGCGCAGCGGCCCTCTCCTGTCTCCCCGCTGCTCCCCTCAGCAGTGGATTTCAGTCTATCTGCCTGTTCTGTCAATCAATCTGCTCTGTCTCTGGTGAATCCTCTCACCCTCCCGTGCATCTGGCCTGTACCCCGGTTCTTGTATAAAAGTAAATAAACCTTTAAAAAAAAAAATCTTTAAGGCAAGCCTGGCCATTTTTGAAAGTGACCCAAATAAGAGATTATAGAACTTTGTTTGCTTCTGTGCTGGCAGAAAACAGTGTTATTTAAGGGGGACTTTCACGGGAGATGACGCACCTAGCTGCAGGCTGGCCCCTGCCCTGGTCATCAGGGGACTGAGTGGAGAGAGGGATGGGCAGGCAGAGCCCAGCGCCTCGCGGGGCCCCCTGGGATCTCTGGAAAAGCCAAGCTTTGTTCGTGCTCCGTGGAGGTGGGGAAGCGAATCCAAGGGCCAGACTCAGGACTGGAATGCAAACTGTCTCTGCGCGTGAGGAACTTGAGGGTAGTCAGGGCCTGGGTCGTTCAGCCAGAGCGACGTCCACGTGCTGTTCTGTGGCGAGGAAACAGCAAGTTCCCAGGACAGTGGCACCAGTCTGGTCTTTAAGGAGTGCGGACGTAGCCACGCTCGCTGTCCTGGGCACCGCAGGACTCGCCCAGCCCTGACGGCGACCACCCGGGTGCCGTGGCCGCTCTGGCTAACTCTGTGCGCGCGCATGTGCTTGAGAGAGGGGAAGGCAGGGTTAGAGGTTAATGATGACATTTCTAAGCACTGACTCACAGCCATGGTGCAGGGAAGAAAGAGAAAAAGAAACTGCTCAGACCGGCACAAGTTGATTAAAAAGAGCAGCTTCGGGAAGTAAAGAGACCAGGCCCTGCCAGCTGCAGCCTCCAGCTCTGAGCCAGACCCAGGCTGTCCCGGCCAAGGCCGCGGGGCCCGGTGTGTGTGTGGGGGGTGGCCAGAGCCCACTTAGGTGCTCAGGAGGCAAGGAGCGCAATCCCTTTGAAGGGGATGTGAGGTGCGTGTTGAGGAGCGTGCCTGCGTCTGTGTCTCCCTCTGGCATCTGTCGCCACTGCAGCGGGATGAGTGCCATCTGGGAACTGGGGTGTCGATGAGTCCTGGCCAGGACCATCAGATGTTTCTCCTGAAGCGCCGTTTCATCTCAGGCCCAGAGACACAGTTAACACGCAGCTGAGCTGCTGCTTAAGTCCTCGCTCCCAGGATCCTCCCCACCAGGGTCTGGCCAGGGGCAGCCCTGTGAGGTCGCGAGGCCTGTGGGGGCTCATGTTTGGGGTGCTGGGCTGCATGGCTTGGAAGTCCGCACCTGTGCGTCCTGTGGCTGCCAGAGTCGCTGACCCAGCAGGTGCGTCTGACCTGGCCTTGAGCCGCTGGGCCAGACTCTGAGGCGGTGGCACAGTTTGTAAATGAGGAAACTGAAGTTTAGAAGGCTGAATTAATTTCCCAAAGTGGGGTGATTAGATGGGTCCCCCGAGTGCCTGAATTCATTTTATGAGGACTTGTTAGCCATCACTGAATGGATGAACAGGAAAGCCCAAAGCACCCCCAAGTAATACACGCGGAACCAGCAGGTGAGGCTCAGGGGTGGGCGCCACCGCATGTCACCAAGGCCCTGCTGGCCTAGCGTTGTGTAGCTTTTATAACTTCCTTAAAATTTAGTTTTGATTTCTAACAAATGAAAAAATAGGAGCTTGTATGTGCACACACACACAGACACACACACACACGTCACGTCTTGGCACAACACACTCTGCTGAGCTCATCAGTCCACGCATCTCTCAAAGATGAACTGGCTTCTGCATGGCTGACATGGCGCAGCCGCCTTCCAGAGTGTGAACTGCCGTCTCCGCAGAAGTGCTGTCTCCACTGACCCAGAGGTGGCCTGTCCTCGGGGGCTCGAGTGCCATGACTGGCTCCAGGAAGGTCTGGGTGCACGTGGTGACCAGGGCCCCATGTGCAGGAGCGGCTCTCATCGCAGCCCCGGGGCCTGGGGTCCGAGTCCGAGCAGTGCAGAGCCGTGCCCTCCCAGCCTGTGCCGAGGCGCCTTTCTGCCACTCCAGCCCCGGGGGAGGCAGGCTCCAGACTCGTGGCCACCTCTGCCTCCTCTCCCTCCACCTGCCTTGCCCGGGGCTGTGTCCTCTCTGTCGCGTGTGATTCTGGTCACCGGATCTAGGGCCCGCTCTGAGTCCAGGATGACCTCATCTCAAGAACCTTAACTTAATTGCATTCGTGAAAACCCTGTTGCCAAACTAGTCACAACCATGGAATCTGGGGTCGGGTGCGGACGCGCCTCTTGGGGGGACGCCACTCAAGCTGCTCAGTGAGCACTGGCAGGCTGGACGGACTTCTCCAAGGGGAGTGGTCTTGTGAGAAGGAGCCCTGCCAGCGAGGAGCTCGGCCGCTTTGCTTCGATGCCGCACACTACAGTGGACGTGGGTGCGGGCCAAGCACAGGAGCCTACCTACCAGCTCCAGCCCCATGGAGCAGCTGGGGTGTCTTGGTGACGAAGACAAGATTTTCGGCTGACTCAAGCCTTTGGCTCAATGCTGTGCCCGTGGATAATGTGGCTAAAACAGCACCATTGGCCCTGGTCACCTTGGTCACCCAGGTCAGCAGCAAGGTAGAGTCTGGCACCCAGGGCCTTGCTCCTCACATGGCGACCACCACCACCACCATCACCATCACCACCACCACCATCACCATCACTACCACCACCATCACCACCATCACCACCCCCACCATCACCACCATCACCATCATCACCACCATCACCACCATCACCACCACCACCATCACCATCCCCACCATCACCATCCCCACCACCATCACCATCCCCACCATCACCATCACCATCATCACAATCACCATCACCACCATCACCATCACCACCATCACCATCCCCACCACCATCACCATCACCACTACCATCACCACCATCACCATCACCACCATCACCATCACCACCATCACCATCCCCACCACCATCACCATCCCCACCACCACCACCATCACCATCACCACCATCACATCCCCACCATCACCATCCCCACACCATCACCATCACCACCACCATCACCATCACCACCACCACCATCACCACCATCACCACCCCATCACCACCATCACCATCACCACCATCACCACCATCACCACCATCACCATCACCATCATCACCATCCCCACCACCATCACCATCCCCACCACCATCACCATCACCACCACCACCATCACCACCATCACCACCCCATCACCACCATCACCATCACCACCATCACCATCCCCACCATCACCATCCCCACCACCATCACCACCATCACCATCACCACCATCACCATCACCACCACCATCACCATCACCACCACCACCATCACCACCATCACCACCCCATCACCACCATCACCATCACCACCATCACCATCCCCACCATCACCATCCCCACCACCATCACCACCATCACCATCCCCACCACCATCACCATCACCACCATCACCATCACCACCATCACCACCATCACCATCACCACCATCACCATCACCACCACCACCATCACCATCACCATCACCATCACCACCACCACCATCACCACCACCATCACCACCACCATCACCACCATCACCATCACCACCATCACCATCACCAGGCATCCAGGGCCCTGCTCCTCACATGGCGACCACCTCCTGCACCCTCCTCCTCACCACCACCATCCCCACCATCACCACCACCACCATCCCCACCATCACCATCACCACCATCACCATCATCACCACCATCACCACCATCACCACCACCACCATCACCACCACCATCACCATCACCATCACCATCACCACCATCACCACCACCATCACCATCACCACCATCATCACCATCACCACCATCATCCCAACCTCTACCAGGGCATCTCCCAAGAATTCACCCTCCTGCCTGGCCCTTAGCTCAGCACCTCACACATCATCCATTAACACCTGCACGTCCAGAGCTTTATCCACGGTCTTCATGTCCATTTCCTAGATGGCACAACTGAGGCTGAAGGAGTTAACTTCCCAGAGGTCTCACCTCTTACAGTGAGTTGCGAAGCCAGAATTTCATTGAACCGTCTGACTCCCAAACCAGTGCTCCCCACCTGGGAGGGGCCAACCACAGCTCTCAGGCCAGACCAGCCCTTGCCTACGACCTCAGTGGGTCATGTTCACGAGGAGATTTCTCCTGAGAGCACATCGAGTGTGAGTGGACACGACCACAGCCACCCTTTCTATCACCCGTGGTGCGTTCCCGCTGTAGCAGCAAGCTAAATAACTTGACCAGCAGCGTGATTTGCAACACCTGAGACATTTACTCTGGCCCTCCATGCGAATGCCTGCCATCCTGCTCTGACCGCTCCTGTGTGGGCCCTGTGCTGGCCTGCGTTGCACCCCTGAGGCCACGGCCCCAGCGGTGATGTCTCCGTTCTCCCCATCTGACCCTCAGGTGAAGCCCACCGACCAGTGCCTCACGAGGAGTGAGCACTTCCCGAAGATGGCGGCTGCTGCTGGAGGTGTCTGTTCCTCAGGGCGTCTTCCCAGAGATATACTGCCCGAGTTGTGGCCAAGTTAGAGGGAGGAAAATTTTAAAAAGAAAGAAACAAGAAGCCCAGCTACTTGCGCTGCCCACCCCTGGAACCGGAGGGCTGTCAATGCTGATTTTCTACCTGTGTGGGGAAATTTGTGCCCTAAAGTGACTTCCACATCAATAACGCATCTCCCATCCCTGACAGGAAATGACATTACAAAAGCCGGAAAAGACATCAGACACGCCGGCTTGGCAGCCGAGCACACGTGAAATGGCTGTCAGAGTTCAAAGGCAGGGCTGAGGGGCGCCCAGCAGCATCACCGGGCTGCCTGCGCCTCGTGGGACCAGCGTGGTGACAGCGGCCCTGCCCCGGCAGCTTCCTGACGCCCACGCCAAGCCCAGGTCAGGAGCCTCCTTGGGCCATGCAGCCGGCCTGGTCAGGCGGGGCCGGCCCGAGGGGTGAGGGGCTGCCCGTCTGGAGAAGCAAGGCCCGGAGCTCCTGTGTGATCATGGAATTTGCGTCCATCTGCGCCCAGGGCTGAACCCAGAGGGGCATGAAGACCATAGGTAGTTCACAGGCCTTCGACTTGGCCAGGGAAGCCGGAGCCAGAGCCCTCGCTGCACAGGGCAGGACTGGAGCCCGCGTGCACGTGCCTGGGACCCTTGCGTGGAGTGGCCACGTCCCGGCTATTGCAGGTGCACCCGGGGCAGCAGAGGGAGCACCAGCTTGTCCCGCTCACGGGGGCGCCGAGGCTCTTGGCTCAGACCTCCCGCCTCGCGGGCTTTGCCTCTCCCTGCTGCGAGGCCTTGGGCAAGCTCCTTCAGCTCGCTAGGCCCGGGGCCTCCTCGCCTGACGAGAGCAGGAATGGCCAGCACCTCCTCGTGGACCGTGTGAGTCGCAGACATGGAGCTGTGGCCCCACAGTGCGCACTCGGTGGGGTGGAGCTGTGGCAGCACCCCATCCCGCATCCCTGTGTGTCGTCCACAGCGCCCTGGGGCTGGCTGTTTTCTGTCTGAGGCAGCATACACAGTGGGGACAGGTGGGAAGTGGAGGTGTCCTGCGGTGGAAGTTGGGGGCCCCAGGGAAGTAAACCTCTATCCTTCGCCAGGTGTCCTTGGAGGGCAGTGCTGGGGGCTGGGGCCTCAGGGCGAGCACAGGATGGGGGGCTCCACAAATGGCAGGCTCGGGCTGGCCCACGCCCTCCCCTCTCTGCACCTGCCTCCCACCTGCGGCATGGGGGGACGAGCCCATCTGACGGTCACCCAGAAGAAACCCTGTAGTGCCTTGCGAGTAAGGAATTTTAAAAATGAGTGTGGAATTTTAAGTTTTAAATTCTGCCGATAAGGCATTTTAACCTAAGGCAGCACCCGGGTGTTCCACGAAATGCCACCTTGGGCCTCCCTGGTGGCCAGGGGTTAGTCTCAGCACTACCGCCGCTGCGGCCTGAGTCCAATCCCTGGCCAGGGAGTGACCCACAGGGCGCAGCAGACCTCTCCTGTCTCCCGCTGCTCCCCTGGGCAGTGGATCTTAGTGGATCCGCCTGTTCTCCCCACTCTGTCTCTGGGGGGTCCTCTCACACCCCCCCTGCAACTCTGGCCTACACCCCAGTTCTTACACATATACACACACACCACCTTGCCCCACCACAAGCCAAGTCAGCCAGATCGGCGTGGGGTGGTGACGAAGGCAGCTGTGGTGCTGGCGGAGGGGGCGGCGCAGGTGAGCGTGGTGACAGCTGCCACCGCTTTCCTCCGCTCCGCGTGCCTGCGTTGCTCTGGCCCCATAACTTCCGTCTGGCCGGTCCTCAAGCAGCGCCTCCACCAGGAGGTGCTCCCTGACCACCCCGGCAGCCCCGCCCCCATCGGCCTTCTTCGCACACCTTGTGTCTCATGTGGACACGGGTCCTCGCTGCTGCCTCCTGGCCAGGTTGTAGCCCATGGGAAGCTGTCTGAGCACGCCTCGGAGTTACTCCGCCGAGGGGAGGGAACTGAGGACTTGATGCTCCTGGGCCTTAAACCCAGCACCGCACATCTGGGCAGAGCAGCTCCCATCCTGACCTGGGCCTTGGGCCCAGCTTCCCCCTCTGCAGAGCACAGGGCGGCATTGGCAGGCGCCGTTCTGCGGGGAGCGTCTCTGTGACGAGACCCTGAGTGGTAGCTGCCGCATGCCCAACAGCCCCTTGGAGTTGCGCAGGGCTGGACGCCAAGAGTCCGTGCCCGGGCGAAGAGCAAAGTCTCAGCCGGTCAGGGGGTTTCAGCCCCGGCTCTGCTCCCGCTGGGGAGCTGAGCCAGGGAGCCAACCCACCTGCCTGGGCACCCCTGCTTGGACAGTCGGTTAGACCACCTGGGGGGCCGAGGCCAGATGAGACGTGCGAGGGCCTTGGCTCTGCGTGGTGGTGTGTCTTCCAGCCCAGTGCACGGCTCAGAGGTGCTGCTTCAGTCCCCCTTTGTTGGCAGTGGAGACTAGGATTTTACTGGCTGCGCTGAACAAGCAAAAGAAAGATAAAGTACAGAAAGGGTAGAACAGAGGAAGAGAAAATCTGTACACACACATGCACACATTCACACACACACACACACACACACAGCCGAACTGGAGGGACCCCGTTAGCATATAAACAAAAGGTGGGGGGTAAACCCCTGAAGCCTCTCCTCTGACAGCCGTCGGCGGCAGTGATGAATTTGCGGAGTTATCTAATTTTCCACTGTTTTAATTAGAGACTTGGGCGCTGAGGCCCCGCAGCTGGCGTCTTTGTGCTGCGTTCTGTTGCCTGACAGAGAAAAATGTCTCCTCCAGCGTCAGCCAAGCGCTGCGCCTGGCCTGGGGAGCGAGACTTCTGGGATTCATAAACTTGTGGTTTCTGGGCAGGGTGTCATCCGAACCAGCCTCAGCGGGAGAGGGCAGCCTGGCCTGGCCTCCCCCTCGAGGCCTGCAGACCCCAGGCCGGGGGCCACCCTGGCTGGAGGGGTGCTGGGGGCAAGGCAGCCAGGAAGCAGCCCTGGGGTGGCGTGGGGGTGGGGGCTCCTGAGGCTCATCCACAGGAAGCGGGGCCTCTTTGGGGCTTCTAGAGGCGCCCAGATTGGGGGGCAGTGCCTGCGCGTTGACAGCGCCTCAGATGGCAGAGAGCATGTCAGGAGAAGTCCATTCGCTGCCCCTTCGCTGCCCCTTCGCTGCCCAGCCGTCTCCACAGCCCTGGTGTGGCAGACACGCCGCCAGGGGCTCTTTCCCCAGGGCTCGGTTGCTGGCTCCTTGTGACTCTTGGAAGAGGCTGGGTGGAAGGCGAAGGAGCCTGAGTCAGGCGCGCTCAGCCCCACCCTGCACCTGGCCTCAGGGTCCCTGCAAGCCCTTGTTCTCTTCTGCAAAGTGACAGCCCTAAGAGCAGGGTCTCATGGGGAGGTATGGGGATGAAGTCAAATCCCGAGCAGCAGAGAGGACAAGAAATCGCCAGCTATGAGTCAGACACGGCCCCTGTGCAATGCCAGCAGGCTGTGGGTGAGAGATGCTTTAGATGCCCCACTGCCGAGACCACCTGGAGCACGGACACCCCCGCTGCAGAGTGGCGGGGGCCCGTCTGCAGGTGCCTCAGCAGCAACCGTTAGCGCCGCCCCCTCTGACTGCAGTGTCCTGTCACAGGGGACCCCACCCGCCTGGCCACAGCTTGGGAGAAATCCCAGCTCGCCCTCCACACCCTCACAGCAGGTGGCCAAAGGTGGCAGGGGTCGCCTGCATGGGTGGCAGGAAGGCATCTACTGTGTCGTCATGTCCATGGGGGTGGGAGGAGAAGGCATGATTGGGTTTACTGCTTGGTCATGAGCCCAGTGAGTGCCCACAAGGGCCTTGGGGCCTCTCTCTTGACCTGAGAAGGACTTAACAGGAGTCACACAAGTGGCCGAATCTCAGAGCAGGAGTCTGTCGCCTGCCCTCGTATCACGGGAGACACACTCTAGCCCAGATTGGGCACAGCCTCGGGCTCTGATGGGATTGTCATGCTCACTTCCCACCAGGCCAAGCTGCTTCCAGACAGCTTCACTGTGTCCAGGGCAAAACTCAGGAACAGTTACAGGGCAAAAAAATCTGGCTCCCTAACAGCCAAGACCCGCAGTGTCTGGCACTCAGGCCGCGGTGTTGCGATATGCACACGATCAGGAAAATATAACTCGTGATGAGGAGAAAAATCAACTCATCAAAAGACCCAGAAGTTACACAGCTGGTAGAGTGAGTGGGCGAGGACATGACTGGTTGCTGGGCTGTGGGTGTAAGTGCAGAAAGCCGGAGAGAGATGCCCCTGCGGAGGAGAGAGGCGGGAGGCGCATAGGAGACCCCGGTCAGACCTAGAGAGACACAAAACCCAAAAACATCTGAGATGAAAGATGGCCAAGGGTGGGGTTGGACGATGCCGGCGAAAAGACCAGGGGTCCTCAAGCCCCAAGAATGGACGATCCAAAAAGCAGCATGAGCGGAACAGAGGTGCAGAAGCCGCGTGGCGCAAGCCGCAGAGGTGTGGGCGGTCTCTGGTGACCCGGTGTGGAGGCGACCGGGCGCCCGGATGAGGGGCCAGAAGGAACAGTAAAGGCGTTTGAGGGAATAGCGGCTGAGATGTTTCCAAATTTCATGAAAACGGCAGAACCAGTTGTGCACCTGGAACACCCACTGCTCACCCCAGGCACAGGAAAACGACAATTACTTAAAACCAATTAAAGATGAAGAGAGAGAAGGTGTCTCAGGACATCCCAGAGCAGCAAGGCTGCGCTGCCAGCCAGTCCCCGTGGAGGCGGTGGAGGAGGATGGGCAGGGGTAAAAGGAGCGACGCTCTGGGCCTGGGGTGCCACGTTCAGTGCAGGTGTCTTCAGAAGCGCGGGTGACGTGCGGCCTTTGTAGACCCAGGAAGGGAAAGCCGGGGGGCCCAGCCGCTGGAAAAGGTCACGGGAGGGCGGAGGACGGGGTGCGCCGGAGAGGCTGGTTACGGGGTACGTGGGAAAGGAATCTTGCTCATGATAGGAATTTGTTGCAAGGACAGCCAGCTTCGGGGCAATGTTTTGCTGAGGTGACACGGGTCTGTGGCGCCACAGGAGCTGCGGGGCTCGGTGTTCTACTTGACATCCACACACTGCGCATCCCGAAAGCCTCACCTGTCCACCATCGTCCAGTGAGCCCCAAAAGACTGGCCTGCCCCCCATTAGACATAAACGTCTAAACCCAGTAAAGAGGCTGAGGTTGCCAGTAGAGCGAAAGGTGACGGTGGCGGTGACTCGGGTGAATGTGCCAGCGTGAGAGAAGGCGTCCGCAGAGATGCCCATCAGGGGACGGCGGCTGGGGGCGAGCGGGCTCCTCCGGGCCGCTGGGCTCTGGAGAGGCGGGAGGCGTCCGGGGCACCAGCGAGGCCGTGGGCCTCGGCAGTGGGGGCGCGGCTCACCCAGACGCGTCTCATGCCCCATCGCTAGGAGAGCGAGAGGCGCCGGCCTGGCTCCGGGCCCCTGTCTTCCTCGCGAGCAGCACACGCGAGCAGCGGAGGCTCGGCTGCGTCTAGGCCGGAGTGTTCTGAGCTGCCTGTCAGCGTGGCGTGGAGGAAGGCCACGAGGCTGTGACTTGGCCGGCCCCAGCGCGGGGCCTGACGGGGGCGGGAGTGGAGCCCACGCCGCCATTTCCCTGCCTCTGCAGAGCCTTCTGGAGCAGTGGTGGGGGCTGCAGTAGGTCGGGGGAGGGTGCGTGCGTGGCTGCCAGGCCGTCGGGGCACTTGTGGATGAAATACAGAGCCAGGAGGCTGAAAGCTCTCGCTGGCGTCTGCCTGCCCCCGAGACTTAGGATTTCTGCCTGCGGTGAGCAGGGCTTCAGGTGAGGGTACCCCCACAAAGGCCTCACGGGGAGAGCAGCGTCGTGTCTCAGCCAGCTCTGCCGTAGGACAAACCACCTGCAGCCTCAGCGGGTGAGAAGCCCCTGCTCTCTGTGCCGGCCGCCCGGGCCTGCGCTCCCTCTGGTCTCCTCCTCTGGGTCTGTCCCTCAGCGGCCGCTGGGTCCGAGGCAGCTCAGTGAGGGAGCCCACGGGCGAGGGTCTGCAGCCTCCCCAGCATGTCAGCTGGTAGCCCAGGGGGGCTTGAAGGAGCTCAGGGGTGATAGGGGGAGGGGCGGAGAGCTGGGAGCTGGGAGGGGACTCAGATGGGGCAGAGCCCGGGACAGGCACCAGAGAGGCCGCCCTGGTGTGTCTAAAAAGCCTGAGAGAAAGGGGGGAAGGAGGGGGGGGGGTGGGGGGCGGGGGGTGGGAGAGGAGGGCAGGAGGCTGGCCCAGGGCCTCGCCTGTGAGACGCTGCACAGGGAGCGATGAGGGAGGCTCCCAGCTGCGCTGCTCCCGTGTGGTGGCTGGGAAAGATGCCTGCAAAGCGGGCACTAAAGGCAGCCGCCATTGGCCTCCGTCGCTAAAGCTCCGTGGTTGCGCAGGGATGGGAGGAAGAGAGGCGCTGGGCGGCCCACAGGCCAGCTTTTCAGAGGGGCTCAGCATAGCCAGTGGTGTTAGGGGACCCCTGACTCTGCCGGGGGTGGGGGATCTCTGATTATTCCTGCGCCACAAGTGGGGAAACTGAGGCTTAGAGGGAGCAGCTCAGGGACACTAACCATGAGGCAACAGAGCGAGTGGGATTTGACCCCCACTCCAGCCCCTGGCCAGCCTCACCTGCTCACAGCCCTCCCTGGAGCCCCCACTGGTGGGAAGGGAGCTGGCAGGACTGGGGGGCTGGCTGGAGAGAGGATCTCAGCCGCTGGTCCCCGTCCAGCCGTGGCAGGGTCAGCTCTGATAGCCCCTGGGCCCTCTACTGCTCTCCTCCCCAGCTTCTCCCACAGATAAGGGGCCATGAGGGTTAGCGCCGCCTCCTGCCGCAGCCCAGCTGACCCCCGGGTGCCAGCAGCTCACCCCTTGAGAACTGCAGCCCCAGGCTGTGGTCTCAGTCCTGAGGTCTGGGGCCTGTTCTCGCCTGGAAACGCCCCGCATCCTGGGGACACCCCTTCTCGAGGAGCGCCGGCCGGTCCTCTGTGCCGCAGGGTCTGTGCCGCCCCTCCCCTCCCGTCCAGAGCTGACTGGCCCTCGCGCCATGTCCCCAGGGCACCGCTGGGCCTGGTGCCGGAGACTGGTCCCAACGGGCGGCACCACCCCTGCTCCCCGCGGGCCTTGCCAGCCCAGTGCCGCCTCCCCAGACTCGTTCTCAGGGGCCCAGGGGAGAGGAGGAGCCTGCGGCTGCCCTCAGGGAGTGTCACCTCAATGCTGTGGCGAGAGGAAGAGGCCGAGCCCTTCCAGGCCTCACCTCTGGCCCCGCGGCAGTCTCCACTCTGCCCTCGCGGCTCTGAAACCCAAGCTGAGTCGCGGAGTTGAAATACTATATACATTGTGCGCGGCGAATACGGGGAAATCCGGGGCTTCTCAGGAAACTGTCCCACGGGCCGTGGAACCTTTCTCTGGGAAACTCCCGGCTCCCCCCAGGAAAGCAAGCAGAGCCATCAATTTCCAGGCAGCCGAGCTAGCAGGCCCGCCCCGGCGGCCGCGGAACACCTGTCCTCCGGAGGCGCGGCCCCGCAGATAAACACACGGCGCGGATGGGGCCTGTGGGGCGGGGATCCGTCCGCCGGCTCCGGACATCCTGGAAACAGTCAAAACGCTTCCTTCCACTGTCGCGGAGAAAAATGGCATCTCCTCCGGCCAATTCTTCTTGCTTTTCAACTGGAGAACCAGGCCGAGGTTGCTTTCCAAAAAGCCAGAACCACCTGGAAACGCTCCCTGGCCTCCGCAGAGCCTGGCGGCTTTGCACCCGCCCCTTGACCCGTGCGGCCCACGGGGCTGTGCTGGACGAGCCCCCGGCCCCGGGGCCCCACGGGCGGCAGCCCAGGTGTGGTGATGGCAGCTCCTGGCCCCGTCCTCCCACGCCCCGCCACCCCCGCCGTGTGACAGGCTCCGCCAGGGTCCTGGACCCCCAGCGGGGGTTGGCGAGCAGCAGGGTGAGGGGGTCTGAGCAGCATGGCCCGGCCTTGCCCTCCCTTCTCCTCACTCTGGCAGCCCAGGCGGGGGAGGGCAGGGCCCAGCGGCGGAGCCGGGCAGGAGAGTGACTCCCAGAGCCCACCGCTCGGGCCTGTGGGGTGAGCGAGACACAGGCTGCCCCTGAGGTGTGCGGGGCATCTGCCCCGGCAGCCAGGCACCCCGAACAATAGACCAGATGCCTCAGATGCTGCCCTCGGGCCAGCCCCATGCTGCATAGTGACCACGCTAGAGATACGGCTGTTCCCACAGGCGGCAGGCGGCCTCCCAGCGGGGACGGGGCCACACACAGGCCACGGGCCGGGCGCCTGCAGAGCTCAGCAGAGCCCTCTGAGGCCCGGAGAGGTGGCGTGGACGCCCTCCCAGAAGTTCTGTGCGTGATCTGAATACGCAGAGGAGCCCGCGGCGGCTGCGGTGAGGGAGGGCCGGGGCCCGCAGCCCTTTTATGGGCATCTGTGAGGCCTGCCGAAGCTCGGCTAGCGGTGGGGAATTTAACTGTTGGCCATTAACTAGCAGACAGTCGGCCGAGAGCACCAGAAACATCTCCAGCTGATAAAAAAAAAGCAGAGGAATTTACTAGCGGATCCTTCCGGAGCGAGTCGTCACTCAGGGGCTGGAGGATCAGGGCTGAGGCTCCGCGGATGGACGCGCACCGCCCACCATGGCCCCCGGGGCCCTGCCCGCACCGCCTCCTGGAGAGGGGACGGCTCCAGCTCAGGCCAGCAAGCTGAGGAGCTGCCTGGGGCCGGGGCTTATTATCGGGGAGCAGGCTTGGAAGTCGGGGTGAGGGGATCAGAATTGGGCTTAGGGGAAGGTGAGTGAGGGACGGTTCCTTGGGATGCAGCCTCCCCGCAGGGCGCTCGGCTGGCTGGCCTCCAGGGCCGTGGAGAGCGAGCTAGCGGCAGGGCCAGGCCTTATGCCCTGTGACTGACCACAGTGGCTGGATGTGGAGGCCGCACCAGTCAGGCCTGGGCCTTGGCGAGGTGTACTTTGCTGCAGACATCCCCAAAGAGTGTGTCTCAGGGCTGGGACTAGGGCCTTCTTCCTCAAAGGGGGTCTGGGCTGCGAGGCCCGTCCAGCAGGACGGTCCCTAGGGTCCAGGGTGATGTGTCTGACAGAGGAGCCCCACAGCCTGGGGCAGTGACTGCCCTCAGCTCCTCGGGCTCCTCCTCCTTGCTCTTCACAGCGCAAGGGCAGGGGTTCCCCCAACACAGAGAAGACCCCGGTCCAGGAGGAATGATGAGGGGTCCCTACAAGTGCTGGCCAGCTGGTGGCCAGCCAGCGCCTGGCAGGAGACAGCTGAAGGAGTGTAAAAAAAGGACCACCTCTGGGGGCCAAGGGATCAGGAACTGGGACCCACAAGAGCCACGAGCAGAGAGGATGCCCTGGAGAGAAGGCTGTGGTCAGCCCCTGTGGCCCAGCGGGGAGAAGCTGTGTGAGGCCCCCCACTTCCAGGTTAGCCAAGTGCCCGCCCACAGTCAGACCCTCAGCCCCAGGGCCACAGGGAGTGTCCAAACACCGACGTGTTCCCGTCTGTGCGAGGCTGACCCCTTCACTCCAGCGGCAGCCGCACTGAGCCCACCTGGCACTGCCCTACCCTCTGGCCTGCTCCCAGGGCCAGCACGTGCCTGCATGGAGGGCTGGACACCCCACCCACGGCCCCGCAGGGAGGGGCTCTGAGAAGCCAGCACCCAGCAGGGACAGACCCCACACAGACGTGGAAGCCAGGGCCTCGGCGCCCAGCTCCCGCAGCCCAGACACCCGGCGTGTGCTCTCCTGTGGCGTCTGTGTTTTCCCGGTGGCTGAGGCCAAGGGCCCATGCCGGGAGCAGCTTCCAGAGGCCCCGCACCAGCCCCCGGCCCCGGCGTGCTCGCCCCATGTGGCCGCTCTCCAGGCTCTGCTCCGAGAGCCAGAGAAACTCACCCCGACCCTGGTCACAGAGCGACCCCCCAAAACGGTCACACAGCCCCACCCCTGCCCCCCACGGAGCAGCCCTTGCCCGTTCCTCCCCTGGGCCTCACTGAAGCCGTAGGCCTTGGATGTGGGGCGTCCCCTAGGTCTCACCGTGTGCCCAGTGACTGTCAGGGCCGTTGTGTGCATACCAGCAGCCACGCGGCCACTGCCCTGCCAGGATGCTCCTGCCCAGTCCCCGGCCCGTTCCCCTCTGGCCCTCCCTCCGGGCTTTCTGTTCTGTCCATGTTGCAGATTGGGGGGTGGGCTGCTCAGCGTCAGGGGAGCAGCCCTGGACAGGGTGGGGCCCCACACCGGCACTTGTACCCGTGTTCCCTCCTGGGCCTAGAGCTGTGCCTTCAGCATCGCCCTCCTCCCCGGCCTGGCACTCTGCCTTCGACCTCTCTCCTCCCCCAGCAGCCCTGGGCACCAGGTCGCAGGCCCCACCCACTTTCCAGACTGTGTCTGAGCTGGTCATGCCCTTGCCCAGGTCCTGCCTGGCTCCCCAGATGGTGTCCCAAGTCCTTAAGCTGGACAGAGCGAGGCCTGCCCCAGCTCCGTGCCCCGCCCCTCCCCTCATCCTCCAGTGTCTTGCGAGACCTGCGCTTCTGGAGCTGGGGAGGCAGAGGGCCTGCGGGGGCCACAGCAGAGCTGGGAGCCGACACGCGGACACCACTAGCTCGGAGCTGGGGCCCAGCCCCTGTGCCTCAGCCGTCCTTGTTATCTGACCCTCTTACCAGTGGGGATCTGGGGCAGACAAGTTTATGGCTTGCCCTGGCGATGCGGCTCAGGGTGAGCTGAGCTGGAGTCACCATTGCTCTGTAATTCTGCGCAGGCTGCCCTTCTTACAAGGGCTCAGAGAGCCTGGTGGAGCAGCCTGTTGGGGCAGCAAGGATGAGGCAGGACGTTGACAGAGATGAGAACAGGGCAGGATGGGTGGTCAGGGAGGGCTTCCAGGAGGAGGTGGCAATTTGAGCGGGCTGGGAAGACAAGAGAAAGGTTTAAACGGGCGGACTCTGGGGCAGCAGGAGCAGCATTGGCGGTGAGGTTCCTCGCACCAGAGACGGAGCTGGAGGAACGTGGGCTCAGCGGCCTCCACGGGGGTGCCAGCCTGCTCGGATCCGTTCCTGAAAGGGCAGGAACAGTAACTTTCCAAGCCGCCGACTGTGAGGCACAAGGAGCTGTTCATGGGGGAGCCCGTCTGAGCACCCATTTTTTGTTGCGAGTTCCTGGGGCAGTTTGAGCGGAGTGTGAAATCACATTTATACAGAGAACTGGGAACTGCTCTGAGCGGCCATTTATCCCCTAGTCCCCAAAATAGGTTGGCAGGTCTGGTGGAGGTTGAGCTCATGAATACCATTTCACACCGCCTGGGGCCTGCTGAGCCTTCCTGCCCTGCCCGGGGAGGCTGGCCGGCTGGGAGGGCGGCCCTGGCCGGTTTCTCTTCTATTTTTGCCCCCCAGTGTCTGGGTGCGCTCTCAGCAAGGGGACGGAGTGTTTGATTTGGCAGGGGGACTGGTGGAAGAGGCTGGGGCGCCCTGGAGTTATTTGGAACCGCCAGGGAACTAACTGGTCATTGGCTTGTAACAAATTTGCATTCCTATACATCAGCTCCTCCGGCTGCAAAAGGAGGTTTATTCATCAACCTGGGTGGAATTCAGCGGCGCTGGCTTTCCTTCCTCTCCCCGCGTGTAATCAATCATGGAAATAGCAGCTAACCTGTAAGGAACAATGGGGTCGTGTCCTGTGTCTGCAGGACCTTGGTGAGGCCGGACCAGAGGCTTGTGGGGAGGAGGGGTTTGGACTGGACATCAGGCGCTTCCAAGCGCTCGCTGTGGACCAGGTCGTGTTCCCCCACCCCAGAGGGGGGTGTCCCAGCCTCCCGCGGGGTGAGGCAGGCAGGCCCAGGGTCCCCTGGCGAGAGGAGGTCAGGGAAGTGGCCCAGAGCATGGGGTGAGTGGCCTTTCAAGAAGAGGCAGAGGGGGCGGCCACTCTCTTTCCACTCTGAGGACGCAGGGAGGAGGCAGCCGTCTGCCAGCCAGAGGGCTCTCGGGGAACTGACCTGGTCACCACCTTGACCTTGGACCTCCCGCCTCCGGATGGCTGTCGAAGCTTGAAGCTGCTCAATGTGTGGCTTTTCGTCATGCCCCAGTTGGCTAACCCGCCACGGGGCAGCAGAGGGGCTAGAGCCACCTCGGCAGGCAGTAGGCCAGGCCGAAGACCCGGGCGGATGCAAAATCGGTGTTGGGGTTTCCCTGAGAACCAGGTAGAGGGGATGAGGGGGGCAGCAGGCCCTCTTCTTCCTTTCGATATGGAAGCCCTCCCCAGAGGTTCTGTGGGACACAAGACACCTGCGCCTGCCTCCCCTTCTGCCGACGTCCAGGTGAGCTCCGCGGCTCTCCCAGGTGAGACCTGGTGAGGCCTGGCTGCAGTGCTGACCCAGGTGGAGGCAGCTCCAGTCCCCTGGGGAGATCGTCCCCAGAGGTGATGCAGCCAGAGGACGGCTGAAGAGGACCCCTCCGTGGCCTCCTGGGGTGCAGCTGCCTGGCCCCTGGCTGACCCCACTGAGAGAGAAGCCTCCCTGCCAGCATGCAGCTGGCACAGAGCTGAGCCTGACCCTCGCCAGCCTGCGGAGGGAATACCTGCCTGCTCCCCGGGGAGCCTGCTCCTCTTGACAAGATCTGTTTTCATGTCAGGAGGAAGTTTGCTGTGCTTGAGAGGACAGTAGGGCTCCGTTGAGGCGCGCCCGTCCCCAGGAGGAGCAGGGCTGTCGGACGTGCCCGCTGCCAGACGGATGGGCCCGTAGCGCTGCAGGAAGGCGCCTGCTGGAACCCGCCCCTCGGCGCTAGTCATGCAGGTGGCTCGGGCTTGGCCCTCCCTCACCACTAGCAGTGGGGATACTTGACAGGTGTCGCTGGTCTCCCCGGTTCTTCTTCCTGAGTGTCTGGGTGCATGGCAGGATCCCCATGGCTGGCCCAAGTGACCAGACTGGCCGTCGAATCACTGGTGTGATGTTTTCTGGGCCTCCTGACTGGAGGCCCTCGGGAACCCCCCAAGCCCCAGCTACAGCTACTAGCAGGGCCCCCAGGTGCTGTCAGTGCCAGAGACCCAAATGGATACCTGGCAGGTGCCAGACTGAACCTTTGTCCTTCCAGGTGGCAGGGCTGTTTGTTACTGCAGCAGAGCCTCAGCCATCCTGACAGATGCACCACCGTGACCCCGGGCGAGCGGCTCCTCCTCTCCAGCCTGTGTCTGCAGCCTCCATGCCAGGGCTTGGGGGGGATTCTCGGGCCTAATGCAGTCAGTGGGCAGAGGAGGCAGAAGGCCGCCTGTGAGTGCCTAGCCGAGCCGGGGGCCTCTCCGCAGTCGGCCATGCTGACGGCTGCCGGGGCTCGGCCACGCCTCCCACCCTCCTCCCCGCCCTGCCTTGCACCCGCCTGCTCCTCTTGGCTGAGGTCCCCGGGGGCTGATGTGTGCTGTTTGACACCCAGGTGACACGTTACAAAGTCCAGGACCCTCTGTCAGGAAGGCAGGAGAGCAGGAGTCCTCTTCCCTGAGGTGGTGGGTCTTTATCCCTTGAGTCAACCCTTCCCGTTAGCTGAACTTTCACTGCCTGCAGGAGAGAGCGGGCTGCGCAGCTCCCAGAATGCTCCAGGCAGCTCGTGGCAGCCCGGCCTCATGCAGCTGCTCCTTTGGCTGGGAAGCCCAGGGGTGCTGGGCCACAGAGAGCTGGGCAGGCTCCTCCAGCAGCGCGGGCTGTGCTCCCCGACAACAGGCGGGTATGCTGCAGCGTGGGGCAGGCCCGGCTCCGCCTCGGGGCACCATGCCCCACTGTGGCCCTGCTTGCCCAGCTCATTCCCTACGTGGAATGGGATCCAGAGCCCCCAACGAGTCCGTGGCAGGTGCCAGCATCCACCTCAGGGGCGCTCTGTGGGCAGTGCAGCCGCCCAGGAACAATGTTTAAGCACCGAGATTGGCGCCGGCCGCCCCCCCACCCCGGCTGCTGCTGTGTTACTGGCGTGGCCAGCGGGACCCCGCCTCCCTACCTGCCTGCTCCCCCGCGGGGTGCCCCTGCAGCTTCTGGCAGACCGGGGTGCCCACGTGGCCGGTCATCAAGGACGTGCCAGAAGGAACATGAGCTGTGATTGCAGAGAGAGGCAGGTCGTTGGCTTCCTGTCTCGTGGAGTCCACCTGGGTGGGACTTTACACAGCTTCTTTATGAAGGGGAGCCGCTGTCTCGTTTCGCCCATCACCCCCATTCGCCGTGACCAGCTAGCTGCCCTCCCCCGCGCTGCCCTCGCCCGCCTGTCCGGGAGACTTTCTCTCGGTGCATCTTTGAGTGTGTTATTTAAAATGTTTAGGGAAAAATTAGGAAATCGTGATAAGCAAAACCTAGAGAATGAAAACCCCTGGGCGTGGCCATGTGCAGCCTCGGGTTCTCGGGGGTCTCTGCTGAGACACACCCCAGGGGGCTGCGGCCCGAGGACGGGCAGCCGTACTGCCAGCCTGCGGTTTCCTCAGGGCCCTCGGCCACAGGCATGGCCCGCTTCCCCTGGGAGCCCTGGAGCTGCGAGCATCTTCTGTCACAGATGCAGGATGTTGGCCAGGGGAGGATGGGCGAAGGAAGTGGGGCGTCAGCTCCAGGGTGGCCCCAAGGTGCAGGGAGAAGAGCGGCCGGGCACAGCCCATGGGCAGGAGTGGGGCCAGGGCTGTGGCTCCTCGTGGACAGCTCCTGCCCTGTCCAGCAGCCTCACGGCTCTTTTTTTTTTTTTTTTTTTTTGCACTTTTTAACTGATTGCAGCAAAATACACGGTTTTTATTTGAAGAGATTGGAAAGGATGAAAGAGCCCCTCAGATCTCACACGGTCTGCCTTTCCCCTTGTCCATGGAGTAGCGTCCGTCTGCAGAACGTTCCCATGCACCCCAAGGGGGAGCCGGGCGCCTGTCACACAGCGGGATTTCTCCACCTGGGCACCCTGTCGGCCTGGAGCTTGCTGTTGAGAGGTGCCACCCCGCACCCTGTGGGCTGTGGAGGGGGCCCCACGCAGCCAGCTGCACTCCAAGCCACACAGCCGACAATGAGCCCGGGTCGGGAGGGAGGGGGAGAGGGTACCCCACCCCCAGACCTTCGCTCGCCCCCACGCAGCCTGAGCACTGCCGCCGGCCGGCCCGCGCCACACCAGTCCCCACGGTGCTGGGAACCTCCCGCCCAGTCCCGGGGTGCACGCCGGCCCAGGGGTGCTCTGCGGCTTCACATACTGCGCGCCGCAAGCACCTTGGCCTCCGTGGGATGGCGGGCACGGTGCTGTGTTTGACCCAGACGGTTTTCTCTCTTTGTGCTGCAGAAAGTGCCCGGGAAGTCTGGGTGGACTTGGCTCCGGTGAGGAGCTGCGGAGGAGGAACTGCTTTCAAAGACTTGGCAGCCTCGGCCTTCACCTTGCTGTGGATTTCCTGCGAGCCCTGGGGCCGAGATGCCGAACAATAGCTCCTGCTAATAGGCCTCCATGGCGACCTCTCCCTCGCTGCTGGAAATCACTACAAAAAAAGCTCAGTTCAGCTTACCCGGCCCAGCGTTCAGAACTAATTTGGAACTTCCGAGGAAGCCGGTGTGTTGAAGTGGCAGCCTGGCGGGTCCTGGTTTCCTCCGGGGCAGCGGCCCTGGTGGGTGTGCTGGACAGCAGGTCTGCAGGGCACCCTCGGGCCACGCACACCTGCCAGCCCACGGCTGCCCCTCACCGCCCACCCCTTGGGCTCTACCCCTCGCCCCAAAGCCCCAACACCAAGAGCCCAGGCGCGTGCAAAGTGAACATGGCGTCTCCACTGAACCCGGGAGTCACACATGGGCTCCGGCCGACCCATGCAGCTTAGGCGCCTTGTCTGTGAAGTGGCACAAGAGGACCTGCACACCTGCTCACGGACGCTGGGGGTTTGGCCAGCACGGCCCCGCCCACACCTGGTGGACACGCCGCTGGCAGTGCTGTCTTAGGGCTGCACTGTCTCGGGGCCACCGCGGAGCAGAGCGAATGCCCCCCACCAGGACACTTCTTGGGCCCCCGGCCCTCCAGAAGTCAGGCCGTAGCAGGTGCTGCGAAGATCAAGGCAGCAGGAGGGGGCCCGGGCGGCTCCCCCACAGCACCTGTGACCTGTGCACAATGGGCGGGTGACAGCGCTGCAGCAGGTGGAGGGGACCAGCTGGGCCCGTCTGTGAGGAATGGGGTGCAGCAAGGCCTGGCCTGAGCCCACGACGGCTGTGGCAGCCTTCACGTCCGCCAGAGCCCAACATGCCACGTGGACCCGGGAAGTACTGGACACACTGGCCCCCTTCGGGCTGATGGGCCGAGCCAGGGACCTGCGGCGGGAGGCAGGTGAGTGGCGCAGGGGGTGGGGGCATGGAGGTGTCGGCCCAGGGCTGCGTGGCCTTCTGGGGACGCGTCTGGACAAACTGTGAGGGTGAGTGTGTCTGCATGTGTGCAGCAGCAGCCTCGCGAGGACACTCTCAGCCACACACAGACCCTGTGGCTTCCATGTGTGACTCTCGGGTTCAGTGGAGACACCGTGTTCACTCCATGCGCCTGAGCCCTTGGTGTTGGGGCATCAGGACGTTGGGGTGAGGGGTGGATCCCGAGGGGCGTGTGATGAGGGGCAGCCGTGGGCCGGCAGGGCCCCCTCCATGCAACATCCTCAAGGGACTCGGCCCAGATTATCTCCCTTGTTTGCCCCAAAGTCCATTAAAAATAGCAATTACCTTTATATTTACAGATGACATACTTCACATTTATACCACAAATGCTCAAAAAGCACCCGCTGCTTGCTGGGGCGCTTACCACGCGCAGCTCCCCACTCCCGGCTGGCCCCACGGCTGCCCGTCCCTGTGGGTCTGGCGGAGGACGGGGCGTCAGGGCCCGAGGCGGCGCTGTTTGAACTGCGGCTCATACTTGGCGTGGGGGACTGTCTGGATGCTGAGGAGGAACAAGGTGCGCAGGGGTTGGCTTTGGGGGTGGCGGGACTGAGACGTGGTACGTGGGGACGAAGGTGGGCGGGGGTGTCCGTCCCTCGGTCTTGGTCACGACTGAGAGACACCCAGAAGGTGGGGGCGCCAGCCGCACCTCGGGGCCAGGTTTTCTGCTCAGGTCAGGCGGGCAGGGGCGCCCAGACTGCCCAGACCGAGGGGAGCAGCCCGCGGTGCCCGGAACGGCCCCAGTGGACGGTGGCCGTCACTTCTGCGCGCCGCCTCGGCCAGTGCTGGTGCTAGAGGCCACGGGGGCCCGGGGATGCGATTCTTTTGGGTCCAGACGCAATAAGCAGTAACGGCGGCCAGACTGGGCCTCTTCTCCCTAAACCCTGCGAAACGTGGCTGCTGTGCTGTGGCGAGGGCGCTGGGGGGGCGGGGGGGGGAGCCACACCCCCAGTGAGCAGGAGGGCCGGGTGGCCGGCCG
The DNA here is from genome assembly GCF_964194135.1 of Talpa europaea. Taxonomy (NCBI): domain Eukaryota; kingdom Metazoa; phylum Chordata; class Mammalia; order Eulipotyphla; family Talpidae; genus Talpa; species Talpa europaea. Next base: position 1,211,078 of record NC_140084.1, on the reverse strand, counting down.
TCACCTCTCGGCAGGGATGGAAAGAGCCCATGGGTGCGGGCGGCTCTGCCGGGAAGGTGCCCCGACTGTGTCCTCCCCGGGGGCTCGCCGCCCACCAGCGCGTGAGGTGACCCTGCGGCCGGCGCCTCCCACGTGTGCGCGCTCCTGCCCGCGCCCCGCAGCTGCAGCGGGGGCCGCCTCCGCACTTGCTCTCCGTCCTCTGTCCTCCCTGCTGCCGGCCGGTCCTCCGGGTCCGCCGGCCTCTCCGCCCTGCCGCGCTGCCGCCGGGGCCCTCACGCCGCGTGTGCGCCCTGCTCCCTGGGAGCTCGGAGTCCTCTGCTCAGAATCTTATCAAAACCTTGAGAGTCATAATTCCGTCCCGACGGGGGCATTTTTCGGGCTGCCAAGGGGCAAGAGGAGGAATGTCGGAATCCTGGGATTATGATCTGGATTCGCCAGCCATTTCCTGAGTCCCCGGCTTCAGAGGTGGGGTCAGAGGCCCCTGTGGATGGAGCCCATTAATCTCCCCGTGGCGGGCGAGGAAGCATTGGAAAGTGCAGGTGTCAACAGCGTCGTGTTATTTTTGGGAGAATGTGAATTGAACACTCGCAGGAAGTGTCCGAGTCCCTTGCCAGCATCCTGGAGAATTATTTTAGGCAGCAGAACTGAGTCTTGAGAGCAGAAGTCGGCTTTCAACACACCTTGAGGGCAAGGAGGGTACTCGACAGGCTCGAATGCTGCCGCAGCGTGGGGGGATCAAAGAAATGGGTGTGCTGTGTGGGGGTGCCCCCAGAACCCCAGTCTGCCCTGGGGGGCGGTGCCCGGCCCTCGCCTCAGCCCATCTACCTGCCTTGGAGATGGGCAGCTGACCCGGGTCTGCAGAAGGTTCCGGCTCATCTGAACCCCAGCCGGCCCCCCACACACACATACAAAGCAGCTTGACACGGAGGCTTTGCCCTTAAGGCTGGTCCCTCAATCATTGTAGGAGTTTATGGTTTAAGTCCGGATTCACAAAAATCTAAGCCATAAAGTAAATAAATCGGGGTGTATCCAGCCCTCCTGGCAGGGCTCTGCAGGGCAGTGGGGCGGGTTCTTGCTCGGCCGCTCCCACTGCGGGGGGCAGCCTGGAAGCCCCGGCCTCTGGCTTCAGTGTCTCCCTCTGCGAGGCAAGGGCGGCTGACTGAGCGGGGTGGCCCCAGTCAGGGCGCTGGGGTGAGCCTGGGAGACATGCTGGAGCTGGGGAGGCGCGGGCGGAGGTGGGGCGGTGGAGGTGGCCATGACGGGGCTGGTGGCCTTGGGGTCGCCCCGCAGAAGACCGCCGTGGGTCAGGTCGCAGACGCCTCTGGGAGGCGCGTGGCGGGCGAGTCCGCGGGTGCTGGCGTGCGAGGGCGTCGTGGAGTGAGCTCGCCGCCTGGGCAGGGCGGGAGTACCCCTGGCTGCAGGGGCTCGCGTCACATGGGGTCAAGCGATGCCCAACTGTCCCCGGGTAACTTACGAGCCACCGGGATTTGCCGCTCTGGAACCTGGGGGAGCGCGAGGCCCTTGTGCTGGCCGGCGGCTGCAGCCTTCCTAGGGCCGAGCCCCAGCTGACCACCCAGAGGCCCAGCCCCCGCCGACCCTGGCGGGCTGGGGTATGGCCGGGACCCTGCCTCGATCGAGCGCCCCGGGGTCCATCCCACAAGAGCGGAACGGGCGTCTCCGTCGCTGCCCCCGTCCTCGGCTGCCGTGGGCTCTCCGAGGTGGCAGGAAGTGGGTCTGACTCTCTCAAACGGGACTCATGGGACACGTGACTTCCACACAGCGACGGCAGAGGGTGGGACCGCTCGGGGCGGGTGGGCTGCGCGGCAGAGCCCCCTTCCTGGCCAGGCTCTCTCGTCACCTCCTGGCACCTGTGAGGCGGGCACAGTGGATGGAGCCAGACGAGGCTCCGAGGCCAGCGCCGCGCGCTGCCCGCCCCTCGTTCCCGGGACCATCCACCGCCAGGCCCCGAGCCCCCGGCACGAGCCACACCCGCGGGCAGCCCTAGCGACCTGCAGCCGGGGGCCCGGAGATGCGTCTCCAGCGGCTGAGTCGTAAATACTTACTTTCCCTTTTAGCGTTTTTACGACACTCCCTCTTTCCAGAGGCAGGAATTTACCCTAACGCGCGCCTCCCTCGCGTTTCTGCTCGTCTCACGTCTGCGGGTAAACCGGCTTGGACGGATGGGTGTTTCCCGCCACCGCGCGCTGCGGCTGTCCCGCGCCCCGCCCTGGGTGGCCACGCCAGCAGGACGCGAATCCTAACTCCCGCCGAGTGGGAAAGCTCCAGAAGGAAGCCGCGGCCGATGGGGGGGGGTGGGGGGGGGCCTTGTTTCTAGCAGCACCTTGTATGGGAACGTGGGCCTGTGCATTTTCAAGACCGAAGTCGCTGAGCGAGAGGGGAGATGCCGCGGGGCGGCTGGCGGGGGCGGGAGGCGGAGGACGGCGTTGGGCAGCCTGGGCTGTGCGGCTGGGAGGGAGAGGCAGGGCCCACCCGCGGTCCTCCTGACCCGGAAGGCAGCGACCCGCCGGGCCGCCCCGCTGGCCAGCTGCGCCGCGGGCCGCCTCTTCCGGGGAGAGAGCCAGTCCTGCTCTCCCTGGCCGTGACGGTCCCAGGAAGGGCCGTGAGCAGAGCGGGCGCGCGCCGCGGCGGGCAAGGCGGGCGGTGGGGCGTGGTCTCCGCCAAGGCGCTGTGTGGCCGGGGCAGACGCTCGCCCTCTCTGTGCCTCCGGGTCACCATCCGATGGGCCCGAAGGGGAAGCCGCCCCAGAGCTGCTGGGTAGAATCTCGCAAAGTTGTGGCCAAGCTCCCCCATGTAGCCAGTGCACACCGACCCCTCAGACCCCGGTCACGGCTCTGAGCCTGCGGTCAGCCGGCTGTCTGGGCTGGCCGGCCCGGCCTGTTGTCCTTTGCCCCCCGCAGCCCCGGCCGTTGTTCCCAGCGCCGCAGTCGGTGGCCATCGCTCAGCCCACCCTCTCCGTTTAGCGGGGCCCTCAGGGAGAGACCCTCCAGCCAGACAGCGTGAACCCGCAGGAACCGCTCGCCTTCTGGGGACGTGGTTGGGCCGAGCTGCCAGCAGGTGGTGGATGCAGAGGCCAGAACTCGCTGAAGGGTCCACTTCAGGCGCGCAGGCCCCTGGGTGCAAGACCCCAATTTCAGGGGTGGCTTCACCTCCTCTCTCTGAGCCACGCTGGACGTCCACACCTCACCAGGTGCCGTGGGGTTTTCTGTCTCCAGTCCCCAAAATAAGGACCTGGGGTGTTAGGCCCGGGCAGAAGGGGCGGGGCCCACAGTGCCCTGGACCCCAGAGACACACTCAGAGAGGGGCGTGGAGCCTCCTGGGGCCGGGGGGTCGTGGGGGAACGCAAAGGGCTTTTGCACAAGGTTGGTTGCCCCTGGCTGCCCCCGGTCTGGGGAGACCGAGCTTCCTCCCACCTCGCCCACAGCGGCCACCAGTGCCCATCGGCCCTGTGGTCACTCATCCCCCGTCCTTCTTTCCGCCCAGCAGCCCCTCCGTCTCTGCCCACCTCCCGCCCCGATCCCGCCAGCTCAGGCACGGGCTGAGTTTCGGGCTGACACCAGCCCTCCCACCCCAGCTGCTGCCCAGCGGGTGTCCGGGCGTCGAGGTCTGGACGCGTCCCGCTCTGAGGGACACCAGCGTGCAGCGAGAGGGCGTCCCGACCAGGGCTGGGGAGTGATGGGGAGCCCAGGCACAGCCGAGCTCTGCTGGGGGCCTCGAGAGGCGCGGCGGGCGAGCCGGGAGAGCCGCCCGCCCGTCCACCCTGGCTAAGGACTGGCTAAGGGCTGGCTCCGGGGAGCAGGCTGGGGGGTGCACACGCCCGCTGGTGGGGCGCTCGGGAGGGAGAGGGAGAGGGAGGTGATGGTGGAGCGGCCGTGGGCGGGCCAGGGCCCCTCCTGCGTGGGAGGCTGGGGCCCGTGAAGAGGCGCAGGGCCCGCGGAGACGCCCAAAGTGGCACCCGGAGGGCCCCGAGCGGCCCCGCGGGCGTCAGCCCCGAGTCCAGCGGCCTTGAGCAGGTCGACGAGCGTCTGCCCCCGCAGGGCGGCCGTTGCTGCGAGGGCGCTGCCGCGGGAGTGCTGGCGTGGCCGTCCCTCGCGCTGCCCTGCGCCTGCCCTGTGCCTGCGCGGCCTGGGTCCCGGGACACGCGCGATGCGCTTCTCTGCGTCTCTGCGCAGCTGGGGTCTTCGGGTGTAGTTTACACGCCCCCCGAGCCCGCCAGGCCGTTTTGACGCCAACCCAGCCGCGCCTCTGCTGTCGACATTCCCGGCGCCGGCTTCCGTCCTCCTGTTCTTGAAAATGCCGTGGAAGTTTCTTTCTTTCTCTGCCCTCTTACCACGTCTGACTGGGAGCGGGACGGTGTGGTCGCTCTCGGCCCGGCCGGTGTCTTCCTCGCGCGCTCGCTGGCGTCTGCGCTCACGCCCGCTGTCGGCAGCGCCCGCCCGGCTCCCTGCCTGCCCGCCTGCTCTGAGTCTGGCTCTCTGAGTCCTGCCGCCCGCGTCTGTTTCTCTCAGCAGCGCGGCCCCGCAGGCCCCTCGCCGTCACGGGTGGCCCTTCTCCCAGGGGGCAGTGCCGGCGCGCCCGTGGCCTTAGCCTACCCCCCCCCCCACAGGCAGGCGGATCGCCTGGTGTCTGCAGCTCGGCTGCCCTGGTCGCGGTGAGCACAGGGAGCCAGTGCCCCGGGGGCCGCACGTTGTTTCCTGCGGGCTGCTGGGCCCAGGGCTTCAGCTGTCACTGTTGGAGCCTCCACTGCGCTGTGCCCACGTCCAGCCTCGCCCTCCTGACGCCCGGCACCCCGGAGCAAGAGGCGTCTCCCCGGGGGCAGGGCAGGCACCCGAGCGCCTGCTCCTGTGTACTGTCTGCTCTGGGGCGTCCATTCCGCTTCTGCGCCCACTTTCTCTCTGCTGGGTGGTTTCTTGCTGCTGAGTGAGGCTCCCGGGTATTTGCACGCTGGCCCTCGTCAGGCTGCGATGGCCGCGCCTGCCCCAGGTGCTTTCATCTTTTCCATGCGGGCCCCGCCTGCAGGCCTGAGCCTCTGAGGCAGAGCCTGGGGTGCACGGGGCCCTGGGGAGACCTGGCCTGCTGTGGGTTTCAGCAGAACCCCCCCGCCCGAGACTGGGAGCCGACGCCCCCTGCGCACACCGCGGAGCTGGACATGGGGTGGCCACAGGGCCCCGGCGCTGGCCCAGGGCCGTGGTCAGCCGCGGCGCCAGCCCGGGTCTGCAGCACGCGGAAGGGGCTCGGCCTCCCCCAGAGCCCTGGGGGCTTATCTCAGGGCCCTGACGGGAAAGGGAGGTATTTACGAGGGAGAAGTCGCGCGCTGGCCTGGAGCCAGCTCACATCCTCTGCAGAAGGAGAGGTTTTTTCAGACTTCCACGTTCTGTTGAGCTGAAGAAAAGCGTTTCTCACACAGAAAAATAAATAAATAAAAACAAGTGGAAACCGTGACTTTAAGAATCAGCTCGGTGTGGTTGCAGCTGGAGACGCAGGCCCTGGCTGAGGGCGCTCGAGCAGCTCGAGCCTCAGTCCGTGTGCATGTGTGCGTGCAGGCGTGTGCATGCATGTGTGTTTTCACTGTTCCTGGACACAGAGGGTCCTGACTGCAGTTTTCGGGCCTCTCACACCTGTTGGTTAGCAGCAGCGCACTCACCCCTGGACGGCAAAGCCCAGCAGGGCTTGCTGGCTGTGGCGCCGGGGCGCAGATGTGTGCCGTCCCCAGGAAACGCTCCGGAATGTGCATCAGGGCCATAAGAGTCCTGTTCCTGACCCAGCAAACTCCCACGTCTAGAGAGGCATCCAGAGAAGCACGGTAGACTTGGAGCCGTGCAGGTGCCCCGAGCCCAGCCGACAGTCTCAGGGCGGAGCGGGCCTGCGGGCGGGGAGGGGCGGGGAGCGTGGCGGCCCCGCCCCCCAGCTCTGAAGCGGAAAATGGAAGATGCGCCTCCCCCGGGCAACGAGGCAGCCGCTGGGTCCCTTCAGCAAATCCAAGGGCGCACGGACACTGCGACACTGCGGAGGACGGAGGACAGGACGGGGCGGCCACGCAGCAGGGCTTCCCTGGGGGCGCAGAAGGGATGGGGTCAGGTCGGCCTGGCTATGGGTCCATCCTCTCTCGGCCCCTGCTCCTCAGTCAGGTTCCCAGGCTCCGGGGCACAGCCGGATGCCCCAGCTGGGTGCTCACCCAGGCCTTTGCACATAGCCCCGGCACCAGCTGTGAGCCTGCACTGTGCCCACTGAGCCCGCAGAAGACAGATCAAATTCTGTAGGCCCCTCCACTTCGGGCGGGAGGCAGCGTTTGCCTGGGGGGTGGTGCCACGACCCTTCAAAGTCCCCAGGCTCCTGCCGCTGCTCCTGGGGCCCCTGCTCTGCAAGGGACATTCCGGGACTCAAGGCCGACTTGTCTTCAGCTTCCCCACCGCAGATGCCTGTAACGTCCACCCAATTGTGCGTCTCACTTAAACGCAAAAGCAGATGGGCTTCCCCTTGTGCCCAGCAGTCCACACGCATTGTCTGGCGTCCAGCCTTCCCTCCTCCAAAACCTCGTGTTCGGTGCCCATAAAAGCGCTCAGGCACCAACTTTCCTGTTTGTGCCGCTCTCAGGAAACGCATCACCACGCGGGCTCCGCCCGGGCCAGGCAGGCAGCGGACGCCAGGGCGCTCCTGGGTGGGGGGCCTGGCTCTCTGCACCCAGGTCTCTGTTCTCTGGGGTGGGCCTGGCACAGGGGCCGCCAGGCCAGGTGCTGGCCAGCAGATACTGGCTCTGGGCAGACCGAGGCCACGGCACGTGCGCGCCATGATTCCTGCCTGCTGGGCGCTGAGGTGGTGGGGGCTCCCAGCCGGCTGGTACTGGGCACAAATCACCCCAGGCTCTGGCGGCTCAAGCCGGCAACCACGGAATCACCCCTGCTCCCGTGCCAGGGCTGCCCCGTCTGAGGCGACACGCGGAGCGGCCTCGTGGACGGACGGGGCCCCTGCGGCTGGAGGAAGCCCTGGGGCTGCCTCGCCTCGGGGCTCTGGCCGTCCTGGCGTCCTCCTGTGGACAAGCCTCGCCTCGTCCCTCTCCGTCTTCCCCGGAGCTGTTGTCTTCCTTCTGGAGGACAGAAGGAAGTCTGTCCTTCCCAGCGGGACCCCACTCTGCCCGCGCATTACCTGGGTGCTTCTGTCAAGCCCCCTCAGAGGCACGCGGGCAGGACTCGCTGCTCTGTGTGGGGCGGGCTCACAGCCCCCTCCCTGCCTCCTTGGCCCTGTCGGTTCTCAGGAAGGGTCTCTGGGGGGTGCTGGGCAGAGGGTGGCTGGAAGAAAGGGCGCAGTGGTGTGGCTGGCGGCAGCAGGGCCCTCCCTCCCGCAGCTCAACTGGGCTTCCTCGCAGCGTGGCCGCTGGGGCCGCAGGTGTGAGCCCCGGGGAGCTGCCACCCTGCGGGAGCTCGCCTTGGAAGTCGGGGCGCCGCCGTTGCAGCCCAGCTCCCTCACAGGCGAGGGCGGCTGGCGGCGCTGCTGACTCGGGCCAAGGTGGACGTTTGAGCTGGCCGGGCTCGTTCCCAGCCTCATCACTCCGTCAGCCTCTCGGAAGCCATCTCCCCCTGCAGACCAGCTGGGGTGTCGTGGGCGCGGCCTCTGCTGGCAGGGTGGCGTCGGAGGGGCCCTCTGCCACTTGGGAAAGCGAGACAAAGCGTGAAATACAGTTAGAAGGTCGCACAGCCTCGGGGCTCTGCGAGAGCAGCTTCCTAGTCCCTGCCCCTGCTGGCGGCTGCTCGGGCCAGGCACAGCCCTGGACCCCGTGGAGTGAGGGGGACCCGAGGGTGTGCGTCCAGCCTGGGTTACTGACCTCCATTCCCTGAGGCTGCCCCTGGGGTCACGGCAGGCACCCCAGGTGGGAACTCCAGGGGGTGTAGTGGCCCCTCCCGGCGGGCCGAGGGGTCGGGTGGGCACGCCGCCGGGGGCAGACCTTGCGGCTTTGGGGACCCGCCTCCCTTCTCCTGGCACCTCCGTTTGAGACACGTTGCTCACCCGCTGGCCCCCAGCACCCCCGGCCGGCTGAGCACCACCCCAGGCCCCAGTGGCTCCCCTCCTGGCTCCGGGAGGGGTGGAAGCTGGGGTGCTTTGCAGCAGACCCCACTTCCTCAGGGGCGGGCGGACGCTTCCTCGCGCCAGCACAGGGCACTGGGCTGCCCCCTCCCACGTCAAGGACAGTTCAGGGGCAGCCCCGCGTGGACAGCGCCACATTCCTCTCCCGGCCAGCTGCCCGACGGCCGCTCTGGAGAACTTCAAACACCCCGGCCCCCAAATCAAAGGCTTCCTGCGAAAAATTCATTTCTGCGCCTCAGGTGGGGGTTCAGAGGCCAAGGAAAGTGGTTGAAAGCTCTAAAATTGCCCTCTCTACCCGGGGGCGGTGCCTGGGAGCAGGAGCTGCTGCTGGGCCTGGGGTCTGGAAGGCACTTTCCATTCTGTCCGGAAGCCTCTGGTGCCGAAGGAGAGCAGTTCTTAAATTTCAAGACTTGAGCACTTGAAATTAAGACGCAGAGGGGATCATCCAGAGCAAGACTCGGCTCAAAGGCAAGCAAGTCAA